>NC_054481.1:22060182-22375918 GCF_017639515.1 Carcharodon carcharias | reverse complement strand
TATGGAATAAATTGTGTATTTCACCGTTCTCCCTTTTACATCTTCTGTGCATCCACATGCAGTCTTCAGACCACGAGCAAGTTGCCCTCACTATATTTACGTACCAGTTAGACATAAGAAATATTTATAGTTGTAAAGTGTGTGATGATGCCTGGGGCTGTTGAATCCAAGGTAGTAATAGAGTAGGATGAGAAACTTCAGAAACTTACTCCGCAGGACCACCTGGTGGCCAGAGCTTACATATACCATTGACAGTTGACATTGTAAAATTGAACATAAAATGTTGACATAGCAATTTACAATGGGAAATGATGACAAAAAGGCATGACCCTGAATTGCGACAGCTGTAGTAAGGTTTGTGGACAGGAATTGCATGCCCTTAGCAAAATTTAATGTTAACGTTTAATGTTTTGAGTCCGTATGACTCTTCTTCAGAGTTCTGAAGAAGAGTCATATGGTCTTGAAACATTAGCTCTGTTTCTCTCTCCACAGACTTGCTGAGTTTTCCCAGCATTTTCTGTTTTAATTTTTGTACTGTGTTGTTGGCTAATTTACATTTTTAGTGGGATTAGGTGAAATCTGATTTGCAGCTGGGGTTAATTGACCTTCTAGCATTCTAGGGTTCGAGGCACTGAAAACTTTAGGTTACTTGAGAAAGGAGTCATTTTTCAATAATCTTCTCCCCCACTGAAGTCTGCTTGATGTCACCCCTGCTATATTAATACAGAAAGCACTTACATTAATGTTTGACAGCCTTTCATGTTCTTAACATGTTCTAAAGTACTTTGCAGCCAATGGAATAGTTTTGAATTGTATTCGCTTGTTTTGAAGCCAAACACAGCCACCAATTTGTGCATGGCACAAACAACAATGAGACGAGTGGCCAGTTCACCTGCTTGAGTAGTGTTTGCTGAGGGAGGAATGTCGGCCAGGGCACCAGGACAGCTCCCCTTCAAAACAAAAAGCACCATAGCACATCTCACATTCACCTGAACAGACAGAGTCTAAGTTAACATTTTTACTGGGATACAGGGCCCTCTCAGTAATGCACTGAAGCTTCAGCCTTGGTTACATGCTGTAGTCTTAAGTGAGACTTGAACCCATGACCTTCTGATTCCAGAGGTGACAAGCACTACTAACTGAGCTACGACTGACACTGAAGTGCTGAATTTGAACAATGTGACTTTTTATTTAGGAACTGAGAAAGGTTGCTATGTATTGACTCTCACCTGCTGAATTATTTATTTCATCCTTTGCCATTCATTACTTCCCGTTGGTGGTTCAGCTGAGACTGAATTTGGAATGTATATATTGGGAATTGTTTGGCATGAATGCACATTGTCTATTGCATTGCATAGAGAGTCCTTCCTTCAGTGTTTTTTAAAACCTTAAACAATTTCACCTCCGTCTAGTTCCCTTTGTCTGGACATGCAGAATTTATACCAATCATGGGTACATCAGCTTTAGGGAAGCTACTTAGCACTGTGGATAAACACTGTGGCTGTAGGGAAATCGTTGCTACTATAATCAACTTGCTGTCAGCTCAGAACATCTCCTGGTGGCTGAGCCGTTTCCCAACAGTTAACTCATTCTGAAGAAAGAAGAAATCTTTGAGGATCGCGGCTGGATAGCCGGGTGTGGGAAGTAATGATCGTTCTGTTGAGTTGGCATTCCAAAATTTTGCATGTCTTCGCAGATTGCCAAAATAATACCAGGCTGATTACATCCCACAGGCAACTCTGCTTCATTTGAAACCCTAACCATGTTCCCAATACTTTGTTTTTCACCTAAGACAGAGAAATAACTGAATAAATTTGTGAGTTCAGAAGTATCAGTTTAAGAATAGTCTCTATTTCACCAGATTGAAACCCAATTTTCCATTGTACTTTTTATTGTGCTGTGGGTTTGGATACCTTCACATGCTTCACAAACTTGACTTCATCCAAATCTCTGCTGCCCATATCCTAACTTGCACCAAATCCTGCTCAACCATCATCCCCTGCCTCACTGACCCACACTGGCTCCAGGTCTGACAATGCTTCAACTTTAAAATTCCCAGCCTTGTTTTCATAACCCTCCATTGCCTCACCCCTTCCTATTTCTGTAACCTCCTCCAGCCCTACAACCCTCTGAGATTTCCAGCCTCCTTCAATTCTAGCCTCTTGTGCAACCCTAATTTTAATTGCACCTTCATTGGGGGCCATATCTTCAGCAGCCTTGACCCTAAGCTCAGGAACTTGCTCCCTAAACTTCTGTGCTCCTCTAGCTCTCTCTCCTCCTTTAAGATGCCACTTAAAACCAACATCTGACCAGGATTTGGACACCTGTCCCTACTATCTCCTTATGTGTCTTGGTGTCAAATTATGTTTGATAACACTCCTGTGAAGTGCCTGGAAATGTTTGACTACATTAAAGGTGTTATATAAATTCAGGCTTTGTTACTGTTTAAAGCTGTTGTCTTCTTTGTGTCACAAGCAGACCTTTGGTCTGGTTTATATGTATTTGTCACAGGCAGTGACTGTTTCACACTTATTTTTGTGCACTATTGACTGTAGTGGATGTATCTGTTTACAAAACATTCAGATATTCTCCCTGCACTGTGTGTCAGACATACAGAAATAATACATTGCACACTCCACAACGTTACATGCCAGAGCAGATGTGCCACCTGATTATGCAATCCAGTTGAATATTTTGGATAGCAAGTGCATTGCATGTATAATAAATCTAATGTGCTCATTAAATGAGCGTTTGAAAAGTTTTAAAACTTGGCGGTTTTGAACAAGGTTTATAAACCCTCACCTTGACTTTTATCAAAACCAAGAATTACAAGTGACAGAGCAAAGACACATTGCCAGGCTCCGATGAGGCGCAATTATAAACATTAATAATGATTTATATTGATATTACGCCATTGTTCCCCACGTAATGAAATGGTTAAACCCTTACTTTTCCCACCTCCTCCGTGCCCGTCACTGGTGCGATAAGAACCTGGTTTCTTTTAGCTGTTTAAATCCAGTTCATCTACACCTCCTGTAATTCAAACATGGGCAGCCACCTATTATGATTCATGGTTCCAATTTCTCCTCAACTATTGAGCTGCTTGACCTCAGTAGCTTCTCTGATCTCAGGAAAATGCCACAGTGGCTCCAATTCTAAAAGCTGCCTCAAGAAGCTTAATACCCTCTTTTGGGCCAAACTATTTCTCCCTATTTCAGCAGCTCTCACCTTTTCCTTAAAGCGCAAGACCACCCAAGGTTTCAAAACTAACCCTATATGGGAGGTGTTTTCTTAATACCCCTCTCATATATCCCAGACAAAATTCTGGAAAAAGGTTGGAGTTGCAACTGCTCTCTGCTTTGCAACTTCCCTAATTTTCACGGTTATCAATATGCTCCTCTAATCTTTCTTTTTTCTGTTGCTTCAGAGCTCCCCTAGGTCTTCCTGCATGCCTTCCTACCATATTGAGATCAGGAATCATCATGTTATATCCTATTATATTCTTTCTCAGCACCTAAAACCTGTGCCTTATTATCTCCTTTATTCCTCCTGCAATCGGCACCTTTTTACCACCCAGGTTCGGTATCTTCAAATTGCTCCTGCTTGATTTACTTCAGTCCTTCTCTACCTCTTTTGATCTTTGGCAATGTCCTGGGCTTTGACCCTGAGCTGTTTCCCGATTTACAATTATGAAGCTTCACTGTGGTGCAATCCACAAGGCCAAGACCGAATCTGAAATGCAAAGCTGTGCTGCACTACACCACTATTGAAGCATATCTATTAATACTCAGGAATTGCAGAGCCTGGCACTTCTGTAGGAGCTGATTCCAATCCCATCCTGCCACTTGTAGCCCCCTGTAATGTGGTCTATAGCGACTACACTAATTAGCCCTTATCCTTTACATTAAGTTCATTGTAGTGCTATTTCAGTCTTTTTGAGTTGGATGATGCTGTTCTTACTGGAATGATCCACACAGCACATATAAGGCTTAAGCTTTATGGGGTAGCTTTGAAATAGATGTGACATTGCTCTATCAATATGAAAATAAAATACATTTCTGAAGGGGGTGGGTCCAAATTCTGCATACTTCCTTGAACTACTGCATATTGTTAAGCTGTTTAATTGTAAAGTGGCACCTAATATATAATTGCAGAATAATGAGTGACCTACTGGTACGCATATGTGTAGCTGCCCAGACTGTTGCATACATAGGTTTGATATGAGTTGAAAAAGGTATGCTTTCTTTTGGTGTGTTTTAAGTAGATTTATGTTTTTGACTGTCCGGAAACCATCTCTGCTGAAGACCCATAAGATCCTTGAGTTATTATAGAACCATAGAAATGTTACAGCACAGAAAGAGGCCATTCAGCCCATCGTGTCTGTACCGGCCGAAGGTTTGGCACATTGGAGAGTTTGCAATGAATTTCATTTTTTAAACAAAATCACCATGGAAAATGCTAGAAAAGTGATTATAATAAATGACTGGCATGTCAGGAAACCCACAAGCTTTTACCTTCCATCAAATGCCCTCTCTGATTTCACATGTATCTGTAAGGATGATATATTCTGAGTAATCATTAAAAAAGGCTTTACCTTAAATATATATGCACATTATAAGATTACAGTATTACACGTTATTATAAAATGTCATTACAGTGGAATTAGGATCTGTGAGATCTTCATATTGATCTTTTCTGACTGTCTATCATTATTATGTGGCTGCCTGCCCAATCCCAGAGTATAAAAGTTATCGCATTTTATTCTGTCACCAAGTACAGTAAACACCAGTGGACTTGTGTATCAACAGCAGCAATGTGCATTTATATATCATCTTTGATGCAGTATAATGTCGCAAGGCTTTTCACAAGCGCACTATCAGGCAAAGTTTGGTACTGAGCCACATAAGGAGATATTGGGAAGGTGACCAAAAACTTGATCAAAGAGGTAGGTTTTAAATAACGTCTTAAAGGAGGAGAGAAGGATGAAGAATTTAGGGAGGGAATTCCAGAGTTAAAGGTCTGACAGCTATTGAGATTGGTTAAGCACTTGTTTTGTGATTCTGCTTGCCTCAAGCCTGATCCTAGTGTACTTCTGGACCCACCTGAACCCCCTTCACATTTTCTCCTTGGCTTTACACAGGTTCAAATTTTTCTTCAGCAATGGGAAAAGTCTGTTACGGAAATCTGATTGTAGGTGTCTCTCTATTAATACCTCTGGCCCACAGTAATGGTGTGGTAGGCATAGATGCTTCCTGTGCTTTAGTGATATAAGTGCATTATGATGGTATGTACAGGTCATCAAAACTGTGTGCCAAATCGATGCTGATGAACACAAAACCTCATGGGTTCTATTAGAGCTAATACAATGCACACAAATACAGAGACAAAATAGTCGAGAAAGGATATGTTGCTTTGAAGGGATAGTGCACACAGGGTGACCAACTGTCCCATATTTTAAGGGATTGTCCCTCATTTTGACTGTTTGTCCCATGTCCTGTGCCTTTTGTCCAGTATTTCTAGGACAGCCTGTGGGAGACAGAGCCTGGGAGTCTCAGTTAAGTGATTTGAATGGGACTGCAAGTTGGCCCGCAGAGAGATGATAATGTTGTCACTTCACAAGATAAGTTTTAATTTTTGGTTACTTTAAATCACTCCCATCACCTCAATCTTGTGATGACCAGAACCCCAACAACCCCCAATTCCCTGCCCCCACACACCCTCACAGTCATCAGCAATTCCCCCCACCCCCTACCCCACAGCCCCCTCAACCCCCCCATGCCCACCCAACTCCTGGTCCCACGGTCAAAGTGTCTCTTATATTAATTCATAAGAGTTGGTCATCTTGAATGCACAATAAAGTTGACTTTAATTGCTGTGTCATTTTTGTGGTCATCCTTTATTTTAGATTTGTGTTGATATTCTGGGGAAGCAATATGTTGCGTGTAGTCTGGCAGTCACTCGCACACGGTTAAGTTCCCACATACGGCAATGCAATAATGACCAGATCATGTGTTCCGGTGATAATAAAAACTGAAAATGCTGGAAGTGCTCAGCAGGTCAGGTAGAGAGAGAAAAGAGCTGATATTTCAGATCAATGACTCTCTAGGTTCGAGTGATTTTGGATGACGGCTGAGCCAGGGAAGAATGGTAACAGCATTGGAGTCAGTGCTGATGGTGGAGAGATGGAGTTGGTCGTCAGCTGACTATGAGCATTCAGATGAGGTTGACGTGGGGATGGCATATAAACGGGGAATTGGAGAAGGTGGGGGGTGTCAAGAATGGAGCTCTGGGTCACACTGGAAATGTCTGTAGGCACAGGAGGAGAAATTACGTAAGGAGACATATGAGTGCAGCAATGGGAGTGCCAAGTTACAGGACGGCAGTGATAGAGAATAGAAAACAAAAACAGAATTACCTGGAAAAACTCAGCAGGTCTGGCAGCATCGGCGGAGAAGAAAAGAGTTGACGTTTCGAGTCCTCATGACCCTTCAACAGAACTAGGGTCTCTGTCGAAGGGTCATGAGGACTGGAAGCGTCAACTCTTTTCTTCTCCGCCGATGCTGCCAGACCTGCTGAGTTTTTCCAGGTAATTCTGTTTTTGTTTTGGATTTCCAGCATCCGCAGTTTTTTGTTTTTATCTCTGTGATAGAGAATGGAGCAGCCAACAAGACAATGGAGAGATTCCTCTCTCAGGTAAACACTTACATCACCTCGGTTTAAAAAAGGAAATAGAAACCATTTTCCCAAGTTTGAATATGATAATGTCAGAGGCTGGAGCAGCTTTTATGAATGGTTAACTGGGTTTGCTGTGCAAATTAGACTTTGGTACAGATACGAGTATTTGGAGCTAAAGCATGTGAACTGCAGTTTGTTCTGAGGGGCACCTCCATTAAATTGCTTCACATCTTCTCAAACATCTGAGCCAAAATGTGATCCGCAGGGCACAGGATCAGTGGCAGCAATAGTAATGAATTATATTAGTGTTCATTAAGAGATTTCTGAATGATTAGTACAGGAGGGAATTCTGTTGAAAGTGTAGTTCTCGTTTTCTTCACAGACTTAATGACTCAAAACCTGAATAGATAAAAACAATGTGGATTGATATCCAGTTAGGAATGGAATTAAAACATGCATTTTGAAAAACTGTCACAAGCCATTGGAACAAATGAACATATCCCACTTTGAATCACTTCTGCCCCAACCTTCTCAATCCCCTATTTTTTCTCTTTTATGAAACATTCAGTTGCTTCATGATCCCATTTATACTGCCTGTTTCAATGGACTTCCCTGATAATCACCTACAAATTTATTAGGTGTAAAAGTTCTTGTTTCTACCATCTGAATTTCTAACTGGCATTTCAGCCTTTTTCTAATCTGCCTTGTAAATTCTCTTTGTAAGCTTGATGATTTTAACCTGCGCTCGCTGATCTACATCCCAGTCAAGCCTCGATTTAAAAAAAAAAATCTCCTTCTGGTTGTCAAATCCTTCCATGGCCTTGCCCCTCCCTATCTTTGTAACCTTCCCCCATCCTACAACCCTCCCAGATCTCTGCACTGCTCCATTTCTTGCCTCTTGTGCAACCCCAATTTGCATCACTCCACCACTGCCAGCCATGCCTTCAGTTGCCTAGGCCCCAAATTCTGGAATTCCCTTTCTAAACATCTCCATCTGTGTATGTATCTCTCCTTCTTAAAATCTACCTTTTTGGCCAAATATCTCCTTGTGTGGCTTGGTGCCACATCTTGTTTGATAATCACTCTTATGGAGTCCCTTGACATGTTTTACTATGTTAAAGGTACTCTACACATTCAAGTTGTTCTTTTTGTTGTTTTGAGCCTATTTTTCTTTCTCCTTTCCTCTTGAGTGATAATTTATGTCACGGCATCCCACAATAAACCTGTAATGTTTTTCTGACTGAGACACCTTCCCAGTCATTTTCTGAACTCATTTGTGATGTGCCTTTCATGCGCTGCTGTTCTGTCCTCTTAATATGAAGAGAGGCCTTTAGCTGGTTATTGTAACAACTGGCTCTTCAGTTATCTTAGCTTTGCTCACTGCACTATTTGAGAACATAAGTACTTAAGAATTAGGAGCTGGATTTGGCCATTTGGTTTTTCGAGCTTGCTGAACCATTCAATAAGATCATGGCTGATCATCTACCTTAACTCCACCTTCCTGTACTATCCCCATATCTCATTAATTCCCTTAGTATCCAACCTCTGTCTTCGATATACTCAATGACTGAACATTCACAGCTCTGTGAGGAAGAGCATTCTAAAGATTCACAACCCTCTGAGTGAAGACAATTCCCCTCACCTTAGCCCAAAGTGGCTGACAGAAATGATAACCCTGTGTGGCCCTGGAGAGGGTCCAGAGGAGGTTCACGAGAACGATCCCAGGAATGAAAGGCTTAACATATGAGGAACGTTTGAGGACTCTGGGTCTATACTCGATGGAGTTTAGAAGGATGAGGGGAGATCTGACTGAAACTTACAGAATACTGAAAGGCCTGGATAGAGTGGATGTGGGGAAGATGTTTCCATTAGTAGGAAAGACTAGGACCCAAGGGCACAGCCTCAGAGTAAGGGGAAGACCTTTTAGAACAGCGATGAGGAGAAACTTCTTTAGCCAGAGAGTGGTGAATCTGTGGAATTCATTGCCACAGAAGGCTGTGGAGGCCAGGTCATTGAGTGTATTTAAGACCGAGATAGATAGGTTCTTGATTGGTAAGGGGATCAAAGGTTACGAGGAGAAGGCAGGAGAATGGGGTTGAGAAACTTATCAGCCATGATTGAATGGCAGAGCAGACTTGATGGGTTGAATGGCCTAATTTCTGCTCCTATGGTCTTATGGTCCTAGATTCCTAACCAGGGGAAACATTTTCTCCGTACCTACCCTCCCTAACAGCACTGTGGGTGTACCTACACCACATGGAATACAGTGGTTCAAGAAGGCAGCTCACCACCACCTTCTCAAGGGCAGTTAGGGATGGGCAATAAATGCTGGCCTAGCCAATGATACCCACACCCCGTGAAATAATTTTTAAAAATGCTGTCAAGTGCCAAATGAATTTGATATATTTCTATTAGTTTGGATTTTTGCAGCCTCGTTGTAGCAGGGAGGGGGGGGCCGTAAAATGCGGCGAGACATTCTAAACTCCGTTGACTTTGGCCGGCACATAAAATCCCCCTGCCATAAAATTCCGCCCCAGGAAATATGGGCCTAGTCAACTGAATCTCTCCTTGTAGGAAAATTGAGCCATCCCATGAACCAGCCCTAGTGAACATTTGTTGCACTCCCTCTAGAGAGAGTTTTTTTTATTCATTCACAGGATGTGGGCTTTGCTGGCTGGGCCAGCATTTATTGCCCATCCCTAATTGGTGAGCTGCTTCCTTGAACCGCTGCAGTCCATGTGGTGTAGGTACACCCACAGTGCTGTTAACAAGGGACTTCCAGGATTTTGACCCAGCAACAGTGAAGGAATGGTGATATATTTCCAAGTCAGGATGGTCAGTTACTTGGAGGGGAACTTCCAGGTGTTGGTGTTCCCATCTATCTGCTGTCCTCGTCCTTCTAGATGGCAGTGGTCGTGGGTTTGGAAGATGCTGTCGAAGGAGCCTTGGTGAATTCCTGCAGTGCATCTTGTAGATGTACACACTGCTGCTACTCTGCGTCGGTGGTGGAGGGAGTGAATATTTGTGGATGTTGTGCCAATCAACTGCGCTGCTTTGTCCTGGATGGTGTCAAGCTTCTTGTGTATTGTGGGAGCTGCATTCATCCAGGCAAGTGGGGTGTATTCCATCACACTCCTGACTTGTGCGTTGTAGATGGTGGGCAGGCTTTGGGGAGTCAGGAGGTGAGTTACTCGACGCACGACTCCTAGCTTCTGAGCTGCTCTTGTAGCCACAGTATTTATATGGCTAGTCCAGTTCAATTTCTGGTCAATGGTAACCACGAGGATGTTGATTCAGCAATGGTAATGTCATTGAACATCAAGGGATGATGGTTGGATTCTCTCTTGTTGGAGATGGTCATTGCCTGGCACTTGTGTGGCACAAATGTTACTTGCCTCTTGTCAGCCCAAGCCTGGATATTGTCCAGTTCTTGCTGCATTTGGACATGGACTGCTTCAGTATCTGAGGAGTCGCAAAGTATGTCCTTCTTTATATAAGGAGATCAAAGTTGCAGAAAGCACTCCTTGTGTGGCCTCACCAATGCCTTGAAAATTATTAAAATTGATGTTCCAGTGAAGGGAGGTCAGTTTTGCATGATTTATTTTTGTGAGTAGCAAGGTGCATGATCTGACCTTTCAATAGAAGGGAAATGGGTTTGGTTAAAAGATTGTATCAGCTGTGGCTCAGTCAGCAGGACTCTCATCTCTGACTCAGAGGGTTATGGATTCATATCCCATGCCCAGAGTTTTGAACACATTCCAAGAACAGTACTGATGGAGCACTCTACTGTCAGAGATGCCATATCTCTCTGATAGACAATAAACTGAGCCTCTGCCTGTACATTAAGGTGGAGGAGAAGAGCAGATGAGTTCTCTCGTGCATCCTGGCAAATACTTTTCCTTTTAACAGCTATAGAACAGATTTATGTGGTCATTATCACATTGTTGCTTGTGGGAGCTTGCTTGCACAAATTGGCTGCTGCATTTCCTACATTGCAACAGTGACCACACTTCAAAAGAGGCATTTCATTTTCTGTAAAGTACATTGCAATGTCCTGAGGGTGTGAAATGTGCTATATAAATGCAAATCTTTGTTTAGAGTCTGTGCAGGAGCTAGCTGAATAAATAAAGAGAATTTTTTTGAAATAATGATGGTGGGTACGCAAGTTCAGTCGTTCAGAGTAGGCACAGGGGATCTCCAGCTTGCTCAAAGCTTGATGCTGATACACTAGTTTTTCATTCCCAGTGTTGTGAAAAGAGAATTAAACACTTGTGCCCGGACCACTTCCCCCCCACCCCCCACGCCACCACCCCCCTTCATCAGCTTCCTCCAAAAGAGTCAGCATTATTATTAGCAGCTTACATTCATGTAGTGCCTTTAATGTAGAGAGTTGTCCCAGGTGCTTCTCAGCGTTGTAATTTAAAACGAAATGCTAAGGCAAGGGAGGAGAGATGACCGAAAGCTTGGCCTAAGAGGGAGGAGGCTTTAAGTTGGCAAGAGGTGGAGTAAAGAGGGAATTCCAGACAATGGGACATAAGCGGGTGAAGGCACTCGTCAAATGAGCAAATAAAGTGAACTATGTACAAAGGCCAGAATGCTAGGAATGAGGAACTTGTCAGGGCTGGGAATGGTTTGTCAGGCTGGAGGAAGTTACAGGGAGAAGGAAGAGCAAAAGCAATTGAATGATAAACATGGCCCTTCGTGCAATACCCAGCTATCAAGGAAATGTTTTCAGAACAAATTTCCCCATACAGAGAAGCCTTGTGCAGAACTTTGATCTCACCCAGTAAGCGCTCCACTTTAAAAAAAAATGTGCTGAAGACATGTGTAGCATAATGTTACCTGGTGCTCAGAAGGCTAAGTCAGTAATTCTGTCAAAAAGGATTGACTGCACTTTTGTCTGTCAGCTTCAATTCAGCAAAGTTTGCAATTTATCTTCAATTGCAAACCTTGGCTATGCAATGACATGGTGAAGGGATGGATGAAGGTGGCTGAATAGTCGGGTGGAACAGCACCAATTTTCCACAGAGGTTGATCTCATGCATCGCTACTAATGAGAGCATTGATGTTGGAGCAGTGATGGAGTGTTATATTCCTCATTCACTAAAGAAAAGTCAGCTCTTGCTCTTGGATCACAGTGCAGCACCAAGCTGTGCAGACCAGTGGCATTGATAAAGATGAACTAACCTGCAAAAATTGACAATGAGATAGTAAGGCCACTGACTAAAACTTTGGACAAAGAGGTAGAATTTAAGAAACCTTTTAGAAGGAGGGAAGAGAGGTAGAGAGACAGAGAGGTTTAGGCAGGAATTCCCAGAGTTTAGGGCCTTGGCAGTCGAAGGCATACCAGTGATGGAATCAGGGATGTGCAAGAAGCCAGAATTGGAGGAGTGCCGAGATCTCTGAAGGCTGTGGGGCTGGAGGAGGGAAAATGTCTAACATAGCTAATAATGTACCAGAATTGTTGTTGTATCATTTGGAGCAACTTGCTCAGCTCCCTTTTGAATGCTTGTGGTGAATCCACAATCACTGCCTCCTTGTTCCAGAGGTCAACAGGTCAGTGGTTCAGCAGAAAGAAGAACTTTCTAGATTTAAGCGTTCAGCACAAAGAAGAACTTTCTGGATTTAAGTATTAAATTAATGGATATGTTCAATTCCATTCACAACTCCTCAGATACTGAAGCAGTCCATGCTGAAATGCAGCAAGACCTGGACAACGGTCATACTTGGGTTGATAAACAGCACAAGTGTCAGGCAGTGACCATCTCACAGAAGAGATGGTCTGACCATTTTCCCATGACTTTCAATGGCATTGGCATCACTGAATCACCCACTATCAACATTCTGGGGGTTATCGTTGACCAGAAACTTAACTTGACCAAACTGTGGCTACAAGAGGAGGTCAGACGCTGGGAATTCCGTAGCAAGTGACTCACCTCCTGACTCCCCTAGCCTGTCCACCATCTACAAGGCACAAATCAGGAGTGTGATAGAATATTTCCCACTTGCTTGGATGGGTGCAGCTCCAACATTCAAGTAGGTCAGTGCTATCCAGGACAAAAAAACCCAATTAATCAGTACCCCATCCACCACCTTAAACATTCACTTCTTCCAGCCACCAACATACAGTGGTAGCAATGTGTACCATCGACAAGGTACACCACTGTAACTTGCCAAGGTCCTTTTGACAGCACCTTCCAAACCTGCAACCTCTGCCACCTAAAAGGACAAGGGCAGCAGACCCATGGGGGAGCATCACCGCCTGCAAGTTCTCCTCCAAGTCACTCACCATCCTGACTTGGAAATATATCGACGTTCCTTCAATGTGTCACTGGGTCAAAAACCTGGGACTCCCTTCCGAACAGCACTGTGGGTGTATCAACACCACATGGACTGCAGCTGTTCAAGAAGGCAGCTCACCAACACCTTCTCAAGAGCAATTAGGGGTGGGCAGTAAATGCTGGCCTAGCCAGTGATGTCCGCATCCCATGAAAGAATAACAAAAATCTCCTGATTCTGGCATTTCTCCTTTTTTTTAAAATAGGCCTACGTGGGCCTCTTCTCTCCCAGTCACCGGGAACAATTCCTGATCTCGAAGAGCAACTAAATATAGAAGCCCCCTAGAGTGCATACCATCAGGACTGGGAGCCTAATCAGCTTTAACAGCTCCAAACCTGGCAAGGACTATTTCCGCACCTACTTTTAAATGTTCAATTTTAGCATCAACATATGCTGCAATATTGATAGTAGCGAAGGCTGATACTGAAGCTCGATCTTTCTGTTTATGTTAGGAACGTTGCACAAATCTAAAAGGTCTGCTGTGCAAAGCAAGCTTTTGTGCTGGTAGCCTGTGAGAAACAAAGTAAGAAATTGCACCTGCGCAGAACCTTTCACGACCTGAAGATGCCTCAAAACGCTTTACACCCAAAGAAGCGTCACTGAAGTGCAGTCTCTGTCATAGTGTAGGAAACTCGGCCGCCAGTTTGTGCACAGCAAGCTCCCAATTGACATAAATGAGGAGGTTATCTGTTTTTAGATGCTGGTTGAAGGCTAAATATTGGACAGAAGCTCCCCTAGACTTTTCCAAATGGTGCCATGAAATATTTATGTCCATAGGTGGGGTTAAGGTCTCCATCTGAAAGATGCTACCCCCTTCAGGGGGTACAAGCTGTCGTTTTGATTGAAATTCTTCATCCTAGCCCCTTCTCTATGTATTGGCAGAAGACATTGGTTTGATTGAACAGTTGTCATTTTCCTTGAGCTTCAGTGATAGTTTTGCCACTGGCGGTTGTTGTTCTAGAGGACAGTCCAACTGGGATATGTGCAGTTTGCCAGTAACATCCACAGGGCAAAGCTACGTTACTATTCCCAGTCTTGTAAGACTCCTTACAAGATATGTACAGACAGCGATGCCTAATGATGGACATGATTACATCTACTTTCAGCTGCCACTTGAAATTGTTTTACCCTAAGGTCTGAAAACCAGAGATGAGAAGTGGCTCCACAGATGACTATCTCGGATCCTTGTTAAATTGTCTTGCTGTAATGTGCTTGACTCTTAAGTGCCCTCTGAAGTGGCCTAGCAAGCCACTCAGTTGTATCAAAACACTAAAAAACCAAACAAAAGGAATGAAAGTGAGCGGACCACCCGGCATCGACTAAGGCATTGGAAATGACAATGGCAAACCCAGCCCTGTTGAACCTGCAAAGTCCTCCTTATTAACACCTGGGGGCTTGTGCCAAAATTGGGAGAGCTGTCTCACAGAGTAGTCAAGCAACATCCTGACATAGTCAAACTCTCAAAATCATACCTTACAGATCATGTCCCAGACACCAGCATCACCATCCCTGGGTATGTCCTGTCCCACCGGCAGGACAGACCCAGCAGATGTGGCAGCACAGTGGTATATAGTCAAGAGGGAGTCACCCTGGGAGTCCTCAACATCGACTCTGGACCCTATGAAGTCTCATGACATCAGGTCAAACATGGGCACGGAAACCTCCTGCTGATTACCACGTACCGTGCCCCTCTAAGCTGATGAATCAGTATTCAGTTGAACACCACTTGGAGGAAGCACTGAGGGCGGCAAGGGCGCAGAATTTACTCTGGGTGGGGACTTCAATGTCCATCACCAAGATTGGCTCGGTAGCACCACAACAGACTAAGCTGGTCGAGTCCTAAAGGACATAGCTGTTAGACTGGGTCTGTGGTAGGTGGTGAGGGAATCAACAAGAGGGAAAAACATACTTGACCTCATCCTCACGAATCTGCCTGCCACAGATGCATCTGTCATGACAGTATTGGTAGGAATGACCATCGCACAGTCCTAATGGAGATGAAGTCCCGGCTTCACATTGAGGATCCCCTCCATCGTGTTGTGTGGCACTACCACTGTGCTAAATGGGATAGATTTTGAACAGGTCTAGCAACTCAATGTTAGGCATCCATGAGGCACTGTGGGCCATCAGCAGCAGCAGAATTGTACTCAACCACAATCTGTAACCTCATGGCATATACCCGCTCTACCATTACCATAAGTCAAGGGATCAACCCTGTTCAATGAAGAGTGCAGGAGAGCATATCAGGAGCAGCACCAGACATAACTAAAAATGAGGTATCAACCTGGTGAAGCTATGACATGTGACTACTTGCTTGCCAAACAGCATAAGCAGCAAGATAGAGCTAAGCGATTCCACAGCTAATGGATCTGCAGTCTTGCCACATCCAGTCATGAGTGGTGGTGAACAATTAAACAACTCACAGGAGGAGGAGGCTCCACAAATATCCCCATCCTCAATGATGGAGGAGCCCAGCACATCAGTGCAAAAGATAAGGCTGAAGCATTCACAACAATCTTCAGGCAGAGGTACCAAGTAGATGACCCACCTCGGGCCCCCTGCAGAGCTCCTCAGCATCACAGATGCCAGTCTTCAGCCAGTTCGATTTACTCCATGTGTTATCAAGGAATAGCTGAAGGCACTGGATACTGCAATGGCTGTTGGCCTTGACAATATTCTGGCAATAGTACTGAAGACTTGTGCTCCAGAATTTGCCCTAGCCAAGCTGTACCAGTCCAGCTACAACACTGGCAGTTACCTAGCAATTTGGAAAATTGCCCAGGTACGTCCTGTACACAAAAAGCAGGACAAATGCAACCCTGCTAATTGCCGGCCCATCAGTCTACTCTTGATTATTAGTAAAGTGATGAAAGGGGTAATCAACAGTGCTATCAAGCAGCACTTGCTTAGCAATAACCTGCTCACTGATGCCCAGTTTGGGTTCCACCAGGGTCACTCAGCTCCTGATCTCATTACAGTCTTAGTTTAAACATGGACAAAAGAGCTGAACTCTGGAGGTGAGGCGAGAGTGACTGCCCTTGACATAAAGGCCATATTTGACCAAGTGTTGCATCAAAGAGCCCTAGCAAAACTGGAGTCAATGGGAATCGGGGGAAATCTCTCCACTGGTTGGAGTTATATGTAGCACAAAGGAAGATGGTAGTGGTTGTTGGAGGTCAATCATCCCAGTTCCAGGACATCACTGCAGGAGTTCCTCAGGATAGTGACCTAGGCCCAACCATCTTCAGCTGCTTCATCAGAAGTGTTTGGGTCAGAAGTGGGGATGTTCGCTGATGATTACACAATGTTCAGCACCATTCACGATTCCTCAAATATTGAAGCAGTCCATGTCCAAATGCAGCAAGACCTGGATAATATCCAGGCTTGGGTTGACAAGTGGCAAGTAACATTCATGCCACACAAGTGTCAGGCAATGACTATCTTCAACAAGGGAATCTATTTATAGCCCCTTGCTATTCAATGGCATTACCATTGCTGAATCCTCCAATATCAACATCCTGGGGGGTTACCATTGACCAGAAATTGAACTGGACTAGCCATATAAATACTGTAGCAACAAAAGCTGGTCAGAGTCTAGGAATCCTGTGATGAGTAACTCACCTCCTGATTCCCCAAGGCCTGTTCATCATCTACAAGGCACAGGTTAGGAGTGTGATGGAATACTCTCCACTTGAGTGCAGCAACAGCAACACTCAAGAAGCTTGACACCATCCAGGACAAAAAAGCCAGCTTGATGACACCCCTTCCACAAATATTCACTCTTTCCATCATCGACGCACAGTAGTAGCAGTGTGTACCATCTACAGGATGCACTGCAGAAATTCACCAAGGCTTCTTCAGCAGCATCTTCTAAACCCACGACTGCTACCATCTAGAAGTACAAGGGCAGAAGATAAATGGGAACACCACCACCTGGAAGTTCCCTCCCAGGCCACTCACCATCCTGACTTGGAAATATATCACTGTTCTTCAAAACCCTGGAACTCATACCAAGCCCAAGTTTCCCATTTTTCATGCAAAATCTGCACATTTTTGATTTGTTTGATTATGCAAGGCCACATTTCTAGTCCAAAGTTGCCTCCAAGAAGATGATGATGGGCCACCTTCTTGACTTTCCCGCAGTTCTTGTAGTGATGGTGTCACCACAGTGACATTGGAAAGCAATTCCTGGATTTTGACTCAGTGGCAATGAATGGCGATTATGGGCAAGTGAAAATGTTGTGTGACATGGTGCTGATGTTCTTGGTGGTAAGTTCACGGGGACTGGGAGATGCTGTCAAGGTCAACTTGGTAAGATGTGACATATAGGAAGATCACGCAGACAGACGGGATTCGGACGCCATTAGGTTCGGGACCCTCATATGGTCCTGAGGTGGGGGTCCCGACGGCCACGGGAAAACTCAGCCTGAAGATTGAGTGGATAAATGCAGTGCCTTGTGTAGACACAATCCAATCAAATCTCCTGCCTTTTCATCTGCGCTGTTAGTTTACTTCCACCAAAGTGATGATGGGGGCGCTTATATTTCTCTCAGTCAGCGTTTCTGCTGCTGCTCAGCATCTGGTGACCCCTCCTATGGCCCTCGTCTAAGTGCCATGTCGGCTGCCGTAGGTGACCATCACCTTCCAAACACTCTGACCATAGCAATAGTGGATGACCTTGTTGTTGGAGCTCTGGTTAAGCCAGTCTTTAATGTTGTCTAGCTGCTTCCGTTGCTGTCAGCTTCTAGCTCTGTTTCCATTAATCCTTCTGGTGGTGATTAGGCATGCCAAACCTTCTGCACAAATATGATGTCCAAAGAACTCCATTTGACTTCTTTTGATACGATTTAAGAGTTCTCTTGTTCTTGTATCCTCATTCAGTACTTCTTGTTTAGTTATTTTCTCCACCCAGCTTACCCTTATGATCCTTCTTAAGGACCACATTTCAAAGCTATTGACTTTCTTTTCTCCCTCTTTCCCAATGCTCCAAGCCTCGCATCCCCTGCTAGCACATGTGTGTAAATGCACGTGTGTGCATGTATCTGTTAGTCTGTATGTGTGTTTGTGTGCCCATGAGGTGTGAGTGTGTGTGTGTGTACATATAGAGTCAGGGCAGGCACCTCAACTCTAGAGAAGTACCACCAGCATTGCCTCCGCAAGACCCTGCAAATCCATTGGCAGGATAGGTGCACCGAGGTCAGTGTTCTCACTCAGCCCAACATCCCCAGCATTGAAGCAACGACCACACTCGATCAGCTCCGCTGGGCGGGCCACATTGTCCGCATGCCTGACACGAAACTCCCGAAACAAGTGCTCTACTTAGAGCTTTGACAATGCAAGCAAGCCCCAGGTGGGGAGAGGAAACTCTTCAAGGACCCCCTCAAAACCTCCTTGAAAAAGTGCAACATCCCCACTGACATCTGGGAATCCCTGGCCCAAGACCACCCGCAGTGGAGGGAAAGCATCCGGGAAGAAGCTGAACACCTCGAGTCTCATTGCCAAGGGCTAGCTGAAGCCAAGCGCCGACAGCAAAAGGAGTGTGAGACAACCCCCTTCCCCCTAGCACCGTCTGCCCCACCTGTGACAGAGACTGTAGGTTGCACATTGGACTCTTCAGCCACTGGAGAACTTGTTTTTAGTGTGAAAGCAGGTCATCCTCGACCCCAAGGGCAAGGTCTAAGAGCCTAAGAGAACTTGGCTGCATTGTGTTGCATGTTCAGAAAGTCCATTGGTTATGTTTGTATATGAGAACTGGCCATTTAAGTGAGTTAAAAGAAATCTTTAGGCATCAAAGGAGCCATGCTTTATTGAGATCATATCTGCAGAGCAACACAGATAAAGCTTTCGAAGAATCCACTGCGGCAATTTTAGTACATTCACAGTGCATTCCATTAAAGATTAAACTTATGAAGGTCTGTAATGCAGCCACTGAAATGAACTGATTTTAATGCAGATTTTGTGACTGTACTGGAAGTATCATTTCATTTTAATCATATCAGTTTAATTGGTTGCTCTTCAAGTTGCATTAACCCAAATTGGCGAAGGAGAAGGTAGAAAGAGTACTGTGCTCATTTGAATCCATGCAACGCATTGGGAGCTTAGGCATTGATATTTTGCACCAGGTGCTGTGCACAAAAAGGCTTCCAAGATAATTAAAATTTATCTTCTTTTTGCACACATAATTATCTTGAGGAGTTGCTGTACTGAGATACTGTATATCAATGATTACAGCATGGTTTACAAGCCGTTCCTAAGGTAGCTGGAATGACCGCTGTGAGCAGCAAGCTGGCCCCAATGCTATTAAACCATTTTGTTTAAATGAAATGTTATTTTAAAACCGCTTTTACAATCATATCTTGTCTTTCCTGTTCTCCCCTGTGTGTGTGCATAGACCCACACCTTGGTCCAGTTCCACAGGAGCTGACTGCCATCGCATACCAAGCCCAAGTTCCCATTTTTCATGTGTAATCTGCACATTTTTTGATTTGTTTGATTATACAAGGCCACATTTCTAGTCCAAAGTTACCTCCAAGAAGATGATGACGGGCCACCTTCTTGACTGTCCTGCAGTTCTTGTAGTGATTGTGACAATGGAAAGCAATTCCTGGATTTTGACTCAATGGCAACGAATGGCGATTATGGGCAAGTGAAAATGTTGTGTGACGTGGAGTTGATGTTCTTGGTGGTAGAGTTCATGGGGACTGGGAGATGCTGTTAAGGCCAACTTGGTGAGATGTGACATATAGGGTGAATGTTGAATGCAGTCACAAGGGTGCTGATCGAACACCGCCTCCCTGAATGTTGTCAAGATTCCTGAATGTTGTTGCAACTGTACCCGTTGCACCCTTGAGTTGATTTATGTGGAAGGTTTTGAGTGGTGGTGGTGATGGTGGGGGTCAGGAGATCAGCCACTCCTAGCAGAGTACCATCCTCTGTCCTGCTGTTTAAGCCATGATAATGGTCCATTTAATCTTTTGCGCAATGGATAGCATTAGTAGCTTGTTTGACTACAAGGGGAATCTGGTTCAGCACTCACTCCATGTCCATACAGGAGTTGAACTTGTGATGTACCTGGTCTGCATGACTCTATACGAGTTGAGTCATTGGGGGAAAGGTGGAGGGAATGGGGTGAGGTGGGTGGTGGTCTGCCTTTTCATCGTTATTCTCGAACCAACAATCACCTATATGTTATCTGATAATAGAGGTTTCATTTGCAGAGTTTATTTTCCCTTGAAGGGTGTTTTCGCTCACCTTTTATCACAGCAGATGTTGAAGTAATACCCGAACACCCAGATAAGAGTTTATTTATGGCTTGAAAGCTTTTGGAGTGCCTGTCAGAATGTGAAGTCTCCCTGTCAGGCACAGATATTGAAAAGTTTCACAACATGCTCTGACAACTCACAGGCACATTATTGTTTTATGGTTCCACACTAATGAAAAATATCGAGGGATGAAAAACAAACCAGCTCATGTGGATCCAAAAACTACATTTTTCACTTCATTTTTATAGCGTTATTTGGGTAACTCTACCTTTTATTTTTTTTTTTGCTTAATACTTGCAACTAAGATTTCCAGGCATCCAGTCTAGTGCCTGGGCCAAAATCCTCTGTAGCCAGTTGCTGGAAGGCCCATAGCACTTTGCCTCTGAGGCAGAGGGTTGTAGGTTCAAGTCTCACTCCAGAGATTAACATAGGCTGACAGGGAAATGTCTGTAGAACAGAGTACCTTCTGAATGGTGCAAAACTTGATATGATGGAGACCTAAAGAGACCCCAGGGCTCAGGTACATAGATCATTAAAATGCCATGAACAGGTGCAGAAAATAACCAAAAAGGCCAATGGAGCTCTGGCCTTTATAATGAAAGGACTAGAATACAATGACGCAGAAATCATACTTCAGCTATGCAAAGCCCTGGTTAGATCATTCCTGGAAAAGTTTTGAGCACTACATCTTAAGAAGGTTTAGCCTTGGAGGGAGTGGTGGGATACATTTACTGGAATGATACCAAGAGTTAAGCTACAAGGAGAGATTAAACAAACTAGTGTTGTATTGCCTTGAATTTGGAAGGTTAAGGTGTGATGGAAGTTTTCAAGATATAGAGGAGAACAAATAGAGAGAAACTATTTCTGCTTGTTGTTTGTCGGGGGGGGGTGCGGGGCTGCAGGCAGGGTTGGTGGCAGAGGGGCTGGTCTACGCCTAGGGGGCATAGCCTAGAAATAAGGGCCACACGTATCAGGAGTGAGATTAGGAAACACTTCTTCATGCAAAGGGTGATAGGATTTGGAACTTTCTTCCACAAATGACAATTGATGTTAATGTTAGCTCAATTGTTCATTTTAAATCTGTGATTGATAGATTGTTGTTGACAAAAGGTATTAAGGGCTATGGGATAAAGAAAGGTATTTGGTGCAGATCAACAATGATCTCATTGAATGGTGGAATAGGCTGAAGAAGCTAAATAGCCTACTCCTGTTCCTATGACACACGCCCAGTGCAGAATTGTGAGAGTGCTGTAGTGTTGGAAGTGCCATGTTTTTGATGAGATGTTAAACTGAGGCCCTCTCAAATGCATGTAAATGATCCCATGGTGCTATTTCGAAGAAGAGCAGAGCAGCTTTCCCCAGCCAATGTTTACTCCTCAAGCAACATCGGTAAAACAGATTATCTGGTCATTAGCATATTACTGTTTTTGGGAGCTTACTGTATGTAAATTGGCTGCTACATATCCTACAATGGAACAGTAACTACGCTCCAAAAGTGACTATTCTCTGCAAAGTGCTTTGGGATGTTCTGAAGTCGTGGAAGGTGCTATGCAAATGAAAGTTGTCTTTTTCATTTTCTATCATGTCAAGCTATGGCACTTGGCAACTTTCCAAATAAAAGCCAATTTTAAGGTACCTCAATCTTAAGCATAACCATAGCTCCTTAAGGGCAAATGGGTTGGTGATCGGCCTTCCACTCTTTGCTCATTAATCTCACTCCTAACACTTCACCGAAGTTGATGGCTGCAGTGATTCTTTCTGCGCACACTACTTTTAGTTAACTTCCTTATTATATGTGCAACAGATGTCCTTTGTGAAATTTTGTAATGACGTTAGCAGGAGAGCTGCACAATAATAAGAGAGCTGCTCGGATACGCTGTTGCCCGAGCAATTTAGAGTCTTCATCTGCCTAAGTGATAATTGCATTCAGCGTCAAAATTGCAGCTTTCCACAGATCACAAATATACCCATTGTGCATGTTTCTTTTTAAAAAGAGTCTGTTAAATGAGTCAATAAAGGGTAAATTTTGTGTTTCCTCCTTGTGCTGAGTTTTGAAAAATTTTATGGGTGCAGTCTGCCCCAGCCCATAATGGACCATCATTTGGACCATCATGTCTGTGCCAGCTCTTTGCCAGAGCAAACAAAATTCTAATCCTGTTGCTTCAGAGCTCTCCTGCAGCCAGTTAACTCCCATTCCCAATGAAGGGCACTGGCAATTGAATTGTTGGCAAGCTTAGCCAGCACAGCGCTTTAGTCGGGCACTGTCATGATCACTTTTAACCACAGAAAATGGTTCATTTTCAAGGACTTAGGACATTCTGGAAGCATTTGTGTTTGAAAAGACACTATCCCTTAAGGGGTTAATGTAGAACTCTGATCGCTATCCCTGGAAAAACCATCCATTTACAAGAAAGGGTAATTAAGCAGTTGAAAAAAATCTGTCAACCTCTTGACCCGGGTGCACTGTGTACAAAAGGGGTCACAGGGGCTTTATGGCTGTGAAAAAAAAACCATGACTGGGAGACTGTGTTTTGAAAAGTGGGTTTTGATTTTGCTTTGAGAAGAGAAGGACCAGCTGCTTGGGAAGGAAGACAGCAGCTTTTTGCAGTCTAGGGCCAGCCCACAGCTGGAAGTGAATATAAGGTGCTTCTGAGATCTTCTATGTGCTGGAATAGAGTACCCTCGAGTATTCTGAGTCTGCCTGAAAAGCAGTGCCAGAGCCATCGATTGTTTCACGGATCAGTGCTGAGAGACCAACGGTATAACCCAGGTGCCATTTCAAGGACTCCATTGTCTATCCTTTGCCTTTGAACCATTGACTTTTAACCTTCGGCCAAATTCCTCCGTTTCTATTTTGTGCGTGCATGCGCGTGTGTGTGTGCGTTCATCTGCTATCTCATAAGAGCAGTTAGTACAATTTCATATTCCACACTGCATGTTGATAAGCTTTGCCTTTCTATTTGACAAGACTGGTTTTATATTAAACTATTCAATTTGTTGTTTATTGAAAGAAGCCTGGGTTAAAGTCTCTTTTATTCTGGGTAACAGTAGTGAAGATAAACAATTGGCTGCTTTGGTGAGTAAAGTAAAATTTTAAACCAATGGTACGACCTGTGGAGTGGTGGAACTAGATCAACTGCACACTCCTCCCATCCCGGTTGTAAGAGGCACTGAGAGGTGTGCAAGAGTACCTGACTGATTTGCTCATTCTCCCCTCCCTCTCTGAAGGAAGAACTTTAAGTATATAGACAATACTTCATAGGGATATAGTAGCACAGTGATTATATTACTGCTCTAGTAAGCCAAATAATTTGACATGAATTCAAATCCCACCAAGGCAGCTAGGAGTGTTTAAATTCAATTGAATAAATCTGGAATTATAAAGCTAGTATTGATGATTATGATAATACATGAAACTACAGGATTTTCAACAATGGTTTACCTATGTTCTTTAGGGAAAGAAATCTGCCATCTCTACCCTGTCTAGCCTATATGTGACTTCAGACCCACAGCAATATGGTTGTCCCCTAACTGCCTTCTGAAATGGCCGAACAAGCCATTCAGTTGTAGGCAGCGGTTCACCACCACCTTTTCCAAGCAATTAGTGGGCGATGTCCACATCCCCAGGATTGAATAAGAATAGCACTAGGAATTCAGTATATGGAAATTGCAGGTACTAGTTTGCTTCCTTGCCTTTCTGTGATGCAGCTTCTTGCACTGTGCCTCCTTTCAATTCTAACACTGCCATTAATACTTTGTGTTCCTAAACCTTATCACCTCCCATCAAAATAGCTTTAGCCAAAAACAAACAATTACATTATAAAGACATGTTAGAAACAAGATTAGTTTTTCTCAAATCGAGGCTCATAAGGACTTCTAATCAGAATGTGTAAGAGAGGAAAACGTGAAAGTGTAGAGATTACTGTTGATATCATTTGACACTTACTTCACTCATATTCCTCTCTACTGTTTAACTCTGTCAGAAATTTCTCATCCACTGTAACTAGGCAGAAGGAATCAGGTCTTTCGGCTGGGATGAAAAGCTTAAGTTTGTGCCTAATACGGTGAAATCTCATCATTGAAAACATGAAAATATCCATTGAGGTTAATGACTTGCATTAAAATTCAATTTTTTTCTCTGAAATCACCTCATTTGATTTTAATAACATGGTGATACAAAAATAATTCCAACTATCAATAAATGTTCATTGAGGCATTTAATTGCCCTAGCGGCCCTTTGTAAAAGGAATCCTATAACTTCCAGGCACTTCTCCTAATGGCTATGTGGGTGAGAACATTGTCCAGTGTAATTCAGAGTAGGATTCACACCATTTCCTGTGCTCACTTAGAAAGAGAGAAATAAAGAAAGACGAAAGCACTTTACAGCCAATGAAGTACTTTTGAAGAGTCGTCACGGTTGTAATGTAGGAAACATGGCAGCAAGCTCCCACAAAAAGCAATATAATAACATAAAAGCAAAATACTACGTATGCTGGAAATCTGAAACAAAAACAGAAAATTGCTGGAAAAACTCAGCAGGTCTAACAGCACCTGTGGAGAGAGAAAAACAGAGCTCTGAAGAAGAGTCATAAGGACTTGAAACGTTAACTCTGTTTTTCTATCTCCATAGATGCTGTTAGACCTGCTGAGTTTTTCCAGCAATATAATAATGACTGGATAACTAGTTTTTGTGATGTTGATTGAAGGATAATTATTGGCTGAGACACTGGGAATAACTCTCCTGCTCTGCTTCACAATAGTACCATGGGATCTTTTGTGTTCATCTGAGAGGGCCTTGCTTTGAAGCCTTGGTCGGAAGAGGCACCTCTAATGATCAGCATGGATCTATTATGGGCTCATCGCGGTTGACTAACGTGATTGAGTTTTTTGATGAGGGTGAACGAGGGCAGTGTTGTTGATGTTGTCTATATGGACTTCCAAGCACATTTGATAAAGCACCATTTAATAGGCTTGTTAGCAAAATTGAAGCACGTAGGATAAAAGGGAAGTAGCAGCATGGATGCAGCATTGGTTAAGGGACAGAGCATAGAAAATGTGGCAAACGGCTGATTTTCAGACTGGAAGGAGGAATATAGTGCTGTTTCCCAGGGCTCACTAGTAAGACCATTGCAGTTTTTGATATATATTAATGACATGGATTTGGAGTAGCTGGGCCAAATTTTGAAACTTTCCAGAAGATACAAAATTTGGAAGTCTGGTAAACAGTGAGGAAGATCATTGTAGACTTTCAGAGGACACCAGGAGAGTGGTGGAATGGGCAAACACACGACAGAAGAAATTCAACGCAGAAAAGTGTGTGGTGATACATTTTGGTGGTAAGAATTAGGATAGTCCATCCATTTTAAATGGTACAATTTTAAAGAGGCTGCAAGATCAGAGACCTGGGTCTGGATTTTCAATGCGGGATCTGGAACCCAACCTGGATGAATTCTGGATCCCAACACCTTGCCCAAGCTGCTTTGCTATTGCGATGCAATCTTCAAATTCAAATGGTCTAGTTGGCCAGGAGGTGAGCTCAGTGCCCCAGGCTGGAGTTGTCTGCCTAGTGCCAGCAGCAAAGGTAGGCAGCAGCCATGTTGGAGGCTGCTGCTACCTTGCCTATTTGAGCAGGCAGCTCTTTGGAGGTGGAAAGAGGCGGACAGTGGCCTTGCATGACAAGAAAAGGACCAGCGCTCATGCTGGCACTGGTTGACACTAGAAACTTGTTGCAAAAAGCATTGCAAATAAAGTTCTTTGGGCCCCATGGTGAACCCAACAGCTGTGAACTGATGTGCACAAAACTGTTCAGAGTCAGAAAATATTTTGAAAATCGCATTCTGTTTCAGACAGGCCCCTTAATAAATTCCTTAAGGAGCTTAAGGGCTGTTGATTGGAGACGAGCACCTTCCCAGCTCGCCCCCAACCCCTGGAGGCCAGTAGAAATTTCAAGACTGTCCAGGGAGGCTTTGGGATCCCATCATGACCTCTGGAACCACGATTTTCAAAAGTCACCCATACCGCCACCTGAGCCTGAGGCCCCTCGGAAGTCCGGTCCCTGGGGTGTTTGTGCATGAGGTGAAAGGAGAGGTTGACAAAGCAGTTTATAAACCATATAAGATCCTGGCCTTTGCAAAAAGAATAATAGAGTACAATGGCCAGGAGGCTCGGCCAAATCTGAATCAAACACTTGTTCAGTTCCAGGTTGAGTAGTGCCTTTCATTCTGGGCAACAAACTTTGGGAAAGGTGTGAAGGCTTTGGTGGGACCTGAAGACATTTACTAGGATGGTGCCAGAGATGGGGGATCACAAATACAGGGATAGATGAAGAAGTTGGGGTTGTTCTCCCATCAGAGGAAACTCGAGGAGATTTGATAGAGCTATTTAAATTCATGATGCACTTAGATGAATAAATAAAGAGAAGCTGCTTCAAATGGCTGAGAGGTCAATAATGAGAAGGCACAGGCTTAATGTGTTTGGGAGAAGAACCAGAGGCAACATGAGGAAAAGCTGTTTTACACAATGAATGTTTAGGATTTAAGTGCACTGCCTGATAAGCTGGTGGATACAGATTCAATAATAGCCTTCAAATTGGATAATTTTTAAAATTTGCTCATGGGATGTGAGCATCACTGGCATTTATTACCCATCCCTAGTTCAGAGGGCATTTAAGAGTCAACCACATTGCTGTGGATCTGGAGTCTCATGTAGGCCAGACCAGGTAAGGATGGCAGATTTCCTTCCCTAAAGGGCATTAGTGAACCAGATGGGTTTTTACAACAATTGATAATAGTTTCATGGTCATCATTAAACTTTTAATTCCAGATTTTTATTGAATTCAAGTTCTACCATCTGCCATGGTGGGATTTGAACCCAGGTCCCCAGAGCATTACCTTGGGTCTCTGGATTACTAGTCCAGCGACAATACCACCACCCCCCTTGAAGGAGAAAAAATTGCAGGGATATGGGGAAAGAGCAGTGGCATAGGATTAACTGGATTGTTCTTTGAAAGAACGGCATCAGACTTGATGGGCCGAATGTACTATTATTCTATGGTTCCGGGAATTGGAGCTGAGGTGCAAGATAAGCCTGGAGCCTTAATCTAAGTGAATGATGGAACAGGCTCGAAGGGCTGAATGGCTTTTTTCCGTTCATAAATGACCTAAACCAATAATCTCTTTGGCACATTTAATGACATTACAGGGAATATATTAGCCTTCTGTAGAGCATGATTTGTATCTTATGAGTGGGCTGGTCTTAACTAAGCTGTACTCAGAATCAGAATCATGAGTAAGATGCAGATAATCCTCCATCCTGTGAATTATTTTGTTTCTATCACATTGAAACAGTAAAAACTGGATGTTATTAATTTTTAGATTTGGACTGAATTGATGTACAGGTTGTAGTGAAGTTACTATTGTACTGATCTTATGTGGCGCATGTGTTAGGGGCCATTTAACATCCAGGATTAAATGAGAACTCAATCTTAACTCTATTTAATCAGGCTTAAAATCACTTCACACTTAGCAGCTGTAGGTAACTGATAACTTCCAACCTGCAACTAACCAGTTGCCTAAATGATACTGTCTCACATACTGGATGCTAAGGGACCGTCTATAAATGGCCATAATTGGGGATGGGAAACATTTGGGCAATGACTGTTGGAGGGGTTAGAAAAGGAATGCTATTACTGTTTCTACTTACTGTGCCCACCACATCCCCCCCACCCTGTCCCCTCACCACTACCTTAGCTCATGTACAGCCACACCACAATCAAAATAAGTGTTGTTTTCAGGAAGCAGAACCTACTAGCTTTTTTTTGTGTTTTTAACCTGTAATCTAATAGTACAGAACAGTTTGCAGATCAGGAGAAATGGAGGCTACATAAAACTGGCATAGAAAAAGAAAGACTTGCATTTATATTGTACCTTTTCATTACCTCAGAATGTTCCAAAGTACTGCACAGACAATTAAGCATTATTGAAGTGTAGTCTGTTGTGCTGTAGGAAACATGACAACCAATTTGTGCACAGAAAGTTCCCACAAACAGCAATGTGATAATGATGAGATCATTGTTAGTGATGTTGGATAAGGGACAGAAATTGACTAAGACACCAAGAGAACTCTCGAGAGGGATTTGAACATACAACCTTTTGACATGGGTGAGAATGCTACCCACTGAACCCTGGCTGACACAGAGCCAGTCCTTTGTTAAGGTGGGTAGCAAAATACTTGAAATCTGAAAATCCACATAGAAAATTGTTACTTTCAATACATTGGCTACAAGTTGATGCCTTTCTGCTATGTGTGCTTTGATTTATAGTGGATTAATATCAACAGCATCATGAGGGAAGCTTGCTGATGTAGAATTTCTGTGGCAGGGGTTTTACATTTCCCAAATAGGGTTTGGCCCAGCTTGCTGGAGATCATCAGAAAGATCTGGGGTTGAGGGCAGGAGGTTTTTACAGTGTTAGCTGCATTTATTTTGCCTTTCCATCCCATCTGTCACATGACCCAAATGGAGCACTTGGGAAAATGGCTGTTGCTGCTGCTCAGGCTTTGCTGACGCCTGCATCTCTATGGCAACAGTCGAGCATCATTCCCATCTCTGGGCAACCGTTTCCATCAAATTGTACTGAACAGAAGGGCGATATGGCAGGCAAGTTGTTACAACCTAGAGCTGGTGGAGGCTTCAGACACTCTATGCAAAATACTTCGAGGGGGTGAAAGCGAAAAAAATGTCTTGAAGAAAAGTTACTTTGTAATGGAGTTAACAATAAAAATAACTGAACTAAAGCTTCTGTCACCCCAAAGCTGGCAAGGTTGGTTAGGAGTAACCTGTTTACTGTGCTCTAACGTCACGCAGTCTTGCCACTTTCTTTGATTAGAGCAGAGCTGAAAAGGTTGACCAACTGAAAGAGAACCTATGCTTCTGATTTGGTTTGTTTTTTTTGGCTGATATGAGTCTTTAATTGTTGACATGTCACAGTAACCGAAGTATGGCTTTTTGTACACCTCTGTGACAAATGACAGAAAGTGTGAAGGTTGGGGGGGGATGGAAAGTGGGTGTGGAGTTGCCCAGAACAGACCAGTTACACAAAACCTTCTACATTAATATGACGTGTAGCTTTGGCATTGAAAAGCAACGTGTGTAACTGGGAGTGGCGCTGGCCTGATTATATTCTGGCAAGTAATATTAAACTCTCTGCTGACCAAAAAAAAAACATAAATATCAGTGAACTTTTAAGAAAAAACTCCCAGGTCACTCGCAGTGGCCTGTTGGGAAATAGAGCCAGAGTAGAAGTTTCCATGTCGACCTCTGGCCTGAGTCCAGTTAGCAATGGTAAGGAGCGCTGCAATTAGCCTCCCTAGCTCTGAGCTAGGAAGAAGATCCTGGGTTGTGTGTGTGTGTTTGTGTTGGTTGAGGACAGGTACATGCTTATTGCCAAGGCACTATGGTCGAGTGGCCTGTTAGTTGCCAAAAATAATTTGCAGTTGTATAACGCCTTTCCCAATCTCAGGATGTCCCAAAGCATTTTACAGCCAGTTAAGCACTTGTGAAATGTAGTCACTGTTGTAATGTAGGAAACATGGCAGCCAAGTCGGGGAACAATGAGGTTCCACAAACAGCAATGAAATATAATGGTTAGGCCATCTCTTTTATATGTTGGTTGAGGGATAAGTATTGATCAGGACATCAGTGAAATCTCCCCTGCTCTTCTTCAGTAAGGTGCCATGTGATCTTTTATGTCCACCTGGGAAGACAAATGTGGCCTTAGCTCAGCGTCTCACCCAAAAGAAAGCAAAGCCAACAGTGCAGCACTCCTTCACTGCTGGGAATGTCAGGCTGGAATTTGTGTTCCAATCTCAGGAGTGAGGCTTGAACGCACTTCAGGGGCGGGATTTTCCGTGCCCACTGATATCGGGTGTGTTTGGCGCCGTGAGTGAACAATATGGCGAGCAGGCCAAAAGTCGACTTCATGACGTTTTGAAACCAGTTTGCAGTTGTCTGCTCTGCCTGTCAATGGTGGACCTGCATTTCCCGCCTTCAGATGTCGGACCTCATTGTAATACACAGTGATTGCATGCCGACGTGTTTCACAATTGAATGTAAGCGACTTGCGCCTGGCGAGTGGCATTTTGCTCGGGACGTCAAGATTTGTTTGCCTACTTTGCTTAAGGTTGCACTCTCAGTCATCAGTGCCAGGCTTCGCTGACAGCACCACATCACTTTTAGGGCAGTCCACAGGCAGGTCTCTGCCTACCAGACCAGCTATTAGGTGGGGTGGCTGTTCAACAGCTGCAGGGCTGGGCCTTGTTTGGGGAAAGTGGAGCAGTGGCCTCAAGCAAAGGAAGAGGCTGCAGGGTGATGGCTGTGCTGGGGAACGGGGGTATCCCGGGGTGTGTGTGTGTGGTGGGGGGGGCACATGTTGATCTGTGCAAGTGGCCTCAAGATGGTGAGGACTGAGGAGGCAGTCTCCAGAGGAGACGAGGCCTGATGGAGATGTGAAGGTGTGTGTGAGAGAGTGAGCGGTGATGTCCCTTGAGCTGGCAGTGAGTGAGATGCCAGTGAATGTGTGATGGGCTTGTGAGTGTGTGAGTTTAGAGTGATGAGATGGTTGTCATACCCTTGCAGCACAGATGAGATTATTCATCCTCTATCTGCATTGGCTGACCAACCTCTTCTGTGCAGCATTGGCACTGACCACCACTGCCATTGCCTACCAAGCCGGAGTGATAATGTTGCTGGACCTCCTGAGGACAGAGCAGGGGTAGAGGACATCAAGGCGGGCCTCCACAGCATCCAATAGGTGCTTGAGGGATGTGTCACTAAATCGGGGGGCTGCAGTCTTCTTGCCTTTCGGGGCCATGTCTTCTTTGCAGTAGTCCTGGACTGGAAGCTCTGACAGATGTGTGCGCGGCTGCACTTTAAATATGGAGCCCGGCATGATGAAGTGGCGAGGTGAAGGTGTGCCGAGCGAATCAGAGCCCGCTCGCCATTGAAATGGTGTGTTTCCCAGGGATGCATGATTAATGAGGCGGAATTGGGACGATACGGTGTGCAAAGCCACCATTGAGGCTGACAGGTAAAACGGTGCTTTTCCCACCTGCTTATCGCACTTAGTGCAAACCTGGGATGATTCCAACCCAGGAATTGACATCTGTTTGCAAGTGTTTGGTAGGGGAAACGTAGCAAGGATGCAGGCAACATCAGAACTAGGAGCCGTACATATGGGTTAGTCACTGATAAATCCTGCAGAAGAAACTTCTTTGCCCAGAGAACGGTGAGGATGTGGAACCTGTTACCATGGGAAGTACTTGAGGCAAATAGCATAGATGCAATGAAGGAGAACCTAGATAAACTCATGGGGAGATCTGAATAGAAGGATATGATGATGGGGTGAGATGGAAAGAGGTGGGAGGTGGCCTGTATCAGTCATAAACATGGACCAGTTGGCCTTTTCCTGATGTTTACTCATTGGTGAGCATTAAAGTTGTTTCCCAAATTCAGATTTAAGCAAAGCTCATCACAAAGAATTCATTCGTAGGATGTGGAGGTCACTATCCAGGCTAGCATTTATTGCCCAGTCCTAATTGCCCTTGAGAAGGCAGTGGTGAGCCACCTTCTTGAACCACTACAAACATAAGGGTTTGCTACAGCTGTCTGGCTGGCTAGGACACTTCAGAGGGGAGTTGAGGGTTAATCACATTACTTTAGGGCTAAAGACACAGGCTGGGCCAGGTAGGACTGATTTCCTTAAGGACATTCGGGATCTGTTTTTATGAACAATACCGTAGCTTCATGGTCACCATTTCTTGATACTTGCTTTTTATTCCAGAACTAATCCCCTTGCTGCCGAGTTGAGATTTGAACTTAATGTCTCCGGATCAGTAGCCTGGGTCTTTGGATTACTGGCCTAGTAACATAACCACTATGCTACTATGTTTGATAAATCTATCACTTTTCAGACAAATTGGAACCCTCAAGAAACAGTTGCTGTATTTTAAATGGATGAGGATGACCCATAATCACTTCCAGCCACATCCGAATAATTAACATTTGGCAATTGGTCGAGGTAATTTTTGAAAGGGGAGTAAAAGGCTGCTTTTCTGCAAAAAGGAACATTGCCACAGAGGTAAAATCATAATTCTTGTCATCCGGAATTAATCAATCTCTGCACAATGTGCATTGCAGGAGCTGAATACAGAGGAAGGGAAAGAAAGATTAATCTGTTGTCAAATGGCCACAAGCACTGGCCTTTTGAAAAGTTGCTTTTTATTTTGCTGACAAGCACTGAAAGTGATTCTGTTGGAATCAGGCTGTTGATGCATTTCTATGAGCAGCATTGCCAACCTCATTCAGAATTTAATATGGATTCGGCAATGGCAGAATTTTAAATCAATGTATGATCTTTAAATTTCTCAATCTTAAGGGTAAAAGATATGTTTGTGTTTACTTAGAGCCTTATCGATTTTTCAGACCATTCCCAAATTGCTTCCTAGCCAATAGCTCACTGTTGATGCATGCTTACAGATTTATTTTGACAAAGGAGCAGCCAATTTGCGCACAGGAAGCTCCCATGAAAATCAGTTGAGATGAAGCAGGGACCCAGTAATCTGCTTTGAGTGCTGTTGGTGGGGTGGGGGTTTGTTAGTCACAATACAAGGAGATCTCCCAACCCTACTTTTGATAGGGCCATGGATTCTTCTGCATCCACCTAAACCATCAGGGAGTTCAAAAGGACGATAGAGAACTGAAGGGCAGAGTGGGTTAAAACGCTGTCCTTTCACCCTGACAGGTGAACACAGACCCTACAGAAAGTCTGCTCTCCCTTTTCATTGTTGGGGCCCTGCATGAACTGAATTTGGACAGCCTTCCCAGATCATAGTGTAAGACTCTTGGTTAGGGTTTGAGTTGGCCAGAAGGTATTTCTAACCAGCTAAAACCCTAATTCTGGGGCCTTGAACACATAGGGTGGAATTTTACAGCCCCCCAACCCGGCGGGATTTTCTGGTCCTGCCGAAGTCAATAGACTTTTGAACAACTTGCTGCATTTTGCGGTCCCGCCCCCGCATTGATGGGGCAGTAAAATCCGCCCACTTTCTAGGCTGTCACTCCCAATGCAGTACTGAAGGAATGCTGCATTGTTGGAGGTGCTATCTTTTGGATGACACATCAGCAGTCCGCCCTCTCAGGGGGTTGTAAAAGATCACGTGGCACTACTTTTGAAGAAGGACAGGCAATTTCTCTCCAGTGCGCTGGCCAGTATTTATCCCTCAATCAACATCAGTGAAACGGGTTATCTGGTCATTGGCACATTCCTGTTGTGGGTTCTTGCTGTGCACAGTTTGGCTGTCGCCGTTCCACCATCACAACAGTGACTGCACTTCGGGTTTCTAGTGCTTTGGGGCATCCTGAGGATGTGGAAGGCACTATATAAATGCAAGTTCTTTCATTCCTAACAGTAATGACACGTAATTGGTGACTCCGTTCTGAAATTCATATAGATGGCTGCTGCAGAAATGGAAATATCAGACAGAACAATTACCTTTTTGCAATAGGACAGGTTGAGGCAAAATAGGAAAAGGGTGTCGATGTCTCGAACCAGTTATGCCTGATGATGATACTTGTATATAAATGTTATCAATTCTATTAATGTTCCCCTAACCAGCTCAGGTGTCCTGCAAAACCTTGAAGCGGAGGAAAATCTAGACAGAGTCCATACCCATACCACCGCCCATCCCCCAATCAGCCCCCTGCCCTCCCCATCCCCACCTTGCCACACTTGCGTATGTTAATACATGCTCAGTCGAGATGAAATATAAAATTGGTTTGGATTGTGACCAAACCATTTTATCTTTTTGAATGGACCTCAGTAAAATTAAGCCCTTTTTGTACGCCAATTTATTGGTTCCTTTAAAATCTTACTGCTTGTGGTGAAGCGCAGTATAATAGCCTCTACCTCTGCACTTGAATACCATCATGATTGACAACCAGGAAAGAAAATCGAAGCATCTCCCCGTTGAGAATCGAAAATGAAATGAATTAATATACCCCAAGGTGTTCTCTGTTATTTTTATACTTCCATAATAATTATTTAGGCTGTCCTTCAAATAATTCTTCAGGGGAATGTTACAAATAATGTTTTGCTGTTTTCTGCTGGATCGGATCTTTTCCGAATTCATCAAGTGATAATGAGCTAATGGGGATGTTGCAATATACAGTAATTCACAAAAGGGAACCAAGTGGAGGAGAAAATCTGTTTCAAAGAATTGACCATATTAATTGACCTCCCAAACCTGCAACCTCTACCACCAAGAAAGACAGCAGTAACAGATGTATGGGAATGCCAACTTCTGCAAGTTTCCCTCCAAGTTAAACACCATCCTTTCATGGAACTTTATCACTGTTCCTTCACTGCCACTGGGTCAAAACCCTGAACACCCTTTTTAACAGCTCTGTGGGTGTCCTTACACCACATGGACTGCAGTGGTTCAAGAGGGTGGCCCACCACCACCTTCTGTACTTAGGGATGGACAACAAATGTTGGCCTTGCCAGCAATGCTCACATTCCATGAAATAATAAATTTTAAAAAGCAGTCAATAAGTGTCCCTGGTTTAATTTTCTTCCTGTGAAATACTTTTACCTGCCACTGAACTGGTGGTTGCTAGTGCTAAAATTGGAACATTTGTTTTGTGTTTGACATTTGTTAACCACTTCAAGGTCAGATATAGCATTGGGTGAACACAGTGTAACAATTAAGGGGGAGGTGATAGTGTTGTGGTATTGTCACTGGACTAGTAATCCAGCAGCCCACAATATTGCTCTGGGGACCTGGGTTTGAATCTTGCCATGTAAGTCTAATTGTTGTTAAAAACCCATCTGGTTCACCTTTGCCCTTTAGGGGAAGGAAATCTGGCTTACATTTGACTCCAAACCCACAGCAAACCACTCAGCGCTACAAAGGCACAAAAAGGAATGAAACTGGACCACCTGGCATTAACCTAGGCAACAGCAATCACAGCCTTGTCGACCCTGCAAAGTCCTCCTTACTAACATCTGGGGGCCTTTGCCAAAATTGGGAGAGCTGTCTCACAGACTAGTCAAGCAACAGCCTGACAAAGTCATCCTCACAGAATCCTATTGGACAGGTAATGTCCAAAACACCACCATCACTATCCTTGGGTATGTCCTGTCCCAGTGGCAGGACAGATCCAGCAGAAGTGGCGGCACAGTGGTATACAGTCGGGAGGGAGTTGCCCTGGGAGTCTCATGTTATCAAATTACCACCCTCCCTTATCCGATGAATCAATGCTCCTCCATTCTGGTTGGGGGACTTCAATGTCCATCACTGGGAGTGGCTCGGTAGCACAATGACTGACTGAGCAGGCTGAATCCTAAAGGATATAGCTGCTAGACTGGGTCTGTGGCAGGTGGTGAGGGAAAAACATACGTGACCTCATCCTCACCAACCTGCCTGCCACAGATGCACCAGTCCATGACGGTATTGGTAGGAAAGACCACTGCACAGTCCTTGTGGAGACTAAGTCCCACCTTCACATTGAGGATACCCTCCATCGTGTTGTGTGGCACTACCACCGTGCCAAATGGAATAGATTTCAAACAGATCTAGCAACTCCAGACTGGGCAGCCATGAGGCTCTGTGGGCCATCAGCAGCAGCAGAATTGTACTCAAACACAATCTGTAACCTCATGGTCCGGTATATCCCCCACTCTACCATTACCATCAAGCCAGGGGATCAACCCTGGTTCAAGGAAGAGTTCAGGAGGGCATGACAGGAGCAGCACCAGGCATACGTTTAAAAAAAAAATGAGGTGTCAACTGGGTGAAGCTATAAAAAAGCACTACTTTTGCATGCCAGACAGCAGAAATGGCAAGTGATCGACAGGGCTAGTGATAGAACCCACAACCAACGGATCAGATCTAAGCTCTGCAGTCCTGCCACATCCAATTGTGAATGGTGGCGGACAATTAAACAACTCACTGGAGGAGGTGGCTCCACAATATCTTTATCCTCAATGATGGAGGAGCCCAGCACATCAGTGCAAAAGATAAGGCCAAAATATTGGCAACAATCTTCAGCCAGAAGTGCCGAGTGAGTGATCCATCTCGGCCTCCTCCGGAAATCCCCAGCATCACAGATGCCAGTCTTCAGCCAATTCGATTCACTCCATGTGAAGGCATGAAGGCACTGGATACTGCGAAGGCTGTGGGTGCTGACAATATTCCAGCAACAGTACTGAAGACTTGTGCTCCAGAACTTGCCGCACCCCTAGCCAAGCAGTTCCAGTCCAACTACAACACTGGCATCTACCCGGCTATGTGGAAAATTGCCCAGGTATGTCCCATATACAGAAAGCAGGACAAACTCAATCCAGCCAATTACTGCCTCATCAGTCCACTCTCAATCATCAGTAAAGTAATGGAATGAGTCATCAACAGTGCTATCAAGCGGCACTTGCTTAGCAATAACCTGCTCACTGATGTCCAGTTTGGGTTCCTCTAGGGCCGCTCAGCTCCTGACCTCATTGCACCCTTGGTTCAAACATGGACAAAAGAGCTGAATTTCCGAGGTGAGGTGAGAGTGACTGCCCTTGACATCAAGGCTGCATTTGACCGCGTGTGGCATCAAGGAGCCCTAGCAAAACTGGAGTCAATGGGAATTGGGGAAAGCTCTCCGCTGGTTGGAGTGATACCGAGCACAAAGGAAGATGGTTGTGGTTGTTGGAGGTCAGTCATCTCAGCTCCAGGACATCACTGCAGGAATTGCTCAGGGTAGTGTTCTAGGCCCAACCATCTTCAGCTGCTTCATCAATCAGCTTCCTTCCATCATAAGGTTAGAAGTGGGGATGTTCGCCGCTGATTATGCAATATTCAGCACCATTCTCGACTCCTCGGATAATGAAGCAGTCCATGTCCAAATGCAGCAAGATCTGGACAATATCCAGGCTTGGGCTGACAAGTGGCAAGTAACATTCGTGCCACACAAGTGTCAGGCAATGACCATCTCCAACAAGAGAGAATCCAGCCATCACCCCTTGATGTTCAATGGCATTACCATCACTGAATCCCCCACTATCACCATCCTGGGGGTTACCATTGACCAAAAACTGAACTGGACTAGCCATATAAATACTGTGACTACAAGAGCAGTTCAGAGGCTAGGAATTGTGCGATGAGTAACTCACTTCCTGACTCCCCAAAGCATGCCCATCATCTAAAAGACACAAGTCAGGAATGTGATGGAATACTCCCCACTTGCCTGGATGAGTGTAGCTCCCACAACACTGAAGAAGCTTGACACCATCCAGGACAAAGCAGTCCGCCTGATTGGCACCACATCCACAAACATTCACTCCCTCCAGCACTGATGCACAGTAGCAGCAGTGTGTACAATCTACAAGATGCACTGCAGGAATTCACCAAGGCTCCTTAGACAGCACCTTCCAAACACATGACCACTACTCTCTAGGAGGACAAGGGCAGCAGATGGATAGGAACACCATCACCTAGAAGTTCCCCTCCAAGTCACTCACCATCCTGACTTGGAAATATATCGCTGTTCCTTCACTGTTGCTGGGTCAAAATCCTGGAACTCCCTTCCTAACAGCACTGTGGGTGTACCTACACCACATGGACTGCAGCGATTCAAGGAGGCAACTCACCACTACCATCTCAAAGGCAATTAGGGATGGGCAATAAATGCTGGCCCAGCCAGTGATGCTCACATCCCATGAATGAATTAAAAAAGACACTCCCTTGCTTTGTCTCCTTAATCCCAATCCCAGAAAAAATCAGATTGCAGTATCCTCCTTATAGTCTCCCACAGTTCTTGTCACAGTTTTCCATACTTCAGAATCTGACGTTATCAATAAATTTCTACCTTGCTTCTCAAGATGAAGAATGGATATTGCAGCCTCCCTTTTGATTTGTGGCAAAAGATCAAGAGATAATCTATAGAATTTCAGGGCCATAATTAGTAAGTGTGGCCTCTATGAAATCCTCGTGGAACATCATTCACTACATCTTTAGAATTTAAGAAACTTTCCTTTATCCCTAACCTTTTGCTTTCTGCCTTCAAAATATCTCTCCACCCGTTTGGCCATATTCCATTTTGCTTCATATACCATTATGTTTTCACTGAGTCTTTTATGTTGTACTTTGTCACATGTTTCAAAATCTTTTACTAACCACAATGTTTCCTTTATCACTCCCCTGTTATTTCTCCAAAGAATGTAGAAAGGTTGGCCAAAGATGACAAGCCCTTTAGAAATCTGAGTTGGCTGGCCTGATTAACTCTTTCTCAAAGTCCGTATTCCTATACAATCAGCTCCAAAGAGGCAGACCCAGGCGTAATAGATTGCCTGTTTGCAGTAAATAGGGCAGGTTCCTTTACAGTCGTGTAAACAGATGACCTGTCAATATCTAAGTAACACTTAAGAATCTGTCATTAAGTTATGGTAGGAAACAAGTGGTTGATCTAGCCCCAATTTTAACTTAATCCCCGTGTGAGAGCCAGTGGGTTGTTGTAGTACGTCCACTTTATACCCCAATCGATTTTAGATGCCATTGGCTTCAAAATCAGGTAGGTTGTAAATTGACTTGAAAAAGAGACATGCTATGTCCGGCTGATTCCGCTGACATGGGTTTCAGAGTGGCATGGTGCCCACTCTTGCAGACATTTCCCAGTTTCTTTCTTTTTGCTGCAAATCCACTTTGTAGACGGATTTCACATGTGACTCCCTTTCCATGTCTCTATGCGTTTTTCACTGGGGAGCTCTCTCAATTGTTCCAGCCAATACTTCTCAACTTCATCATGAAGAAAGCAGAATGACTGCAATGCTTGCCTACGTAAAAAGTACAAGATGCTTGGGAGTGGCTTCAAAGAGACGAAAAAGCACTATGTAAGGTATGGTATTTTGTGACTCTATTAGCCCTGGACTGCCGTCTGTTCTAGAACGTTGATATGCTGCTGTTTGGTGTATGCTGGTTTGTCACTCAATCTATCATGGACATTAAACATAAAAGACCAACTTTATTTGTGATGACCTAACAGCTTACAGCTGGCACACTTCAATCATCTTTAAGATCATAGGAAATAGAAGCAAGAGTAGACCATTTGGCTCATCCAGCCTGCTCCAGTATTGGATAGGGCCATGGATGATTTGATTGTGGCCAGAACTCCATTTTCCTGTCTGTCCCCTCATAACCATTGACTCCATTGTCGATCAAAAATCTATCTAACTCAGACTTGAGTGTATTCAATGATCCAATCTCTCTGCTCTCTGAGGAAGAGAATTCCAAAGACTAATGACTGTCACAGAAGAAATTCCTCCTCATCTCTGTCTTAAATGGATGACCCCTTACCTTTAAACTGTGACCCCTAGTTCCAGATTTCATCACGAGAGGAAACATCCTCTTGGCATCTACCCTGTCAAGCCTCCTCAGAATCGTATATGTTTCAATAAGATCACCTCTTATTCTTCTAAACTCCAATGAGTATAGGTCCAGCCTGCTCAACCTTTCCTCATAAAACATCCCAGGAATCAGGGTAGCGAACCTTCTCTGAACTGCTTCCAATGCAAGTATATCCCTACTTAATTATGGAGACCAAAACTGCACACACTACTCCAGTTGTGGTCTCACCAATCCTCTGTACTTATGGACTTTTCTACTTTTCATACTTTTATATTCCATCTCCTTTGCAATAAAGGCTAACATTTTACTTGCCTTCCTAATTACGAGTTTCACCTGCATGCTAACATTTTGTGATTAATGTACAAAGACAGCTATCTCTGTACTGCAGCATTCTGCAGTCTCTCTCCATTTAAATATTATTCCACTTTTCTATTATTCCTGCTTAAGTGGACAACCTCACATTTTCCCACATTATACACCATATGTCAAATTTTTGCCCACTCACTTAACTTATCCATATTCCTTTGCAGACTCTTTGATTCCTCCTCACAACTTGCTTTCCTACCTATTTTTGTATCATCAACAAATATGGCTACAATACAGTAAGTCCCTTCATCCAAGTCTTTAATATCTATATTGCAAATAGTTGAGGACCCAGTGCCGATCCCTAGGGCACTCCACTAGTTACAGTTTGCTAACCTGAAAATGACCCATGACTGCTTTCTGTCTCCCTCCTCTCTCAAATGCTGGCATTACATTTGTGGTTTTCCAATATGCTAGGACCTTTCCAGGATCTAGAGAATTTTAGAAGATTACAATGAACCACTATCTCTATAGCCACTACTTTTAAGACCCTAGGATGCAGGCCATGAGGTCCTAAGGACTTCTTGGCATTTAGTCCCATCAGTTTTCCTAGTACTTTTACTCTAATGATCGTGATTGTTTTAAGTTCCTCCCTCCCTTTTGCCCCCTACTTCTCATCTATTCTTAAGAAGTTTTTTGTGTCTTCTGCTGTGAAGACAGATACAAAATACTAGTTTAAAGTCTCTGCCATTTCCTTAGTTCCCATTTGTTCCCCAGTCTCACCCACCTGGGGACCAACATTCACTTTTCCTTTTTATATACTTACAGAAGCTTTCTCTGATTGTTATTGTATTTCTTGCCAGTTTTCTAACATACTCCAATTTTTCCCTTTTTTTTTAGTCCTTCTTTGCCGGTGCTAAAATGTTCCCAATCTTCTGGTCTACCATTAATCTTTGCAGCATTGTACATCTTTTAACTTGATACCATCCATATCTTCCTTCGTTGGCATGGATAATGCATCCTTTAATTAGAGCCTTTCTTTCTCAATGGAATGTATCTTTGTTGAGGGTTACAGAATATCTCTTTAAATGTCTGCCACCCTGCTTATCTACTGTCTTTCCTTTTAAACTATTTTCCCATCCCACTTAAACCAACTCTGTCTTCATACCCCTGTAATTGTCTTTATTTAAGACTCTAGTTTCAGGCCCAAATTTCTTTCATTCTTTCACCCACTTATCTAGAGGGTTCTTTACTCTGAGCTAATTAGTTAATCCTGTCTCATTACACATTACTGGATCTAAAATAGCCTGTTCTCTGGTTGGTTCCAAAACGTCTTGTTCTAAGAAACTACCCTAAATATGCTCAGCGCTGTCCTTTCAAATTTGACTTGTTCAATCTGTATGAAGACTGAAATGTCCCACAATTATTGTAGTACCTTTCATACAAGCTGCCCTTGTTTCTTGATTTTTAAAAATTTATTTGTCGTTCAAGGGTTGGGGACATCACTGGCTAGGCCAGCATTTATTGCCTTTCCCTAATTGCCCTTGTTCAGAGGGCATTTACGAGTCAACCAAACTGCTGGAGTTACATGCCAGACCAGGTAAAGATGACACATTTCCTTCCCTAATCTGGGGCAATAGTGAAACTAGATGGGTTTTTACAACAAACGACAATGGTGGTTTCATGGTCGTCATTAGACTTTTTAATTCCAGGTTTTTACTGAATTCAGATTCCACCATCTGTCGTGATGGGATTCAAACCCAAGCCCTCAGAGCGTTACTCTGGGTCTCTCGATTGCCAGTCCAGCGACAATACCACTACACCATCGCCTCCCCTCTGCCCTACAGTGTAGCTACTGTCTGGAGTCTGTAAACTATTTCCAATAGTGACTTCTTTCCTTTGCTATTTCTTAACTCCACCAAAACTGATTGTATATTTGATCCTCCGGACCAAGATCATTTCTCAGTACTGTACTGATCTCATCCTTTATTAACAGAGTCACCTTGTTTCCTTTGCCTTTCTTTCTGTCCTTCTGAAATGCCAGGTACCCTTGAATATTCAGGTCCTTGCCAACCTCTGTAACGGCTATCATGTCATACTCATTTATTTCTATTTGTGCTATCACGTCATCCATCTCATTATGAATGCGGTGTACATTCAGATAAAGAGGCTTTAATTCTGCCTTTTTACCATTTTTCCCTACTTTGACCTTATTTGTTGATGCACTTTGTGTTTGGATGCTCTGTCCCTTCCTGCCACACTCCAGTAACCATTACCCTGCACTATTACCTTAACCTTTCTCTTTTCAAATCTCTCCTCACGTGAACCGTCCCCCACTATTTAGTTTAAAGCCCTCCCCACAGCCCTAGTTATATGATTTGCCTGGCCCCTGCACAGTTCAGGTGAAGGCTGTCCCGGTGGTGCAGCTCCCTCTTTCCCCAGTCCTGGTACCTGTGCCCTATGAATCAAAACCCATTTCTCACACACCAATCTTTAAGCTATACATTTAACTCTCTGATCTCATTTATTCTGTGCCAATTTGTTCATGGATCAGGTAGTGAACCAGATGTTATTACTTTTATTGTTCTGCTTTTTAATTTAGTCCCTGGCTGCTCATGCTCCCTGAGCAGAACCAATTTCTTAGACCTACCTCTGTTGTTGGTACCCACATGGAGCATGACAACTGAATCCTACCCTTCTCCTATATATAGTATAAAATAAAAACAGAAAATGCTGGAAAAACTCAGCAGGTCTGGCAGCATCTGTGGAGAGAGAAACAGAATTAACGTTTCGAGTCCCTATGACCCTTCTTCAGAGCGAAAGTAGAAATGTGATGGATTTTGTACTGTTTAAGAGAGGGTGGAACAAGATAGAAGGTAAAAGATAGGTGACAGCCAAGGAGAGATTGACAAAGATGTCATGGACACAAGGCAAAGGGAGTGTTAATGGTGGTGGCAAAGAGTAAAGAAGGCGCTGATAGTGACATAAACATACCTTTCCCATTCTAAGTTCCTCCCCAACACTGAGGGGATGTCCTTAACTCTGGCACTGGGCAAGCAACACAGCCTTTGAAACTCACACTCTCGGCTGCAGGGAACAGTGTCTGTCCACCCTGCTACAACTACATTACTTTGTGCTCCTGCACTTGAATGCCTCCCTGTACCACAGTGCTGTGGTCAGTTTGCTCATCCTCTCTACAACCCCTGCTCTTGTCCACACAAGCTGCAAGAATGATGAACCCATTTAACAATTGCAGGGGCTGAGCCTTCTCCACTGCCACCTTCTGAATCCCCTTACCTGCCTCACTCACAGTCACACCCTCCTGACCCTGACCACTGACCAAATGTGAAGAACCTGGCCTAGGGTCATGAATCCAGGCTGATTTCCAACACCAACTCTATATTCTGAGTAGAGTGGTATTAGTTCCATTGAGGTTCAGGTCACTTATTCTCAACTCAGTGAACAGATTGGAGGTTAGGATTTAGTTTCATCCTTTTCTCGTACTGTTAATGATGCCTGTGAAATGCTAGTTTGGAATTTCAATCACCAGGTGCCATAAGTGAGAAAATTGCTGCTGCATTTCTGACAGACCAATAGAGAGTATATTTCATTGGCTGTAAATTGCTTTGAGACATCCTGAGGTTGTGAAAGGTGCTACATAAATGCAAGGTTTTTTTTTCTCTTTCGGCTAAGGAATGAAGCATTCAGGCTCCCCACTCTTTGTGATGGAGAAGGTGTGGGAAGAAAAATATTTCAGAAAATTATGTGTAAATTCTCTTGCTCCTTATAAGAGGGTAGAAGGCCTTTCGAATTTTATACCCTGCTTGCAAAAATCACCAGTCTCCAGCATGTGTCGGGGAATTCCAAATATAGATTCACAATCTCATTTCCAGTGCCCGAGACTGAAGGTACTGTTCCGATTCTGCAATTCGTTTCTAGAACTCTGGGCTTGAAGTCAGAGTTTATATTTGTTAATGATGTAGTTGGTGCTATAGGCAGCTTCCAGCATTGTGTCTCATTGTACTTTGAAGCAACCCTACAGTCTGATGTCAATCTTACCTTGCCCACTAATGCACATCGATGCAATTCAATGGCAGATTCTGCCAACGGTTTGATAAGCTGAAGGTTTTAGCTCGATCAGGCAGGGGTGTAGTCACAAGCAGACAACTTGACAGTGAGGCTCACAATTGTTTCGGTTTTCCCAGCTTCCTTGGTCAGAAACCTAGCAAACTGCTGTAGGGTTTTGCTTTTCTGGAGACAGTCGAGGGGATGGCTGAATTTCCCTACTTCTCAAGATGAAGGATGTCCATCACGGGGGGGAAAAGGAAGTTTTTTTTTTCTGTTTCAGGCACCCAGTGTCAGAATTGAGCATTCGCTGGTCAGTGTAGCATAGCCACACTCGCACGAAGGTACTCACTGCATTCCCCTAATCTCAACCTGCGAAGAGCGATCCCTATTGTGACAGTTTGAATTCTGAGTGGAAATGGTACCAAATTCGTTGTGGTAGATTAATAGCAATGACCCTGTGTGTACTGGAACACAAGTTCAAATTATATAGAATTTACGGTGCCAAAACAGGCCATTTGGCCCAACTGGTCTGTGCTGGTGTTTATGCTCCACATGAGCCTCCTCCCTCCCTATTTCACCTCACCCTATCAGCATAATCTTCTGCTCCCCTCTCCCTCATGTTTGTGCCTAGCTTGAATGTACTTGTACTATTTGCCTCAGCTACTCAATGGGTTAGCGAGTTCCACATTCTAAGCATACTGTAAGCAAACATTTTCTTGAATTCCTCATTGCCTTTTTCAGTGACTATCTTATATTTATGCCCCCTAGTTTTAGACTCCCCAACAGGTGGAAAAATCTCTCTATGTCTATCCTATCAAAGCCCATTCTAATTTTCCAGACCTCTGATAGCAGGATAAAATTTATTTCCCAAAGAACCCTTGTGGCTGGCCAATAGGGATGACTACTATTTCATCAAGCTGGACTAAATTTAAATCCAGACCCAAAATATCCTAATTTAATCATTCAGGTGAAATTAAGACTCATTGAGTGACGATATACGTCAGGTAGTTTTGCTCTGAACCTCAAAACTATGCCTTCCTCAGTCTTTTCTAACCCTAACAGTTATGAAATTTCTCCTTCATAAAAATTTAAAACCCATGCTTGGCTGCTTGACTCATCCTATTCCTGTCAAGCTCGGTAATATGGTCACTTTTGGTTTTGCCCCCTTCAACTAGGCTTCTCAATAGACAATGAAAGGGTGGCAATGCCAACACATGGTGTCACCCAGTAACGTGATTTTTATCTGGTTGATTCACTATTTTGGTTCTCCATTGGTTCTCCTGATTGAGAAGGTATATTTTAGAACTACATGGCACGATTAGCAAAACCTCCCAAACCCTGTGGCCTCCACCATGTGGATGGACGAGGGCAGCAAGCGCATGGAAGAGTCACCGCATGCAAGTTCCTCTTCAAGTCGCAAGCTGTCCCAGCATTGTCGTATATTTTCTGTTCCTTCCTCATCGCTCAGTCAAAATCCCAGAACACCCAATCTGACAGCACTGTGAGAGGATCTTCAACACACAGACGACAGTGGCTGAAGATGGTGGCTCACCACTACAATCTCAAGGACGAATATGGATCGTCAGTAAATACTGGCCTTGCCAGTGACTTCCATGTGCTGAGGTTGAATTACAAAACCAAAGGCGATTTTGCAGGCCTTATTCTTACAGCACTGGAATTTTAGTTTCCCTGTGTCAAAGGTAGTCAGACCGAGCATCAAGCATGTTGAACCATCAAGGAATACAACCATCAGAACCACTCAGATATTCATGAGTTTCTTTCCCACTTAACTTGCTGAATATACTACACAATCAATTTCACTTAAGACTTGGTTGAAGTTAATAACATTTTAGTATTGATCTATCCACAGTGCCTGAACAAACCTCTCACAAATACAGAGAAGGTAATGAGGTTAAAACAGAACAGAAATGTGATAAAGATATAATGAGCTCGTTGTTCATAATACCCTATTATACACTGTCTCACCTTACAAGCAGCACATGGTATTTGAGCTGCATGCAATATATGTCTGATGCATTTAGTAATATGTCCCTTAATTTATTTGCTCAGTTAGCCTGAAAATGGAAACACCTATATACACATATACATTCTTTCTGGAGTACATTATGTCTCTCATGCAAAATTCTCAGCATCCTTAGCCTAGGAAGACGGCGACTAACTCCAGCACTACCATCAACTTCCATGCCAGCTCGGGCTGACTAGTTCAACACAGAGTGGGACTCAGCTTGATGTCTTGTGGTGTATTTACCTAATGAGCCATCCGTGAAAAAGCATCCCAGAGTCCAGACTCTACACAAGGTTTCAAAACTGTCAAATACCAAGACATTCTGCAGTTATCCTTTTGTATTTGGGCATGTGTGGAATACGAGGAGGAGGAGGAAGGAGGGAGGGACAGGGTGACAGCCAGTGTGAAGCAGGTCGTGTGGAGTATGAACACTGGTATTGATCATTTTGGGTTGTTCCTGTGCTGTCGAGTTGATGCAAATCTAGATGATTTAAACCTTGGTGTAAAAATAAATTTAAAATAATTCCTGATTGAATAATTTCCTTGGAGTGGTACCATATTAAGCTTGGGCTGGCAAGTGGCAAATAACATTCATGCCACACAAGTGCCAGGCAATGACCATCTCCAACAAGAGAGAATCTAACCATCCCGTCTTGATATTCAGTGGCATTACCGTCACTGAATTCCCCACTATCAACGTTCTGGGGGTTACAATTGACCAGAAAATGAACTGGACTAGCCATATAAATACTGTGGCTACAAGAGCAGGTCAGAAGCTAGGAATCCTGCGTTGAGTAACTCACCTCCTGACTCCCCAAAGTCTGTCCAGCATCTACAAGGCACAAGTCAGGAGTATGATGGAATACTCTCCCTTTGCCAGGATCGGTGCAGCTCCAACAACACTCAAGAAGCTTGACACCATCCAGGACAAAACAGCCCGCTTGATTTGGCACCCCTTTCACAAACATTCACTCCTTCCACCACCAATGCAAAGTAGCAGCAGTGTGTACCATCTACAAGATGCACTGCAGGAATTCACCAAGGCTCCTTAGACAGTACATTCCAAACCCACGATCAATACCATCTAGAAGGACAAAGGCAGCAGCAGACACATGGGAACACCACCAACTGGAAGTTCCCCTCCAAGCCACGCACTAACCTGACTTGGAAATATATCGCTGTTCCTTCACTGTCGCTGGGTCAAAATCCTGGAATTCCCTTCCTAACAGCACTATGAGTGTACCTGCACCACATGAACTGCAACAGTCCAAGAAGGCAGCTCACCACCACCTTCTCAAGGGCAATTAGGGATGGGCAATAAATGCTGGCCTAGCCAGCAATGCCCACACCTCTTGAATGAATAAAAAAGTACCCTGTAAATAAAAGCATTGTATTTCTCCAGATTCCTAAATATCCCAACCAACTATCAAGCTTGGAAATGTGTCTTATCCAATTAAATTTTTGAAATCTGAAGATATTAAACTGCATTCATTGGAGGACAAAAGCTTGTCTGATTGGAAGAGTTAGTATAAACTGAACAGATAGTTTGCAGTGGGACATTGCAGTGAGAATAAGATGAAAAAACTCTTTCACAACTGTATTCCTCAACCAACAACTCTGTTCCATTATTTCATTACTATTTCTGGGTCTGTGCTTCATGCAAATTAGCTGGCTTGTTTCCTACACTATAACAATAAGTATACTTCAAAAATTCTTCATTAATTGTAAGTGCTTTGTGACATCCTGAGGTCCTGAAAGGCGCTATATAAATGCAAGTCCCTTTTCTTTTATGAACATATGCAATGATGCCAATCACATTCTGTTACTTGCATGCGATATTACATCGAACTGCACAGAATATACAGCACAGAATAAGGCCATTCGTCCCAACTGCCGGTGTTTATGCTCCAAAGGAACCTTCCCTCACCCATCTTCATCTAACTCTGCCTGTGTATCCTTCAATTCCTTTCTCTCTCATGTGTTTATCTAGCTTCCCCTTAAATGTGTTTGTGCTATTTGTCTCAACGTGCGATTGCGAGTTCCACATTTCATATTGCTGTGCTGACGAGAATACAGAGCTATTTAGGGTCTTCCCCTAGGCAGCTGCCAAACACTCTTCCATAAACACAATGCCTCTTCAAGTTGTAAAAACCCGCAGAGAAAAGCTTTAGTCATGACATGGCAGCTTCATGTTAATAGCTGCCCTGAGACTAACCAAGACTAAAGGCTCAACATGATTTTGCCTGCATTGCTGTCACCACTACATGCTAGCTACCAATATTAGGTGTTAAGGTTTTAGGTTCCTCTTATTCATATTATTCCACTTGTTCAGAATCTTTTTCAGGCTGTGGACCCCACTTCTTTGATTTAAACTGCATATTTGATGGCAAAGTGCATGACCAAAAAGAGACTCAGTGTGTCCTGGCCAATAATTATGCTCCAACCAACTTCACTAAAACAGATTTTGTGGTCACCATCACGTTGCTGTTTGTGGAATCTTGCTGTGTGCAATTTGACTGCCGTGTTTCTACACAACAACAGTGACTACACTTCATTAGCCGTAAAGCATTCTTGAACATCCTGAGATTGTGCAAAGCATTGTATAAATACAAATCCTCCCTCCCTCCCTCCCTTCCTGTCGCTCTCCTGCTCTCCCTCTCTCTCCCTTCCTTCCTTCCCACACTATAAATGTGCTAAGTGCCAATCATTTCATGTTCCTCTTATTGAATTTAACAGGCCCTCGTCTTCCTCCCCTAATGCCTGTGCCTGCTCTCTATGACATTTTACACAAGCAGCATCACTGGTCTGTAATCTGACAGGAAAAAGGCCTGAATCGTGAATATTCACCTTTAAAAGAGTCAAGTATTTCTGTTCCAATAGAATGCTATATAGAACAATGAAGCCAAATGTTTGGTTTTAGAGCCAGTTTGGACTTTCAACTGATTGCCACAGAGTTTCGTCTACGAGTTCAGACACAGACTCCTTATGATTTTTCGTCTATGGATGAAAAATTAAAGGGAACATGTGGCACATTCCAAAACGTCAGGAGTACAAATTTGAAAAATTACTCCTCTGGTGCCTAAATGTTAATAAATTGCTCTATTAATATCCATATCAGATTCTCATTAGTACGAGTGTTACAATTCTTAGCAGAAAACATTTGTTAACATACAATTGATTTCTAAGTAGTGTAATGTGCGATCTTTAAAGGAACTGGAGTTAACCCTTTTCCAAAAAGAAGCATTACTTGATGGGCTATTAGGTACTTTATCATTCATTTCTGGAATTTGAGTACAGTATTTTCTAAGCTGATCATGTCTGATGCAGGCCAGTACTTATGCTCCCTTGAGAAAAGAGGACACAGTGCACTACTATGATAAACATTTCCACACCGTCAGTCATTTTTGCAGTGAAATCATTCATCTCATAGAGTGTCACTGCACCAGTATTCCCAGCAGTCTTGTGAAGGTAACAATGAGCCACATCCAGTTTGATGGATGAATTACTGAACCCTAAAAATGTTTATCCGAAATGAAATTATATCCCTGAATTACTGAGGGAAGCAGCTCCTAATTCTGCTGTGATCTAACAACAATGTGGATCATGTGATTGATGCTCATCTGACAGATTCTACTTGTGTTTCCTCTCAAATTCCGACAATTGGGAATTGGTTTTATGAATGCTGCATTAGAGCAGCAGGTATAACATAGGGTTAGTGCAAATATGTTATTGAACTTTTGTTCTGGGCTTCTTACAGTTTCCAATGTGCATCGCACAATGGCGTCATCTTCATGGAATCACAAAATTGTACAGCATTGAAGGAGCCCATTTGGCCCATTGTGCCTCTTCCGGCTCTTTGAAAGAGCTAATCAATTAGCCCCACTCTTTTCCCTACAGCTCTGCAATTTTCCTTACTTCAAATATTTATCCAGTTCCTTTTTGAAAGTTATTAATGAATTTGCTTCTGCCACCTATTGAGGCAATGCATTGCACATCATAAAAATTCTTCTCATCTCATTTCCAGCTCCTTTGCCAATTACCTTTAGCCTGCATCCTCTGGTTACTGACCTCCTTCCATTGTTTGTAATGTGCCTGCAGCCTGAGTTTGCAAACTACAACCTTTGGTACACTCGAAATACTTGCTGCTGATTTTGCACAATCTTGAAAGTGGACAATCTGGCTCATATAGATTGGCAGTGAACATCCAATTTCACTCTGCCTATTGCAGTGCAATCTGGTTGGATGTAAAAAGGTGCCATGACACTATGTTGATGAAGAGCAGAGGAGCTCTCCCCAGTGTCTTTGCCAATATTTATCCCTCAACCAACATTTCTGAACAATCTGGTCATTATCACATTCCTGTTTGTGGGAGCTTGCTGTGCACAAATTGGTTGACAAGTTTCCTACATTACAACATCAGCTGCACTTCATAAGTACCTTGTTGACTGTAAAGGACTTTGAGACGTCCTTTGGTAGTGAAAAGCACGATAGAAATGCAACACTTTTTCTCCTCAATAGAGGGAGAGACTTCTGGAGCTGCTATCAACGGGATTGATAATCAAATAAGGCAGCTTGGTGAAGATTGATCAAATTAGTGTGAACCAAATGATTTTTAAAAGTCATTTAAGCCTTGGGCCTCCACTGTCTCAGGCTTTCAGGTCACAATTATTTTCATTCATTCATGGGATGTGGCTGGGTAGACCAGCATTTATTACCCATCCCTCATTCCCCTTGAGAAGGTGGTGGTGAGTTGCCTTCTTGAATCCCTGCAGTCCATGTGGTGTAGGTACACCCACAGCGTTGTTAGGGAGGGAGTTCCAGGATTTTCACCCAGCAACAGTGAAGGATTGGCGATATATTTCCAAGTCAGGATGGTGTGTGGCTTAGAGGGGAAGTTGCAAGTGGCAGTGTTCCCAGGATTCTGCTGCCTTTGTCCTTTTAGGTAATAAGATGTCACATGTCTGGAAAGCGCTGTCTAAGGAGTCTTGGTGAGTTGCTGCAGTACATCTTGTAGATGGTACACACTGCTGCTACTGTGTGTCTGTGGCAGAGGGAGTGAATGTTTAAGGTGGTGGATAGGGTGCCAGTCAAGTGGTCTGCTTTGTGCTGGATGGTGTTAAGCTTCTTGAGTGTTGTTGGAGCTGCACTCCTCCAGGCAAGGAGAGAATATTCCATTAAGCTCCTGACTTGTGCCCTGTAGATTGTGGATAAGCTTTGGGGAGTCAGGAGGTGAGTTACTCGCTACAGAATTCCCAGCCCTCTGACCTGCTCTTGTAGCTACAGTATTTATGTGACTGGTCCAGTTCAGTTTCTGGTCAATGGTAACCCCCAGGATGTTGATAGTGCAAGATTCAGCGATGGTGATGCCACTGAATATCAAGGGGAGATGGTTAGATTTTCTTTTGTTGGAGATGGTCATTGCCTGGCACTTGTGTGGCACGAATGTTACTTGCCACTTGTCAGCCCAAGCCTGGATAATGTCCAGGTCTTGCTGCACTTGGACATGGACTGCTTCAGCATCTGAGGAGTCATGAATGGAGCTGAACATTGTGCAATCATCAGCGATCATCCCCACTTCTGACGCATGATGGAAGGAAAGTCATTGGTGAAGCAGCTGAAGATGGTTGAGCTTAGAACACTACCCTGAGGAACTCCTGCAGTGATGTCCCGGGGCTGAGATGATTGACCTCCAATAACCACAATTATATTCCTTTGTGCTAGATATGACTCCAACCAGTGGAGAGTTTTCCCCGATTCCCTTTGAATTCAGTTTTGCTTAGGGCTCCTTGATGCCACAGTCGGTCAAATACAGCCTTGATGCCAAGGACAGTCACTCTCACCTCACAATGCATCATTCTGATGTAGGTTTGATGGGCTGAATGGCCTACTCCTGTTCCTGTGTTCCTTCCCATGTGTAGCAGGAGACTGATCTGATATTCGTAGGATTGCCAATCTTGATTGGACCTGGAGGTGTCATCATATGGTGCCCTGCTTTTAACCAGCCCACACCCTTGCCATTGGTCGCCCAACATGCCCATTGTCATGGCACTCCGCCTTCGCTTGGCCAATTGAAAAATGAATACTCTTTTTATCACTTGATTGGACGGTTTGTGCTGTCAGTCAAACGGCCCTTTCTCTCAATTCCCAATATGTATATAACTAGTTAGCAAAAAAGCATTGAAACAAAATTATAACACTTTTTTTATTACCACAATGATCTTCCTTCTGCATCCCTTGCAGTGTTCAGTGTTCTGAAGACTGATGTTTCATTCCTGGAGGAGGGTTGGCAATCCGACATAGTGCACTTTTGACACTGGTGGACAAAGCGGAAAGTACCCTTACAGAGTTAATTAAAACAGATGCATACTTTTCTCCCTCTCTACACAAAGACATGTGTCACTGTAACCAGCTGATGTTGACAATTGCGGCAACTAATCAGAGACAGTGGCACCGAATACACAAAGATCAGATTGATTCCTATCACACAGTGACTTCAGGGCCTTTGTGTTTGCACAGTGCTGACAGCTAGTCTTTTTGTGAGATAAATTACCTGAAACAACAATTGCCCAGCCTTGTGTTACCAAGGCTTTCAGACACCTACACTTCGATTAATGTTAATTTTTGAACCAAATTCAGCTGGTTTTAAAATCAATCAAAACCTAACAATTTTATCAAATATGTGAAACTAAACCACAAGATGTGGGATTCTTAAACCTACCAGGTATAGTTGAACCCCTCTATGGTTTTAATTTCATGTAATAGAACAGGATTGTAAGGACTTGCATTTGTCATGTGGAAATGGGCCAGCGTATTTTCTTCCATAATGACAAACCACTTCAGGGCAGTTCATTGCTTGTGTGGTCTTTTGCGATGTTGCCGAGTTACCATGGCTCAGTCTGCCACAAAGTCATCTGAGTCAAATAGCCATGGGTCTAAGTCCCATTCCAGATATTTGAGTGTAAGATCTAAGTTGACTCTCCCAATGCAAGACTTAGGCTGAGATGTTAAACTGAGGCCCTGTCTGCCTTCTCAGGTGATTGTAAAAGATCCCATGGTACAAGTTCAGCAAAGAGCAGGGGAGTTGTCACCTCACCTTGTAATCAATACCAGTCAAAATAGATTCACTGATTATTCATCTCATTACTGTACTTTGCTGTTTGCAAAATGACTATTACATTTAGCTGCATAAAAACAAAAAATACCTGATTGTGTGTGAAACCCTTTGAGTCAGTTGTGAGAAAGAGGATATGATGATATTAATGGCTGTTCTTTCTAGGTTGCACTGGTTTAAATCTATTGGTAATCATTGCTCATTTTTTAAATTGTATGCATTGATAAAAATGGAAGAAAATGACAATAAAATTAAAGAGTTGTTTTTTCTTAATGGCAAACATTTATGTGGACGACCATATTAACTTAGTCCCAACTGAATATTCATTCACATTACCCCAGCACAGACTCTAATGATTCTAATATTGATAGATTAATTAAACCAGGATTAAGAGATTAATTGTACTCTTGCTTTGTTCTGCAAATAAGAGATTTTGTTGCCGCCCTTAGTTAATGAGAAGGATAAAGGCTAAAGCGAATGGGATATGAATAAAGTTGAAAAACTCCTGCATGTTACGACTTCACAAGGGAAAATTGGAGCAGATAGGGAATTAAAGGAAAAATTACGTTCATATGCCGCAGATCTCAAAGCACTTTACAGCCAGTGAGGTATATTTGAAGTATTGCTGAAAAAAGAGACATGCCTAAGCTTTTTGTCTTGCATTCATCAGAACACTCGCAAGAATACCAATACAAGGCAGCAAGCAGCAATTTATACTGTATGTGAAGAGAGTGCTGATTGGTTGGCAAGTGGCGTTGTCATGGAGAATGTAGCAGTGATTGTGACTGACAGTTAACTGCCGAGCATTATTTGAAATTTAAACCTGACAGCTTGACCCTGATTAGTCAAGGCATAGACCTGAGGAATGCGTCAGCAAATGGCTGTCACTTATTTGTTTAGCTGAAACACGTGCAATGTGTGTCCACGTTCTTTCTGTCTGTAAAGAACAGGGCCTTGTGTATTAATATACGTAGCTTCCAGTACACACATGCGCCACATTGAGAGCCTGACAATCTTAAATTGGTTGTCAGCTTAGTTCTTACACATTGAGGATTATTTAGCAAACGTTGTCCAATCACAGAATCACATCTAATGTTGGACACTACGTTTTGAGTTTTGCAAGCAAAGGCTGGTTTGGTAAGGTCTGTAGCTTGCCCATTAAACCCGCAGATGTGTGTAACAATTTCCTTACACGTCTTAATGGGCTCCATACTGAGCTCAAATTCACATTTGAAATGGAGCAGTCAAATGAACTGCCCTTCCTTGACGTACGAGTTTTAGAAATCTGCCAGGGGGTTCTCTACCACGGTCTACCATAAGCCTATATTCACTGCTCAATATAAGCGTTAGGATTCTTACGGTTCCACACGTTATAAGATTGGTCTTATCACCATGTAACAAGAACCCAAGCCATTTACTCACAATGCAAGCTTGATGCTGAAATAGGTGCATCAAAGTCATCTGATCAGGATAATGACTACCCAGATCATGTCATGCTGGATATTGCACAAACTCAAACGGGCCTAAGGCCATCACTTTTAGCCCTGAAAAGTGCCCAGTCTACCTCAGATTATCCTGGAAGGGCAAGGTATCTCAAAAATTTGAGCAACAGGTGAAGCTAGCTGTTTCATGTTGCTACTATGCAGTAGCAAGACAAGCAGTATTTGCCACTAACAGGATACTGCCAAGAAGACATTCTGCCCATTACACAAGTAATGTGGTATATGAATTTCAGTGCCAGTGTGATGCTAGGTATGTAGGCCATACATCCCAAAGACTGGTGGATCGTATCAAACAGGGTGTCCTAGCCGCTGTTTGCAATGGGCAAGGTACAGACCGTACCCAACCAGCCCGTGCTTGCAAAACTCAAAACACAGTGTCCAATATTAGATGTGATTCCACGATTGGACAACATTTGCTAAATGATCCTCAATGTACTAAGAATTACGCTGACAACCAATTTGAGATTGTCAGTCAGGTTTGCAATGTGGTGCATTTATGTGTACTGGAAGCTACACAGACAGGCCCCTGTACTTTGCAGACAGAAGGAACGTATACACACATCGCACCTAAACAAAATAAATGACACCCATTCACTGTTCATCCCCCAGAGCAGTGCCTTGATCAATCAGAGTCAAGCTGCCAGGTTTAAATTTCAAACAATGCTTGGCATTTAACTGTCAGTCACCATCAATGGTGCATTCTCCATAGCAACACCACTTGCCATCAATCAACACTCTCCTGACATACGGTATAAATGATTGTTTTCCCCCTTATATTGGTATTTTTGCGAGTGTCCTGATGAGTGCAAGATGAAAAGCTTAGGCATGTCCCTCTTTTCAGCAATACTCAAGTTCTGTACTACCATACAGCTATCTTTGAAGTGTAGTCACTGTTGTAATGTCAGACACACAGAAACCAATTTATGCACAGCAAGCCACAAACAGCAATGTAATAGTGACCCGGTAATCTGTCTTTGTGATGTTGATTCAAGGATAAATATTGGCAGGAGCACTGGTTCTTCTTTGAAATAGTGCCCTGAATTTTTTTCCATCCACTTGAGGGGACACACAGGACCTCGTTTTAATGTCTCATCCAAAAGACCGCAGCTCCAATAGTGAAGCACTCCCCCAGAGTGTCAATCTTGATCTTTGTTCTCAAGTCCTGAAGTGCAAATTGAACCCAGAACATTGTGACTCAGAGGCAAGAGTGCTACCAACTGGACCACAGCCGAAAAGCACTGAAAGGTGCTGAATTATATGTGATGGGTGATTATTCTTACATTCCTCTCTGCATCATCATTGTGCTGAAATTGTATGAAGCTTAGGATAGGATTATTAGGTCTGGCCTTTGTCATGTGGAAATGGGCCAACATATTTTCTTACATAATGTCAAATCACTTCAGTGCAGTTGATTGCTTGTGTAGACCCTTGTGATGGGCTTACCAGACGAAAGTTAGGAGGAGCACTGGGTGCTACTAGTAATGACAAGAAAGAAAAAAGATCACTATCTTTTCTATCTACAGCTCAGGAAAGTTCACAACTGCCTTATCCTTGGCACAAAAACAGAAAGTGCTGGAAAAACTCAGCAGGTCTGACAGCATCTGTGGCGAGAGAAACAGAGTTGACGTTTTGAGTCCGTTTACTCGAAACGTTAACTGTCTTTCTTTTCACAGGTACTGTCAGACCTGAGTTTTTCTAGCACTTTCTGTTTTTGTTTCAGATTTCCAGCATCTGCAGTATTTTGCTTTTGCCTCATTGGGTTCATCTGGATTTCCCCTGCTTTGTACTGGAATATTGCACTAAAGCTTTACCACCTTCAAGCTTACTGCTACCTCTGTTAGTTAAGAAGACCTTTCTGGTTTGTTTTATACACTTGAAGTAGTTGGAGATGAAAAAGGAATCTTTCCCTTCCCAGTTTTGATCTCCATAAGGGGTGATCTACTTGCCTTCGAAGCGGAAAAGCAAAGGTTCACCATTTGTTCCCTGGAATGGGAGTGATTAAATTGGATAGACACTCCCTCGAGTTGAGGAAAATTAAGTGATCTCACTGAACTGTGCAAGGTTCTGAAGGGGTGTAACAGGGTAGACGCCGACAGTTTGTTTCCCTTGGGTCACAGTCTCAGGATAAGGGGTTGCTCAGTTAGGATTGAGATGAGGAGAAATTTCTTCATTCCGAGGGTTGTGAATTTTTGGAATTTCCTTCCCCAGAGGATCGTGGATGCCCCATCACAGCTTATTTAAACTGAGATAGGGCTTTGGTCTCTCAGGGAATCGACAGATATCGGAACGGGCAGGAAAATGAAGTTGAGGTAGAAGATCAGCCACTATTGTATTGAATTGCAAGCAGGCTCAATGGGCCTTATGGTCAACTATTTCTTATGTTCTCTTGTAATGTATTGCTGAAAAAAGATACATGTTTCGAAGTTTTTCATCTTGCCCCCATCAGGACAATTTGCAAGAATACCAAATCGTAAAGGGAACAACAATTTATATCGTATGAAAAGAGAGTGCTGATTGGTTGTCAAGTGGACTCTGATTGATAGAGGCGCATTCTCCATGGCAACTACCAATCAGAGTCCACTTGCCCACCAATCAGCAGTCTCTTCTGAAGCAGTATAAATTGTTGTTCCTTTTACAATTTGCGAGTTGTCCTGTTGAGGGCAAGAAGAAAAGCTTCAACACGTCTTTTTTTTTTTGGCAATACTGAAGTTCTGTACTGCCAAACAACTATTCTTCTGTTACGTTAACAAGTTTCAAAGCAAAACTCAGGAGCTGAGTTGTCTATGAAGGGAGGCCGGGAAATTAGTCAGGATAAAAGGGCATGTTGAATTCTACACATTCAAGGTAAATGTATGAACTCTTATTATTCACATTCTGCACAATAATTCTGACTCTTGTATCTTGGATTGTTGATGGTTATTCTCAGGGGCTCTTGGACTGAATAAGCATTGGTGAATTCTCCTATTGTCTTTAGTTCTCCACATGAACCACAGATGAACCATGGTTGAATTGCAAATCACAATATCCACAGAAACAGGAAGAGGCAATTTAGCACCTCGAACCTGCTTCACCAGTTCACATAGATCATGACTGATCTGTACCTCAACTCCATTTACCCACCTTTGAATCATGTCCCTTGACACCCATACTAAAAATAATGGAATACTTCATGAATTTATGCTTCATCCTCATGCAGGTGCCTTGCTTGTTCTCTGTCAAGTTCCGATTTTAGTTTATGTGCTGCCAACCTTAGGCTGGATGGCCTTGTCAACAGACAAAAGTTTCACAGAAAAGACTTATTCGCAGATTCCCAGAAATACATTCTTAAAAAATGGCTCAAAATTGGCATGGATGCTCCACATGCTTCTGTTATAAACCTGGAAGGATTGGGTGGGAGAGAGTGGGTGGGAGGATGGAGTGTGAGTCTTGTCCAGTGCTTGGAAGCTCAATCCATCCTAAACACAGTCCCTGGCGTCGGAAGGGCAGGGTTGAAGGCAGAAACTCCCATCACTGAGAGCTCCTGTTTCCCTGACTTTAGACATGGCCTAAGCAGGGAAGCTGCTAGGTCCTAAAAGATGAGGGTTACCCCACTCCAGCAACGTTGCAGATGGGCCCCACGCGGTGGAGGAAGTGGAATTGTGCCGACTTGCTGTCTTATCACTGCGTAACGTTTGATTTCTGTGAATTAAATTCCCCGAGAGTAAATATGCTCAAGAGTATTTTCGGCAAAAGCGCTGCACTGTTGGCAATGATCTGCATTAACAAAATAATATTGGGGTGGGGATGTTGCTAATTGATATGGGGATGGCAACTCAACTCATATACTGTACCTAGAAGGAATCAGATCTCTGGTCAAAAGATTGCAACAAAAGTGCTGAGGAAAGTGCCAAATCATAAGAACCTGCAATGTCTCGTTGAAAGGTGATGATTTGTACTTTGCAACGTACCTTCTTGCCCAGTCGTTTCCTAATGGTGTGCCATTGGTTCAGTATTAGAACTCTGGGAATAGGAACCAGGTCAGTATTTCCATAAGAGTTGTTGGGGAAAAATGGCCATCACATCTGCTGGAAGCTTCACAACAAATTAAATACCCTCATTCTGAACTCGTTTAAGTACAGCCTCAGCAGTGTCTATAATGGCGTACAGTATGTACTGTCCAATGTTCATTCATTCAGTAATAAACCTCTGTAGTGCCAGTCAAGGGACAAGTTACAGTTTGTGACTAGCAGTGCAATTTTCCAAGGTACATTGGCCGCTGTACTTTGTTTCCACTTACTGTTGTAGGTGAGTGTTTTAACTGTCATGTCTCTGAATGACAGTTGGTGTAATTATGGTGCACAATGTAACAAAGAAAAGTATTTTCAGAGGAGAATGTCCTTTCAAAATGTAGATCTGTTAATAGTTTTCAGAACATTTCTCATCGCTGAATACTATAAGATTAAATAAGGAGTGTAGAATTGGGAAGAGGCAGCACACTGAATTTAATTCTCTTGATTTCCCTCATTTCTCACCACCTCTGTGGTGCTGCCTCATGCTAGCCCAATTAGTTAAGATGTGTTTCCCCCCCCAAGGAAGTGCAGATGGGCCCAACTATGGGCTTTGTTTGGGGAGTGGGGGAGTGTGTTCAGGCCAAGGAAGCAGGCTGGACTCATAAAGAATTGGCCCAAACGGCCTTTCTTTATGTGTGGCCCAGACACTGAGGGTCAATTCAATAGCCAACTCAACCATGGAGGAACATCACATCCAAACCTGATTGTTTCCTCACATAGTCTTCCATAAAATTTACAGCACAGAAGCAGGCCATTCAGCCCAACAGCTCCACGCTGGTGTTTATGCTCTGTATAAGCCTCCTCCATCCACAACCGCCCCCCCAACTCTTCAACCAATCCTATCAACATATCCTTCTATTCCTTTCTCCCTCATTTGTTTACGTAACTTGCCCTTACATTCATTTATTTAACTTACCTCAGCTACCCCTTGTGGTATCGAGTTAAACATTTTTACCATTCTCCTGAATTCCCAGTTGGATTTGTTAGTGACTGACTTATATTTATGGTCTTGCCTGCATGTAGAAACACCTTCTTTATGCCTAATACATCAAACGCTTTCATAACTGTTAAGACCTCAATCAGGTCACCCCCTCAGTTTTCTCTTTCCTAGAGAAAAGAGCCCCAGCATGTTCACTCTCTCCTGACGTATATAACCTCTCAGTTCTGATATCATATTAATCATTGCTCAATCAATCTCCACACAGATTCTCACTTTCCAGTATGGCTCACTGGATAGGGATCTGAACCTTTTTTTATCTCCAAGGTTACCGACTCCCATTGTCCCAAAGTAATCTCTGGCCCAACTGAGATGAGTTAAAGGCAAAATACTGCGGATGCTGGAAATCTGAAATACAAACAAAAAATGTTAGAAAAACTCAGCAGGTCTGACAGAATCTGTGGAGAGAAAGACAGAGTTAATGTTTTGAGTCCATATGACTCTTTTTCAGATCTAAAAGGAAGTAGAAATGTGGTGAAATATATACTGTTTAAGGGGGGGTGGAACTGATGAAGCTGGATAGAAGGCCAGCAAGTGGAGGCAAAGGAGAGATTGCAAATGATGTCATAAACAAAAGGTCAAAGGGTTGTTAATAGTGATGGTACCGGCTAAAGGAGGTGCTAATGGTGACATTAAGGGTGGAAAGCAGAATGTGATAATGGCTGGACCAGGGTACGCACTCTGGAAAGCGACAGATGGCCCTAGTCGGGGTGGGGTGGGGGGAGGGGACAGTGGTTGGAAAAAAAATTGAAAATAGGCTAAAAACTGGGGATAAAACTAAAACAATGAATAAAAATGGAAATAAATTTAAAAATAATAACAATGAAAATAAGTGGGAAAAAATTAAATAAAAATTTAAAAATAAAAATGAATATAGAAAAAAGGGGGGGATCAAAAAGGGATGGGGTGGGGAGAGAGAGTTCATGGTCTGAAGCTGTTGAACTCAATATTCAGTCCGGAAGGCTGTAAAGTGCCCAGTCGGCAGATGAGGTGCTGTTCCTCCAGTTTGCGGTGAGCTTCACTGGAACATTGCAGCAGTCCAAGGATGGACATGTGGTCATGAGAGCAGGGTGGAGTATTGAAATGGTAAGCGACAGGGAGGTCTGGGTCATGCTTGCGGACAGACTGAAGATGTTCCGCAAAGCAGTCACTCAGCCTGCGTTTGGTCTCTCTGAGATCAGTTAACATTATTTCTGTGTGTGCTGTGTAAGTTCGCAGTCTATGGACATTATAGCATTTAAAGGTACAGGAATTTCTAATACTGTTACAGTAGCTCCTGCCTAATTTGCAAGGGTGGGACCCATTGTGGGTGTGTTGATAGGTTCCCTAGATCAGTGAAGAGCAGTTCACGGACCAGTTAGTTTTAGTCAGTCAGAGAAGAGCTTCCAGGCAGCAGCTGGCTGTGCAGTTGGCACTCAGGAGAAGGCCCAGGAGCTGTTTGATGGTTCTGTGCTGTGGAAAAGGTTAGGGGGTTAGGGCTAAAAGAAAACGAAAATAAAAATACCTGGAAAAACTCAGCAGGTCTGGCAGCATCTGCGGAGAGGAACACAGTTAACATTTCGAGTCCGAATGACTCTTCAACAGAACTAAGTAAAAATAGAAGAGAGGTGAAATATAAGCTGGTTTAAGGGGGGGGGGGGGGGTGGGGTGGGGGGGTGGGGGGGGCGGGGGTGGGACAAGTAGAGCTGGATAGAGGGCCAGTGATAGGTGGAGATACAAAAGATGTCATAGCCAAAAGGGCAAAGAGGTGTTGAAGGTGGTGATATTATCTAAGGAATGTGCTAATTAAGGGTAGAAAGCAGGACGAGCAACGCACAGAGAGCCCTAGTGGGGGTGGGATGGGGGGAAGGGATCGAAATAGCTAAAAGGTAGAGATAAAACAATGGATGGAAATACATTTAAAAATAATGGAAATAGGTGGGAAAAAAAAATCTGTATAAATTATTGGAAAAAAAAGCCTGGGGGGAGGGGGGGGATCGGAAAGTGGGTGGGGATGGAGGAGAGAGTGCATGATCTAAAATTGTTGAACTCAATATTCAGTCCAGTAGGCTGTAAAGTGCCTAGTCGGAAGATGAGGTGCTGTTCCTCCAGTTTGTGTTGAGCTTCACTGGAACAATGCAGCAGGCCAAGGACAGACATGTGGGCATGAGAGCAGGGTGGTGTGTTGAAATGGCAAGCGACAGGGAGGTCTGAGTAATGCTTGCCGACTGACCGAAGGTGTTCTGCAAAGCGTTCACCCAGTTTACGTTTGGTCTCTCCAATGTAGAGGAGACCGCATTGGGAGCAACGAATGCAGTTGACTAAATTGAGGGAAGTGCAAGTGAAATGCTGCTTCACTTGAAAGGAGTGTTTGGGCCCTTGGACGGTAAGGAGAGGGGAAGTAAAGGGGCAGGTGTTGCACCTTCTGCGCTTGCATGGGAAGGTGCATTGGGAGGGAGTTGAGGTGTAGGGGGTGACGGAGGAGTGGACCAAGGTGTCCCAGAGGGAACGATTCTGCCGCGGGGGGTGAAGGGAAGATGTGTTTGGTGGTGGCATCATGCTGGAGTTGGCGGAAATGGCGGAGGATGATCCTTTGAATGCGGAGGCTGGTGGAGTGATAAGTGAGGACAAGGGGGACCCTATCATGTTTCTGGGAGGGAGGAGAAGGCGTGAGGGCGGATGCGCAGGAGATGGACCGGACACGGTTGAGGGCTCTGTCAACCACGGTGGGTGGAAATCCTCGGTTAAGGAAGAAGGAGGACATGTCAGAGGAACTGTTTTTGTAAGTGGCATCGTCAGAACAGATTTCTAAAAGAAACCCTGGGAGCCACTGGTAGTTCAGTGCAGCTGAGAGTGAGGGCAAGGAAGCCCATAAGCAGTATTTACTTGGGTCAGCTGAGAAAGATTGGCACTCAGAGAATTTCAGGGACAGTGCCAGCTCCATGCAGCTAGCTGCTTGGTAAAAAGATGCCAGTAATTAGATGCTTATAAGGAGTCTCCAGAATCTTGGGGAATGTGGTCTCAGGAAAAGAGTTTAAACTACCAGGAGGTGATCAGTCATTGAGGCAGTCCGAGTCAGAGCGGTAATGAAGGAGTTCCGAGGCTAGATCTTTGCAAGTGCAGAATTGGAGTCCCTTGTGATGGAGACAGAGGTTTAATGAGATTGTATAACTCACAGTGAATGCTGACGTCTGGGTAGGTTCTTGAGAAATCTGTGGGATCTCTCTTGACCGTATCTGCCATTTATGTGTGCCACCATGGTTTGACCACAGTTTGCCTGTTAATTCACATGTGCCTCAAGTTGATTCTGAATGTTATAGTATAAGATACATATTGTAAATTGTTTTACCTTTCTGAATTTGTGTAGTAAACTTTGTTTTTGTCCGTTCAAAACCTGTGGAATCTTGTGGTTTAACTCCAAAAGCAGACGCCTTTAATTTCAACCTATAACTACTTTAAACAAAACGTTACTGGTCCCTAACTGGACACATCCCCCCCACCCCTTCCCCCCCCCCACCCCACCCCACCAACACCATCCTGGGGTCCGGCCAAGGATCGTAACACGGTACATAAACTGGTCTCTGTGGTTTACATCATCGGATGGGTTGTACAGTCTTTAAAATTGGCATTGACAGCGAGTTGCAGTGCAGATATGCAATCTTTTCTTCAGATTAAAACAGCAACTACTTTAAATGCCCTTGAGCTCGTCAATAGAGGGAAAGGAAGGACGATCTGATTTCTTGTTGATAGAATCACACAGGGTTTGCATTTAGAGGCCAACCTGCCAGACTCTGAGGGGTAGGACTATGACTTTGCATGAGTGGAAAACAGGTCATAGCACATTCGACAGTCCCTTCAGCAGCTCATCCAATTTTATCACAACACCAATAACAACATATAGCTCCTTAAGCATAATAAAATGTCCCAAGGCCCTTGACAATCGAAATAGAAACAGGAGGAAATGTAAAATGAGCTGTCGAGTTGCTGTCATCTGTTTCACACAATTTCACAAAGTCAAGATTGACCCTCATGTATCTCCAAATTCAGACTACAGGAAAAATGGATCGACTGATCTCATTGTGTGTGGTGCTAGAGGGTATTCCATTGACAGGAATGTGCATCTGGATGACTGCCTGAAATAAAGCAATGGAGGATTTTGTAGCCCTGTGTTAAGAAGCCTTCTGATTTTCCCACCAATGATTAGAAACGTCTTTGGATAGCCTGTGGAAATAACAAACAGATTGAAAGGGTATTGTTGCATTATCTCCATTTATCTGCATCATCACTACTTTGCCTAATTCAAATAGAAAAGAAGCGAGTGAAAAATCAGAGCCAAACACCACGCAGAGTGCATTTTCTATTGATCAGGGAGGAGTAAAGGGAGTTTGATATGACAGGGTGCCTCAAGAGGTTTTTACTGTCATTTAATATTAAAATATTCTTCTGATGGCTCTTATGTTCCATAGTGGATGTTTCAATCTGTAGTCATTGTTACTGTTCCCGCTCCATCTCACATGGAGAAATTTGAAAAAAACACACAACAAAATGCTGTGATTAAAAAATATTGTCTTGGTATTTAGGAATCTGCAGAGTAGCAATCCATATATAGAGAAGACCCTTTTGTCTATTGTGTGTAAGAAGTAAGGTGTGTGGACCTTAACTGCATTTGAGTGGGACCTCTATTGTGTGATGATAATTTACACTTGACATTAATGAGAAGCAAACTATATTGATGAGATTGTGATGTAGTTCTTTACAGCATATTCCATAAAAGAAATAAATGAGGTGCTCTAAATGTTTTCCTAAGATCTGAGCATTTAAAATAATGCTGACTCTTCCCATTCGAGTAAAGAAGTCACAGTTATATTCTAGTCACTTGCATCACAACTGTGGCCATTTTTATTTATATGCACATAAAAGAAGTATTCAAGAAGATCAGAAAGGATCAGAAATTCTACATGGGGTGTAAAATGGACAATAGTGGATCTGGAACCCATTTTATACCGTGCCTGATTTAGCCTTTCCATTGAACTGAATAGAAAGCAGAGTGTACAGGGTGTTTATATTGTTCCTGTGCTATTTGAAACTTTATTAGCTTTGGTTGGACATTTATTTTTAATTATTCGTTCATGGGATGGGGGCGTTGCTGGCTGGATCAGCATTTATTGCTCATCCCTAATTGCCCTTGATAACTGGCTTGCTAGGCTACTTCAGAGGGCATAAGAGTCAACCACATTGTTGTGGGTCTGGAGTCACATGTAGGCCAGACCAGGTAAGGCCAGCAGATTTCCTTCCATAAAGGACATTAGCGAACCAGATGGGTTTTTACAACACTCGACAATGGGTCCATGGTCATCATCTGACTTTTAATTCCAGATTCTTTATTGAAATCAAATTTCACCATCTGCCACAGGTCGCCAGAGCATTAAGATAAAAGCAAAAACTGCAGATGCTGGAAATCCAAAATAAAAACAAAAATACCTGGAAAAACTCAGCAGGTCTGGCAGCATCTGCGGAGAGGAGCACAGTTAACGTTTCGAGTCAACAGAACTAAGTAAAAATAGAAGAGAGGTGAAATATAAGCTGGTTTAAAGGGGTGGGGGGTGGGGGGTGGGACAAGTAGAGCTGGATAGAGGGCCAGTGATAGGTGGACATAACCAAAAGATGTCACAGACAAAAGGACAAAGAGGTGTTGAAGGTGGTGATATTAACTAAGATGAGGAAGATGAGGTGCTGTTCTTCCAGTTTGCGTTGAGCTTCACTGGAACATTGCAGCAGGCCAAGGATGGACATGTGGGCATGAGAGCAGGATGGAGTGTTGAAATGGCAAGCGACAGGGAGGTCTGGGTCATGCTTGCGGACAGACCGAAGGTGTTCTGCAAAGCGGTCACCCAGTCTGTGTTTGGTCTCTCCAAAGTAGAGGAAACCGCATTGGGTCACAGACAAAAGGAAAAACAAGTGTTGAAGGTGGTGATATTATCTAAGGAATGTGCTAATTAAGGGTAGAAAGTAGGACAAGCAAGGTACAGATAGCCCTAGTGGGGGTGGGGTGGGGTGAAGGAATCGAAAAAGGCTAAAAGGTAGAGATAAAACAATGGATGGAAATCCATTTAAAAATAATGAAAATAGGTGGGAAAAGAAAAATCCCTTCCCACCAACATCCGTGATTCCTCTGACACCCTACATCATATCAACAGTTTCCAGTTCCCTGGCCCCAACCGCCTCCTCTTCCCCATGGACGTCCAATCCCTCTACACCTCCATCCCCCACCAGGATGGTCTGATAGCTCTTCACTTCTTCCTCAAACAGAGGCCTGAACAATCCCCATCCACCACTACTCTCCTCCATTTGGCTGAACTTGTTCTCTCACTGAACAATTTCTCCTTAAAGTCCTCTCACTTCCTCCAAATAAAAGGTGTGGCTATGGGTACCAGCATGGCCCCCAGCTAAGCCTGTCTCTTTATGGGGTATGTGGAACATTCCTTGTTTCAGTCCTACTCCAGCCCCCTCCCACAACTCTTTCTCCGGTACATCAATAATTACTTCGGTGCTGCTTTATGCTCTCGTCTGGACCTGGAAAAATTTATTAATTTTGTTTCTAATTTCCACCCCTCCATCATTTTCACATGGTCCATCTCTGACACTTCCCTTCCCTTCCTTGACCTCTCTGTCTCAATTTCTGGTGATAGGCTGTCCACTTTCCAAAACAGTCCCTCTAACATGTCTTCCTTCTTCCTTAACCGAGGTTTTCCACCCACGGTGGTTGACAGGGCCCTCAACCATGTCCGGCCTATCTCCCGCGCATCCGCCCTCACACCTTCTTCTCCCTCCCATAAACATGATAGGGTCCCCCTTGTCTTCACTTATCACCTCACCAGCCTCCGCATTCAAAGGATCATCCTCTGGCATGATGCCACCACCAAACATATTTTCCCTTCACCCCTCCGGAGGCATTCCGCAGGGATCGTTCCCTCTGGGACACCTTGGTCCACTCCTCCATCACCCCCTACTCCTCAACCCCCTCCCACGGGACCTTCCCGTACAACTACCAAAGGTGCAACACCTGCCCCTTCACTTCCCCTCTCCTCACCGTCCAAGGGCCCAAACACTCCTTTCAAGTGAAGCAGCACTTCAGTTGCACTTCCCTCAGTTTAGTCTACTGCATTCGTTGCTCCCAAAGCGGTTTCCTCTACATTGGAGAGACCAAACGCAGACTGGGTGACCGCTTTGCAGAACACCTTCGGTCTGTCCGCAAGCATGACCCAGACCTCCCTGTCGCTTGCCATTTCAACACTCCATCCTGCTCTCATGCCCACATGCCAGCACCTCATCTTCCGCCTAGGCACTTTACAGCCCACCGGACTGAATATTGAGTTCAACAATTTTAGATCATGAACTCTCTCCTCCATCCCCACCCACTTTCCGATCACCCCCTTTTTTCCCATTAATTTATATAGATTTTTCTTTTCCCACCTATTTCCATTATTTTTAAATGTATTTCCATCCATTGTTTTATCTCTACCTTTTAGCCTTTATTGATTCCTTCACCCCATCCCACCCCCTGCTTTCTACCCTTAATTAGCACATTTCTTAGATAATACCACCACCTTCAGCACCTCTTTGTCCTTTTGTCTGTGACATCTTTTAGTTATCTCCACCTATCACTGGCCCTCTATTCAGCTCTACTTGTCCCACCCCCCTTAAACAGCTTATACTTCACCTCTCTTCTATTTTTACTTAGTTCTGTTGAAGGGTCATTCGGACTCGAAACATTAACTGTGTTCCTCTCCGCAGATGCTGCCAGACCTGCTGAGCTTTTCCAGGTATTTTTGTTTTTGTGTCACCAGAGCATTACCCTCGATCTCAGGATTACTAGTCCAGTGACAATTCCACTACGCCACAACCTGCAAAAGGCATATAAAAACATAATTCATAAAGTATTTGCTGCAAATGCTGTTTTAATGCTCTGTTAATGATGTTGAAACTGATTAAAAATTGACGGCTGTAGTAGAAAAGATGAACTGCTATTGAATGAAGTATCGGATGGCAGCTATGTTGAGGCCTCAAAATTTAAACTCTGTGGTCATTAAAAATTAAAGTTGTCCAGGGACTTTATAAACGCACTGTGTGTTTCCACGGCAGCCCCTTCCCACCTCCACTGAAGTTCAGTTTTACCCAAGTGAGCTTGATTCTTGGTGCCAGAGGTTCAAAGAATGAGGAAAGTGGCAGAAGTTTGGATCCTTCAGTCTGGAAGTGAGCACGAGGAGACCTGATGGGAGAACTTATCTTGACCTACAGTAAAATTCCTTGAAATATAACCTGATCTTATTAACCACAGCTTCTTATTAACTGGAAATATAAGGAATTTTTAGAACTCCTTACTCCTGTTAGAATGGGACAAAAATACTGCAGTTAATCCAACTTGGCTTCCACTGAACCAGCTCCTCAGGAATATTAAATAGATCATCTGGGAATGTAGTACCTTTTTTTGAACATGAGTGTATTTACTCTAGAGAGCCACTGAAATCAAACATTGAACTTCTTAATGTGAGATGTGTTATTTATGTTACAATATGCTTTTGTTGTAAATTAAATGCATTAAGACAAGTCAGAAAGTGTGTTGAACATATTAACCATGATGATGGCATCACAGACTGTGTCTCGAGTTGAATTGGACTTATCATAACTTACATTTTTCAGATCATTTGCAGCAATTTGCTGTTATCAGGACTGTATGTAGGTAGATTGGGGTGCAATTTGCTCTTCACTGCACTGCAACATCACTTTCTTAGATTATTCTATAAACCATTGAATCTTTATCTATTTGCAATATTGAAAATATAACCAAGTCCTCTATGTGTTATGTGGATCAATGTCGTACCAGAAGAGCTGTTATTTGCTTGATTACCCCTTTTGCTCAATTTTCTGCAGATATTACTTTATACTTCAGTTACCTTGACAGGCCCTGTGATGATGAACTTCAAGGCGTTCGGGTTTTATTATGTTTTTATCACTCACGTCTTCACCGTCATGCAGTAAATCCTTTGCAGAACCCATGAGTTGCTAATATGAAAAGTTGCTTCTGTCAGCCTAACCACCTCTTCTCAGAAACTGCCCTGGTCCATCAGCTTCGCCGACATCTCTCTGTTCTGGATGACTCGATGAGTTGCTCAAGTGTCAATTTGCCCCACGCGCATATGCATCTAGACGTTTCTTTGCAAAGATTAGGATAGAGTCTGATGACATTGGAAAGCCGACTCCCTGGACACCTCCTGTCATTACTGGCTGGCCTTCCAAAATGGCTGCAACATTCATCATGTCCTTTGTGTCTAATGATTTAATTGTACTGTGCATCAGCTTCTGCGCTGAAGTTAAATTTGTTTTACCTGTGGAATTAATATGCAATCAGCTGTCCCACTTAATCACTTATACGAGCAGGAACTTATTGCAAAACGTTTGGATAGAAGCTGCTAAACGTAGAGCAAAATGTATCCAGGGAGAGGGGTGAGCCCCTCTTGGACTGTTCCGTGCAGTGCAATTTATAGCAGCAGATACAATATTAGATTACAGCATTTGCATCAGGATTATTGTATAAACAGTTGGAAATCACTCGATGATTGAATCAGCACCGAACCTGGATCAGCTATCCAATGGCAGGCTGCAACTTTGGGCACTCTTTTGTTGTATGATCCGAAATGGTAGTTAAATTCTAGTATCAGCAATGGCTGTGTCGGGCACTCTTTCTGTTGAGCCAGAAGCTTGTGCGCCCAAGACTCATTCTAAAGATCTAGGCCGACACCCCAGCACAGCACTGAGGGAGTGCTGCAGTATTGGAGGTGCTGTCTTTCAGATGAGACATTAAAGCCCTCTCAGTTAGATGTAAAAGATCCCGTGGCACTTTTTGCAAAAGAGCAGGGAAGTCCTGGTCAACATCTATTTTTCAACAAACATCACCAAAACAGATTATCCGGCCATTTATCCTGTTGCTGTTTGTGGGAGCTTGCTCTGCACAAATTGGGTCCCGTGTTTCCAACATTACAACAGTGACTACACTTCAAAAAATATTTCATTGTTCCTAAAGCCCTTTGGGAAGTCCTGATATCGTGAAAGGCACTGTACAAACATAGGTATTTTTTAAAAACAAAAAAACTGCGGATGCTGGAAATCCAAAACAAAAACAGAATTACCTGGAAAAACTCAGCAGGTCTGGCAGCATCGGCGGAGAAGAAAAGAGTTGACGTTTCGAGTTCTCATGTCGAAGGGTCATGAGGACTCGAAACGTCAACTCTTTTCTTCTCCGCCGATGCTGCCAGACCTGCTGAGTTTTTCCAGGTAATTCTGTTTTTGTTTTAGGTATTTTTTAGGTGTGTAGAGGTGGGAGTGATCCTCTATTAAATTGTATTGCATGGGAATCAGAACTTCTACTTATTTAGATGTTCAAAGTGTTTAAGCTTGTTGCTATTAGAATTAATTGGTGTTAATGACAAGAGAGCATAGTTGCAGGTGTCAGAAAGATAATGCATTGTAGACCACATTTGTTTTTAGATGCAAGGGAAAAAAAAGTCAGCACTGCTTACTAATTATAGCAGAGTTGTTTGTTTGTGTATAAATTTACCATTGCAACACAGCCAGCAGAGAAAATTACCCTTTTGGGATTAGGGAGAAGTCATAAGTTTACATTGGTAATAAGAGCTGTCATGAATTGGGACTCATTCTTGAGTATCCAGTCGGAAAGGAGATTGGTCTTAATTAACAATGAGGTTGTGTGTGGGCTGGATTTTAAGCTCCCCACTGGTGGGTTTGAAGGTGGGGGGGGCACATAAAATCCATGGGGTAGGATTTTCACCACCTACCCGCATCCCTTTAACTTGTCTAAAATTTTAGTGGGGGGGGTGCGGAAGAGATGTCAGGTGACTCGCCCATCCTTGGGCCTATTTATGGCTACTTAAGGGCCTCATGTCACCCCCACCAGTATTTAATCCACAGTAAGGGGTGGCCCATGCCATGCAAGAAGGCTGCAGCTTTAGCTGTGCGGGCTGATGCCTGAACTGGGCGGTGGAGGTGGAAACCTCCTTTATGTGTCCCCTGGGCCCATTAGAGGCACTCTCCCAAGTAATCCCCCTTTAACTATCCCCCTCAACCCCCCCCGTTGTCTTGAAGCCTCCCCCTCTCTCCCCCTCTCCCTCTCTCCCCCACCCCTCCCCCCTCCCCCTCTACCCCTCCCCCCCATCCTCTCCCCCTTCCCCTCCCCCTTCCTCTCCCCCTCCCCCTCTACCCCTCCTCTCTCCCCCCTCCATCCTCTCCCCCTTCCCCTCCCCCTTCCCCCCTTTCCCCCTTCCCCTCCCTTCCTTCCTTCCTTCCTTGCTTGCTGAGAACCCTAATCCTAGATTTTCTTGGGCTCCTCAGCATGGCGAGGCTGCCTGTAGTCCCAGCAGTGGCCACTGCTCCTGGCGCTGCTGGTACTACAGAGATGTCAGCCATACGATAGGCCAGCAGCTCTCTGAGTCCAGATTTCCTCCTGAGGGAGGGGTGGAAGCCTTACCTTGAAGCAATTAACACTGCTCCCAGTGATAAATTGCTGCGGGGCAGCTGTCGGGACAGTAGGCAGGCTACCCCCAGACTTTTTAGCTGGAGGGTAGAGCAGGGACCATGCCAGCCCTATGTTTTGCAACCTTTGAGGGGGAAAAATAAGGCCAGTATTTGCAAAGGCACCTTGCTACAGGGCATGTCTTCTTTGTGTGTGGCGTCACCTTACATATTCCAGGGAAGATCTACTAAACCCACCACGACAGCTGGTGAAATCTAGTCCTCAGTAATGGTGACCATGAAACTATCATCGGTTGTCGTTAAAAACCCATCTGATTCACTAATGTCCCTTAGGGAAGGAAATCTGCCGTCCTTACCTGATCTGGCTTTCATGTGACTCCAGACCCGCAGCAATGTGGTTGACTCTCAACAGGCCTCTAAAATGGCCTAGCAAGCCAAACAGTTCAAGGGCAATTCGGCATGGGCAACAAATGCTGGCGACATCCACATCCCACAAAAATTTTTTTTTTAAAAACAGATTGACAGATAAGCAGATTGCAATTAAGGTATTTGTTTAATGCTGTGCATCTGTTCAGGTGACATTGTGGATACACATCTGTCTTCACACAAGTGTGAAGTGGAGAGTGGGCAGAAGTTAATTTATAAAAAAAAACCCCACTAGAGCTATACCTTGAGTGCCCTACCATCCAATCTTAATTAGCACATTCGTTTAGATATCACCAACTTTAACTTTAACACCTATGTGTTCTATTGTACTTTGTCGTTGACATCTTTTGATGATCTGCTTCTATCACTGCTTGTTTGTCCCTACAACCACACCCCCCCCACCTCTCTCTCTCTCTATCTCTCTGCCCCCCACACACACACACCTTAAACCAGCTTATATTTCAACTCTTTCTTGGACTCGAACTCAAGTTCTGTCGAAGGGTCATGAGGACTCGAAACGTCAACTCTTTTCTTCTCCGCCGATGCTGCCAGACCTGCTGAGTTTTTCCAGGTAATTCTGTTTTTATATTGGTGTTTAACTGGTGGAGCGGCACGGCTGGTATGCATCCAGTCTGCGGTCTGATGGAAGTCGGTGAATGTGGTCGGCTCATTCTGGTGGAGGCTCTTTTCCAGTCCTGGAATTGGCATTCTTCCCAAATGTTCATGTCAAGGAAGAACGTGTTTTGATCTACTTTACTCAATGTGGGAGCGCATCTCCCAATGTTGTTTCCATTTTTTTATGAAATGATAAATGAGTCACAAAAGATACACAAAGCTGAACTCATTCTTTGCTTACAATAGATTATTTTGAGAAAGCACTTCCTTCCCCTTCCTGGGGTCTCTTCGTTAAATTTCTGACATAAATTTCCTCACTCAAGTCAAACAAACAGGAATAGCCATTCTATAATTGGGATTGGGGAAAATGACTGATGATTTGTCTCCTATTCTCTCTCTAAATCTCTCCTTCTATCCATCTCTTTCTCCTCCTTTGAGACAGCTACGTCTTTGATCAAGCCTTTGGTTACTTGTCCCAGTTGCTCTGTATGTGACTCTGTATCAAATTTTGTTTGACAATTGCTCCCATGAAGCACTTTGTGACATTTTGCTATGTCAAAGGTATTATTATAAATACAAGTTATTGGGGTTAATGTATCAAAACATGACAGTACTGCAGCACTGGATGATGTAGATGCTGTCACTTGCTTCTGTGACTCATTTGCAAAATTAGTGATATATTCCCCATTAAGATGTAAAGGAATCAGCTATAGTTACAATAAATAATTTGATTCCGTCTCACAACTTGTACAACCATCATTCCTTGTGGGCTGAGGCCCAGAATAGTGCAGAATGGACTGATTTGATGGGATGAGTGCACACACAGCCACACATTGAGAGACACCACCATGTGAGCTGGAATCCTGCCAGGTCTTTTGAAATGGAGGGACCAAAGTTGTCGGAGAATCAAAAAAACGTGTCATGCTACAGCCAGGCATACGAAGTATTGGCCTCTGACCCACGAAGGTTAGAGAGAAAGAACTCACAGTTATGTAGAGCCTTTCAAATCCACAGGACATCCCAAAGCAATTCATAGCCAATAAAGTACTTCTGAAGCACAATCACTGTGGGAAGCAGAGCAGCCAATTTACATCCCGCAAGGTTCCACAAGTAGCAATGCGATAAATGATAAATGTTTTAATGGTGTTGGTTGAGAGGTAAATATTGGCCAGGACACTGGGGAGAACTTCCCTGCTCTTCTTAGGTTTAGTAGCCTGAGCAGGCAGGCATGCCTCAGTTTAACATCTCATCTGAAAGACGGCACTTCTAACAGGGCAGTGCTCTCTTAGTACTGCACTGGCACAACTGCACTGACATGTCAGCCTAATCAGGTCTCACATGGGACTTGAACCCACAATCTTCTGACTCAAGGAGCCATGACACTCAAAGAGAACAAACCCTACTGCCCCACTAGCGATTTACTTGATTCACATAGATAAAAACAAAAAAACAGCGGATGCTGGAAATCCAAAACAAAAACAGAATTACCTGGAAAAACTCAGCAGGTCTGGCAGCGTCGGCGGAGAAGAAAAGAGTTGATGTTTCGAGTCCTCATGATCCTTCAACAGAGGGTCATGAGGACTCGAAACATCAACTCTTTTCTTCTCCGCCGACGCTGCCAGACCTGCTGAGTTTTTCCAGGTAATTCTGTTTTTGTACTTGATTCACATGCTTGGTTGCACAAAAAAAAACACATTGACAAATTTCCTCAGATGGGCCGGAGCCAGAGATACAATAAATCGTTGTCACTAAGGTAACCTTCAGGTTATGGCATTAACACAGAACCATTTGTTTCATCCTGCCTAAATCTGGTATTCAGTTTAAGTATATGTTGATGTTTTCTGCGTATTTCTCAGAACATACCAGTCTTTCTCCCTATCTGTAATCTCCTCCAGCCATACTACACTCCAAGATCTCTGCGCTCCTTCAATCTGGCCACTTGGGCTTTCCTAATTTTAACATTCCACTGTGCCTTTAGCTGCCAAAGCCCAAAGCCCTGGGATTCCCTCTGTAAGCCTCTTCACCTCTCTCCCTGCTATAAGATGCTCCTTAAAATCTACCTCCTTGACTAAGCTTTTGGTTAAGTGTCCTGATATCTCCTTGTGTGGCACAGTGTCAAATTTTAGTTGTTAATGCTCTGGTGAAGAACCTTGAGGTGTTTTGCCAGTTGAAAGTGTTATAGAAATACAAGTTATTGCTCCAACTTAGCATGTTGAGAAATTGGGTGGAATTGTAGGGAAGTTCTCAAAGTATTAGTTTGTGCTGTTACAGAGAAAATTAAACTGACCTGTCTGGCAGGGCTTGGTTGAAAATAGAGCACTTAACAAATGATAAATGGCTTTGGCTTCAGCTTCGAAGTAGATAATGAGCAGTTTGCTGACTAATAGGATTAGCAGTCCAAGCACATAGGTGCACTGATTGTGTTCCCTTTCACGGCATACTTACCTAACACTAAATGTTAAACATTTAACGTTGGACAAATAAGTGCTGAATGAATCAGAATGCCACTGACGTATTCCCTTTTAGCCAAGCTGGAAAGTGGAGAAGCTGCAAGTTTGTGTAGTTTATAAAAGTTTATTATTAAACTCTTGGGTGCCAAAGAAGTGTTTTCAGTTAGCAGGGCAAAACCAGCTTCTTCAAGTGAGTGCAGTGGGCGATGCTTACAGACTGAGCTGGCATCTGCTTGTACTCCTAGTTTCTGGCAATGTTGAAATGAATGGATGTCATTGCAGTTTATAATCCTTGTGCACTTGAGCTCAATCTCATACAAACCTACGAATTAGCAGGAGTAGGCCGCTCGGTCCTTTGAAACTGTGCTGCCATTCAATAAGATTATGGCTGACCTGACTGTGGCCTCAACGCCACTATCCTGCCTACCCCTGATAGGAGGTGAAGTGAAGTTGCAACTGATCCAGTCTTTAATTTTTGGAAGCCAACTGGTGTTATAGTGGGGTGTGTGTGATATGAAGGGGAACATGTTTGTAATTAACATGTTTAACGTGACTCTGTGTTCAGGGCTGCAAGCAGAAGGATTAAAGCAGAGGCTGCGGCATTACAGTCATAGAGTCATAAAGGTCTACAGCACAGAAAAAGGCCCTTCGGACCATTGAGTCTGTGCCGGTCAAACAAGTATCTAATTATTCTAATCCCATTTTCCAACACTAGGCCCATAGCCTTGTATCCCATGGCATCACAAATGCACATCCAAATACTTCTTAAATGTTATGAGGGTTTTTGCCTCTATCACCCTTTCAGGCAGCGAGGTCTAGACTTCCACCACCCCCTGGGTGAAAGAATTCTTCCTCACATCCCCTCTAAACCTCCTGTCCCTTACCTTAAATCTATGCCCCCTGGTTATTGATCCCTCCACCAAGGGGAAAAGTTTCTTCCTGTCTACCCTATCTATGCCCCTCATAATTTTATACACCTCAATCACGTCCTCCCTCAATCTCCTCTGCTCCAGGGAAAATAACCTCTGGCTATCCAATCTTTCCTCATAACTAAAACTCTCCAGCCAGGCAACATCCTGGTAAATCTCCTCTGCACTCTCTCTAGTGCAATCACATCCTTCCTATAATGCGGATTCCAGAACTGCACGCAATACTCCAGCTGTGGCCTAACCAGCATTTTATACAGTTCCAGCATAACCTCCCTGCTCTTATATTCTATGCCTCGGCTAATAGAGGCAAGTATTCCATATGCCTTCTTAACCACCTTATCTACCTGTCCCGCTACCTTAAGGGGCCGGTGGACATGCACACCAAGGTCCCTCTGATCCTCAGTACTTCCCAGGGTCCTACCATTCATCGTGTATTCTCATGCCTTGTTTGTCCTGCCCAAGTGCATCACCTCACACTTATCCAGATTAAATTCCATTTGCCACTGATCAGCCCATCTGACCAGCCCATCTATATCCTCCTGTAATCTAAGGCTATCCTCCTCACTATTTACCACCCCACCAATTTTCATGTCATTACCATCACCAGACTCTCCTTGTGCTTTTCCTCCACATCTCTTGCACAAAAATGACCACAGACAAATTGAAAGAGTTTCACGATGATTCCTCCCATTTCCCCGTTGTCTCCCATTCTTGTGTTCTCATTGAATGTACAGGTGAAACATTGATCGTTGATCGCAATGCTGTATGTTTGTTCTTTGTGGTCTCTTTAAGGATTGCCGGTTTGACCACTTGATGTCTGACATCAGTTGCTGGATTGAATGCAGAGTGCAGTTCATACACTGACGTTTGAAACTTGCAGCAGGGTTCCAATGGCAATGGTGGATCCCCTTTCACATTGTACAAGGAGGCTCCCACCTAATTTTGAGGAAAATCTGATCTCTTTGAATGCCCCAGTCACCAACAGTTGGGCAGCACATTTCACACTCTTACTATGAGTGGCCCATTGCCCAAAAATGAGGTACCAACTTGAGCTCATCCAAAAGAAAACAGACCTGTACTTATACAACGCTCTTCATGACCACCAGACATCCCAATGCGCTTCAAAGCCAATGAAGTACTTTTGAAATGTAGTCGCTGGCCGGTATTTTTCAGCCCCGTTGGCATCAGGTGCCATGGCCGGGGTGGGTGGGTGGGGGGGGGGGGGGGGGGGGGGGGGGGGGGGGGGGGGGGGGGGGGGGGAGGACAATATGGTGAGAAGGCCAAAAATTGGGTTGATGCCATTGTGAGACCAGTTTGTGATTGTCCGCTCCACCCATCAATAGTGGACTGCCTTTCCCGCCGCTGCACATCAACAACCTCATTTTAATACATTTGCATTTAATTATAAGCCCTGCTCACTGGAATCGTTCCCCCCACGTCAACTTTACCACCCACATTGGCGTGACTTCAGAATGGCGTGCTCCACAACTGCCTTTAAAAGGTGTGAACCTGGTGACCCGAACTTCCGGAGGGGAACTCGGAGGTGAGTCCACGTAACCTTGCGCGGTGCTCGTGAGCATTGCCTATAGGACATTGAGGAAGAGGCGCCTCGCATTAACAGGGGACACAGGCAAGTTGCTATTTCCCAGCAGGCTTTCAGTGCATTGCCAGGGCAAGGGCTCCAGTTTGAGACAGACTGGGCTGTTGGGGTTGGTGTTGGGGGTAAGGCAGCACAGACAGACTGAAGGAAATACATAAGCACATGCGAGGGTGGAGGGGGTGTGGAGGTTCGGGAAGTGGCCATGCATTTGGAAAAGCTTGTCAAAAGGGAGCATTCTTCCACAGCTGAGACCGTTCAGCTGCAGCTCCATTGACATACTTGGAGTGGGGCCTCTGAAGTTTTTCTGCCACTCAAGCAAAAAAGCATGCATGTGCCACCAAATGCTCCAGGACCTTTCACCCTCTTGGGCGCAGACTGCAAATTAATGTGTGCTTTAGGGGGCAGCAGAACAATTGGCCGACTGGACAAGTTGTACAATCCCCTTGTGAAAAGTGGTCATGGCGTAGTCACTGTTGGAGGCACTTGTAGCCCCTTGCAATGTCCTTATTAACGTTTGGACCAGTATCCATCATGGTTCAAGCTAACAGCACAGCCTTGCAGTGTGGGTTAGGAGAATGCCTGAGCTGAGGGCACAGCATGCAGTCCAATGGGCAAAGCTGCTGCCAATTGGTCAGGTGGAGTGGGGTGGAAGTGGGTGAGGTTTCGGATAGCCAATGAGTGCTCCACACACTGGCCATCCAAGTGGTGGCCAGCACGCTGCTGCATGTGTGAAGGAGCCTTCAGACTTAACCAAGAGAGGTTCTTAGTACACCCGTGCTAGCCAACACGTCTCTCTCTTTGATCCTGCAGGAGGAGAACATCAGGATCATGGAGCCTGGTGATTTAGCGTTATGCCTCATGGCTTACAGGGAGCAGAAAAGAAGAAACAGAGAATGTTGGAACCGCCTGGCTTGGCAAAGGGAGGAGCACCACCCTCGAGATAAAGGGGCGTCTGGGCTTGCTGCATCTGCAGCTGAAGATCCACAGGGAGCCATCGCTTGTAGGTGGCTCACTAAACCCAGGGTCTATAAACAGCGTCTGTCATTCCTGCAGATGACTGAGAACCAGTGTCGCTGAAGACTGAGCATGTCTAGGGAACTGGTTGGTCACGTATGCCACCTGCTGCAGGATTTGGTGCCACAGGGACATGGAGGGCATCCACTGCCAATGGCTATGAAAGTGACTGCGGTGCTCAATTTCTACACCAGTGGCTCCTTCCAGAGCTCCACAAGTGACCTGTGCAGGATCTCGCAAGCGTCCATGCACAAGTGTATCCAGGGGGTGACGGACGCCATCTTCGCGAAGGCACAGAACTTTGTACATTTCAACCAGTTTCGGGAAAGCCAGGAAGCAGGGGCGCTGGGATTTACAGAGATCTCAGGTTTTCCAGAGGTGCAGGGTGCCATCACCTGTCCTCACATGGCACTTAGATCTCTGTGACAACAGACAGTCAACTATGTCAACCACAAAAGCTTCCACTCGCTGAATGTTCAGCTGGTCTGCGACCATCACACACACATCCTACAGGTCTGCGCACAAACCCCAGGGAGTGTCCACGACTCCTACATCCTTTTACAGGTCTCAGATCCCTGACATCTTCCAGAGTCCAGAGAGGCTGCAGGGTTGACTCCTCGGGGACAAAGACGTGGCTGATGATGCCCGTGCGGCGGCCTCAGACTGACGGTATAACGAGGCTCATGCCGCGACCCGGGCTTTGGTGGAGCAAATGATAGGCATTTTGAAAATGAGGTTCTGGTGCCTCAACAGGCCTGGTGGGGTCACTGCTATTCAGGCCCCAGAGGGTGTCGCCCATTTGCTCCACAACCTGGCACTGAGATGGCGGGGAGGACCTGGCTGAGGAGGAGATGGGGGAGCTGGGGTCTCCTCCGACGAGGATGACTTCGAAGGCGATGATAATGATGAGGTCCTCGAAGGCGAGGGTGCTGGCGACGAGTCCATCGCATTGGCCAGATGAGGCAGGCTCGCTCAGGAGGCCCTCATAGCCGCAAAATTCATGGAGGATGATGATGAGATGCAGTGAGGACAGTCCTGACACCCTCACCTTGCACCTGTGAGCGTTTGACTCCTATGTGGCTGCTGGCAGCGCACACATAGTCTCAGTGCTCAGGCTGATGTCATGGAGACGCAGTGGAGACCCTAATAGTCACTAGATTCCAGGAGGATGATGATGACATGCAGTGAGGACACTCCATAGATCTTCACATTGCCTCTGAGAATGTCTGACTCTTGTCTGGCTGAGGGCAGCTCACTTTTGCTCTGTGATCAGGATCATATCATAGAGACACAGCTGTGAAACTTGAAATACTTGTTAGCCTTCAGCACCTGAGCCCTTCAGGAGCACAGCGTCACCGGTCACAGATGCTGAAGAGATGGGGACCAGCCCCACCTCAAAGGTGCTGAGAGCACACAGAGAGAATGAGGGAACTCTGTGACACCCGCCCATGACATTCTGGTAGCTATGACAAGCACCATCGACGTGCAGGCATCACTGATGTGTCCAGTGAATTTCTGAAGAACAACCATTACAATCCATATTCCAAATATGCAGGGCCCTTCAACACCCAGAAGAAGCCGGACCATCACTTTGGTCTGAAGGTTACACACTGCACGGGGAAGAGGCCCTGGGCTGAGACACCTGCCTTTATCTTGTGCAGGAACAAACGTTTCACATCTGAGTGACACAAACGCTACTCATCATAACAAGGAGCCATAGGCAGGGAGACATTCTTGGGAGTTTATTGACAATAGTGAACATTATGTGCAAGTGATTAACATCCATGCCCAGGATGTGCAACTACATCTTTTTAACTTTCCTACCCCTTCCGCTACGTCTTGGTGCTCCCCAGCCATCCATAGCGGATATAGAAGCCAGCTGCAGACTGTGATGCCCTTGGCGGGCGTCCTCTGGAGGGCTCCGGCCTGTTTTAAGGGTCCTGCTGTGTGGCACTGGCACCTTCCTCGGCCTGTGGAGCTGGAGCTGCTGGGGTCGCAGGAAGAGGGAATCCACATGGGCTGAATACACCCAGAGTCACCTGGGTGGATGGCCCCGGAGTGTGCACCTGCTGATTCTCTTCCTTATGGGTGCCCGAGAGCCTCTGGATGATTCCTTGAGGGGAAGGGGAAGCTGGAATGAGATTGAGCTTCCCTGCATCCCTCTCGCATTGACACTGTTGGAGGCCAACTATGACACCAGCAATGGAGTTCAGCCCGCGCAATAGTGCAGGACCGATGTCCTGGACCAAGACCATCTTACCAGTGTTGACCTCAGTGTGTTGGCACGCCGGCGCTATTACCTCAGACTGAAGGTGGATGGACTCCTGCATCGTGCTTTGCAATCTGATGAGTGCAGCGGACATCCCTTCCTGATGTTCCCAAGCTTGCCTTTGCAGCTCCAGCAACTGAGGTACGACCGAGTCCAAAGGCTCATCATCTGACTCAGCAGATTCCTGGCCTCCAGCAGTCCTCCGAGCACTGAAAAGTAGGGAAGTCCCTGCCACCGCCTGCTGTGGACCAGACAGTGCGATATGCTCACCAGATTGTGACCCAGGGGCTACTCTAGAACTAGGTTCCACTGAAGTGTGTGTCTCTGCGCTGGTGGAGTGTGTGGGTGAACACTGTGATGAGTCTTCAATTAGGTGTCATCCGATTCTTCTGCGGAGGTGTCTTCAGGGCTTGAGTCGAGGACCTGGCTCATGGACCCCCACGTCTGCTCCCGAGATGTGCCTGTGAACGCAAGGAGAGATAATTAGTGCATGGCAGGGGACTGCGGAACAGAGGAACTGATTCACAGCATGGCTGATGGATGTTGCACTGCTGGATCCTCATTTGATTGAGCACTGCTGACCTCACCATCAGCACAGGATGGTCCAGATCGTCACCGACTGGCTGGATGACTCTATTTTCAAAGTCTGTGAGGACCTTGATGTCAGGCATTCCTCCACCAGTCTGCGACCTCTCCCTTTTGTTGTGTGCCAGCTTGTCCTGCATGAAGACAGATGGAGAGAGTGTAAGCAGCACGCCTGCCAGGACAGATGAAAAGAATGCCTGGCACGTGAGGGTGGTGAGTGGTCCTGATCCGCAGGGCAGGTGGAGGTGTGTTTGAGAGAATGAATAGTGATGTCCCTTGAGCTGGCAGTGAGTGAGATTCCTGTGGATGTGTGATGGGTTTGTGAGTGTGTGAGTTGAGAGTGATGAGAAGAGTGACTTACCCTGCCGGAACGGAGGAGACCATTCATCCTCTTTCGGCACTGGTGGCTGTCCTCTTTTGCAGGGTGTTGGCATTGACAACCACTGCCACCACCTCCCACATTGGATTGGTGACCTTGCTTGCTGCTCTTCATCCAAACTGGGGGTAGATGACTTCATGGCAGGCCTCCACGGTATCCAGTATGCGCCTGAGGGAGGCATCGCTAAATTTGGGACAGCATTTTCCCTCCCTTTGGCAGCCCTGACTTCCTGGGAGCTTCCGATCCCTCAGAGAGTGCCAACTCTGTGCACCGACGCCCTTTTAATATGGCGCCCGGATTATGGAAGGCCTGAGGTAGTGGCAGGGCGGGCGAATCAGAGGCCAGTGATCCAGCATGTTTCCCAGGAATGCATTATTAATGAGGCCAGGAGTGGGACGATATGGTGCAAAAAGCTGCCATTGCGGCTGGCAGGTAAAACACCCTTTTTCCCGCCCGCTCCTGCACTTTGTCCAAACCTGAGATGATTGCACCCGCTGTTGTAATGTTGGAAACATGACAGCCAATTTGCACGCAGCAAACTCCCACAAACAACAATGTGAAAACTGTCCTAATTCACACCAAGTCCTGTTCACTTATTACCCACTTGCTCGCTGACTTACTCTGGCTCCAGGTTGAGCAACACCTCGATTTTAAAATTCTAACTTTTGTTCTCAATCCCCTCCATGGATTCAGCCCCTCCCTATCCGTGTAATCATTTTCAGCCCTGCAACATCTCCCCACTCTCCAATTCCGGCCTCTTGCGCATCCCCGATTTTAATTGCTCCCCCACTGGTGGCCTTGCCTTCGCTGTCCAGGGCTTAAACTTCGAAATTGTCTCCCTAATCAGGAAAGGTTGAATGGCCTGAGTGCTCTTCTCATTGTTCAGGGAAGGCTGAGGGGTAATGGGGACTTTAGAATTATGAAAGGTTTTGATAGAATAGTCACAGAGATGGATGGAGTCGACTTCTTGTGGGAAGAGCAAAACTAGAGAGCATCCATCCCAAGAAACAAGAAACCATCACAAGGAATTCAGCAGAACCATCTGCACTCGAAGAGCAGTGGGAATGGGGAACTCGCTACCTCAGGGAGAAGGTGGGGTGATTAGTAGAAATGCATTTAAGGAGAAGCTGTATAAGAATGTGAGGGAGAAAAGAATAGAAGGTTATGCTGATGGAGTTCGATGGGGATGCCTGGGAGGAGGCTTAAGTAAAGCATGAGAGCCAGAATGGACAGATTGGGCCAAATTGCCTCATTCTGTGCTGCATATCCCACCCAAACCTCTCCACCTCCTGTTCTTCCTTTAAGACGCTCCTTAAGACCTATTTGACCAAACATTTGGTCATTTTCTCTAATATTTCCTTATGTGGCTTAGTTTCAAATTTTGTTTGATAACTCTTCTATGGAATGCCTTGGGATGTTTTACTACATCAAAGGCACCATATAAGTGCAGCAGCGGGGAGTGTGAGTTTATTACATGAGTCAGTACTTTCCCTTCGAACAAACAATGTCAGGGATGTACTGATGAGATCTATTAATTAGTCGCAAAAGGGAGACACTAACTCCTGTTCATTCTACAGAGGATCTACAGCTGAATATCATTTTACGTGAAGTGAAAGGATAAGTAAGAATTCCATTATCTTTAAACTAATCCCCGTTAACATTTCATAATATATTTTGCATCGAACTTACATGATAGAACTAGTCCATCCGTCTTAATGGGTCTGGGCCAGTAATAAAAACAGAGAGTGCAAGAAACGTTCAGATTAAGTAGCATCTGTGGACAGAGAAATAAAGTTAATGTTTCAGGTTGTTAAGCTTTTTCTCAGAACTGGGAAAATCAGATTTTCAGCATCTCCAGTATTTTAATTTTGTATTGTTTTATGCTCCATGAGCGTCTCCTCACAGCCTATTTCAGCTCACCCCATTTTACCCCAGTTTTTTCACACAAGCCTGATGTTGTGCACCTGCACAGTTAATGGTTTATTATCCTGGAAGCAGATAAACAAGACAGGCCTGGCTTCTCCCTCTCCAACCCTTACTCCCCCAATCGCAGTCCATTTGACCAGCCTTATGCAGGAATCTTGCTTTTTTTTTTAAGTTACGGAAACAAAACCTTGCATGATTCTCTCAATCAGTGCCCACTGTTTCCCCTTATCAGTACATTTATGTTGGAGACAGGCAGCCTGACTGCATGAAGTCCTCTGTCACACCTGAAAAATGAACCATAGCTCTGCCCTCTCCATTTAAGATGACAGACACAGTTACTCTCTTTGCACAGCTCATTAGTGGTCTCGGCCTTTGAGCAGACCCATAAGTGAATCCAAGCACAAACTTACACTGGTAGCCCAATGAAGAACGAAAAGAAAGAGTCGTATTAATGTAGCACAATCAACAGCACTTTACAGCCAATTAAGTGCTTTATGACGCGTAGTTACTGTTGCAATGTAGGGAATGCAGGAGCCAATTTGCACACAGCAAATTCTCAAAAATGGTAATAACGACATGATATTCTGCTTTTGTGATGTTGATTGAGAGATTAAAATATTGGTTTTGACGTCCATCTGAGCAGGGAGAGGGGGCCTCAGTTTAACACCTCCAAAAGCAGGCACCTCTAACAGTACAGCACTCCCTCAGTACTGCATTGCAGTGCCAGGCTTGATTTTTGCGCTCAAGCCCTGGAGTGGGACTTGGTCCTGTAACCTTGCAGGATCATTGCAAATGCCCCTCTGCATGCCTTGCTCACCCCGCTGGTTAAGGGTATAAGAAGAGGTGCCATCTCCAAACCCCAGAAAGGGATGAGGGCTTTTCAATGGAGATTAATGAGCAGAGAATTTCGGGAGTAAAACAGAAAGCTTTTCCCATCTAAATACACGTTAATTGTTTTATTAGCTGACTTGTTACTACAGTAGTCAGATTTTAATAGGAAAAGCATTAATAATTAGATGGGAAAGGCATGTGAGTATATCATCAACATTTTTATAATGAGTAAACATAACTTTTCAAAGAAAATGGGAAAAAGAAACACTCCCTGACTGTGCCTGACCCGAACCCCCCACCCTGATTTCCCAACCCGATCTCCCCAATCTGAGTGCCTGATCTGATTCGATGTCCCCCTCCAAATGCCTGAGCTGACCCACGCCACCACCCACCATCATCCCCCATATCCCCCCATCCACCCCCCATAACCCCCCCATTACCACCTCCCCATAATCCCCCATTCCTACCTCCCCCGCCCCCCCATTCCCCCACTATCCCTCTCTCCCAATTGCCCCCATCCCCCTTCCTCCCCATCCCCCCATCTCCCCCATTCCTTGCTCCCCATCCCCCCCATCCCCCACTCCCCCATTCCCTCCTCCCCATCCCCCCTTCCTCCCTCTCCCCCTATCCCCCTTCTCCATCCCCCCTCCCCCTCTCCATCCCCCCTCCCCCTTCTCCATCCCCCTTCCTCCCCCCTTCCATCCCCCCTCCCACCTCCCCACTCCCCTGCCCCATCACCCCTCCCCATCCTCCCCTCCCCCCATTCCCCCTCCCCATCCCCCCTCCACCTCCCCATCACCCCTCCCCATCCCCCCTCCCCCTCATTTCCCCATTCCCTCCCTCACCCCCATTCCCCCCATCCCATCACCCCTCCCCCCTGCCCTCCCCATCCCCCCTTCACCCCTCCCCATCCCCACTTCACCCCTCCCCTTCCCCCCTTTGCCCTCCCACTCCCCCTCTCACTCCCCCTCCCAATTGTAACCGCTTACCTGACCAGCTTAGCTTCTCCCTGGCTTTTAACTCAACCTGAGTTATGGCAGCTAGGCGTGGCCTCCTTGTGGCTGAGCCTGAAGCCCTCGACAGAAGGCCCCAGGAAGGTGCTGCCCTGCACAGTTCTCACTCAGCCTGATTCAGAAGGTCAGGCAAGAAAGGATCGAAAGAATTTCAAGGTAAAAAAGTAGGAGCGAAGCAGTAATCTGACTGTGCGGAATTACAGCGCCCATATTTTTCTTAATAATGACCCATAGCTTTTCTCCTGAGTGGCTTTCAGCAATGTTCAGAACATTAATGTTTAATTCCTGAGGACTCCAAGAGAATCTTGACTGGTTGAAAGCCCTAGTGATGGACGATCAATCTGCAGCGGAAATCCTGACTGATATATTCTCAGCCCCGGGCTACTAAGAGTAATTACAGCACCCTGACTGCCACCAGCTGAGATCAGCAGAGACTGAGACAAAATATTTTAAAACATTTTGTACATCAGATATATACTACAGCTGGCATTTTCTATGTAGGACCATAAAGATCGCCACACACAAGGTGGCCATTTGGCCCATTGTGCCAATGCTAGCATTTCAACTGGAGCTCCCTTGTTACTGATTCACCATTGTTCACCCTTTCCAAACCTTCAGCAATGCAGAAATAATAACCCTGAAATTTTCTTTACAATGTCTAGTTAAGTGTGTCTGTCGAAAGAAAAAAAGAAAGACCTTGCATTCATATAGCGCCTTTCTCAACCTCAGGACATTGCAAAGCACTTTACAAAGTACTTTCAAGGGCAGTTGACATTGGGAAACACACAGTGGGATTTTCTAGTCCCACCCACCGCGGGACTGGAATTTCCTGCCTGAAATCAATGGGCCTTTTGCTGGGCTGTCAGATTTTCTGTTCTGCCCGTGACAATTCCCATGGCGGGCGGGACTGGAAAATCTCGCCCAGAGAGCCCAATTTATGCAAGACAAGATCCTACAAACTGCAATGAGATGAATGACCGGATGAACTATTTTCCTGGTGTTAGTTAATGGTTAGCATTGGCTGCTAGAACCCCTCCTTGAATAGCATCATGGGATATTTAATGCTCACCTGAGAGGTCTGACTGGGCCTTGGTTTGATGTCACATCCAAAAGACGGCACCTCCGACAGTGCGGCACCCCCTCAGTACTGCACTGGAGTGTCCGCCTAGGACATGTGCAGAAGTCACTAGAGTAAAAAAGCCAGAAAATGACTCCCACTTGATTCACCTGTAAACAGCTAAACACAAATCACATCCCTTTAAATTTTTATTTCATTCCCTCTATTCTTTTTTGCAGCAGATTATTTCCCACACTAGTCCCCCAGGTCAGCTCGTGTACATGAGCCTAGTGCTACATTGCATTCTCTTACAATATAGCTTGTAAATGCAATCAGGGAACAATTACATTTGCATGTTCAGTGCTGATTATAACTGGTGCAAGCAAATTTAAAAGAAAAAAGAAAGCTAATTTCTCAAGTGTCTTGTGGCAACAGGAACAAAAGCAGAATATGATCGAGAAAAGGGTAGGTAAAGGGATCGCACAAGTTTTCAAGGTTAAAATCTGTTACTGATGTTTACAGCCAAACTCGGATTAAAGAAGAAAGACTTTGCATTTATATAGTGCCTTTCCTGACCTCAGTCACCCCAACACACTGTACAGCCATTAAAGTACTTTTGAAGTGTAGACCCTGCTGTACTGTAGGAAATGCTGCAGCCAATTTACACACAGTAAGCTCCCACAAACAGCAAGGTGATAATGACCAGACAATCTGTTTTTGGGACATTGATTGCGGGATAAATATTGGCCAGGACATTACGGAAAAGTCCTCTACTCTTCTTTAGTGCCATGGAACTGTTTCTGCCCACCTGAGAGAGTAAACAGGGCCTTGGTTTAATGTCGCATTTGGAAGATAGCGGCCCAGAACTTCTGATCTCTGGAGGATTGCACCCAGGAGGGAGCCTAGAAGATGCACCAGGGGCACCCCCTGCTCGTACACCCCCCCCCCCCCCCCCAAACCCCCACCAGAAGTGCCCATGCAAGGACCGCAGAGGAATTGTACTTGGATCCATCTGGAGACTTCAGATGCTTCCGACTATCTTAGCAGAATAGTTACCCAGGAAAAGTTAGCAGGATTAAAACCATTTCCATTCCTGGGGTAACTATGGCACTGAACACCAACCCCCCACCGCCCCACCTCCCCCCCACTGGACTGGCTAACTCCCCACTAGACCCCCACCTGAATCCATACCCCCCACCCCTCCTGACTACCTCCTCACCTCCTGCCTACCCGCCCCATCCTGTGACTAATCCCCACTGTCCCCCCGATTACCCTCCCGAACCCCAAAAACCCTCCTAACCTCCCTGACTAACCCCCACCACCTGAAAACACTCCTAACATCCCCCCCATCTTCCCTTCCCACCACCTACTACCCTCCAACCCCTGACTAACTTCCCCACCTCCCAATTACTCACCTGACCTCCCAGCTTTCCTCCCCACCAACTACGCTTTACCACCCTAAGTACCACCCCACACCCCCGACTACCCTCTCCAACACCCCCTCGACTACTTCTGCACCCCCGATTACCCTCCCAGCCCCCTGACTAACCCCTGATCACCCTCCCCATCCCCCACCTAACCCCAGCCCCCAACTGACCACCTGCGCACCCCCCCCCACCACCGACTACCCCTTCCACCCCACAACTACCCAAGCTCCCCAACTGAACCCCTGACCCACCCTACCTACAAGTGGCTTGTACCCACTTACCTTACACACTTACTTTCTCCCTGAGTTCTCAATGTAGATGGGACCTTTAATCCTGGTGTTTTGATTACCAGGAATTATCATTTGTTTAAGCATTTGTCACAGCCTAAGTGCTGTAAGATTGGATGCACAAGCATAGAATGTACAGCACAGAAACAGGCCATTTGGCCTAATTGGTCCATGCCAGTGTTTATTCTCCACACAAGCTTTGTCTTTCTCTCAGCCTAGTAGTATGTCCTTCAATTCATTTCTTCCTCATGTGTTTGTCACAGCTAGTGCCTCTCTACCTCCCTTTCTACCTCTCTACCTCTCTCTCCTCCTTTAAGATGCTCCTTTAAAATCTACCTCTTCACCAATCTTAATATCTCCATGTGCGGTTCGGAGTCAAATTTTGTTTGATAATCACTCCTGTGAAATGCCTTGGGGCATTTTACTGTGTTAAAAATATTCCACATATACAAGTTGTTGTTACAGAAACCCACTGCCCCAGCAGGGTGAATGGATTGTCACTTCTTGCCATCTCTTCCTCATGTGTTTATCACAGCTAGTGCCGTAAAAAGGTGATGTGGTTTAACTTCCCTCCATGCTGCTGCCCTGTCGGTACCTGCCCTACCCAGGAGCGGATACTCTGCCCATTTCTTAGCAGAGAGACCGAGCAGAGAAAGGCCGCTGTCTAAGGCTTTTCAGCCATAGTGCACCAAGGGACTGGGAATTGTATAGACCCCCTGGGTTCTATGGCTCACATTGAATGTATGCAGTGAATACTACATGTATCACAATTGTATTGAAGCATCTTAAAAGTACACATGATCTATGTAGATAACATAAATACCATTGCACTGTCTGTTATGACCACGTTCAAATGTCTGTAAGGTGCTTTGATTGTACTGAAGCACCTCATGACCTATGTGGAAAACTGTAATATGATTGCACTTTTTGTGATAGCCATTTTGAAATATTTTGTAATGTTCTTTCAGGTATTTTATGAATAAAGTATATTTTTCCCAAAAAAAAGCAGCAAGATCAAATGAGAAGTGTGCAGCTCCTGATTAAGTTAAGTAAAAAGGAGTGGAGTGGGAATCCGACTGTGGTTGCTACTCCTTGGAAGTTCTGCCTCAGCACCTCTAACAATGCCGCACTCCCTCAATACTGCACTGGTGTGTCTACCCTGATTTTGTGTGCTCAAATCCTGGAGTGAGATTTGAACCTGTAATCTTATGGACTCAGAGGAAAAGTTGAGCCACAGCAACGTGATAATGACCTGATCTGTTTTAGTTATATTGATGGTGGGGTAAATATTGGCCAGGACACCAGGGAGAACTCCCTGCCCAGAACAAACTTGCACATAGAAGGGCCTTTTACAGTCTTGGGACATCCAAAAGCACTTAAAGCACAAAGGGGCAGATCTTTACTTGGGCTGATAGAGTAAGGAGGGCGATATCAATCAGCCACTGGTTATGCATCTTACCCGACTGAAGTCAATCACAATGAAAATTAGGATAAATGCGTAGTGGACAGCTCAGTTGACATTGCTCAGGCTACATTATTCCTCAAAGTCAGAGTTAACCCCACCAAAGTCGCTGTGTTTTCAGGCCAAACATTCTGGAGGAGGCATTGCAGGATCTTGGGAATCATGCTAACGATACTGAAGACCAATGTGAAGATTGATCGATTATTTGACTGGATTTTTCTTGTCAATTTACCAGCAGGAGATGAGAATTCAATCCATTGATCTAATTAATATCGACGCTGAATATATAAAATTGGCTGGAGGTTGACAGGACTGATCAGAGGAGCAGTAATACTGACCACTGAATACCAAAGATAGGCAAAGGTTTACTATGAAGAGCCAGTGTGCAGGCCATGCATGAAACCCAGAGAGTAAATCAATATCATCTACTTAAAGTGGGAATTGCTTCTCGAAATGAGGCTTGGAATGCCTCTGGGCCCTATTTTAAATTGATTTTTGTTTATTCCTGAGATTCATTAAATTGAGTGAGTTAGGAGAAATTCATTGAGCAGTTTCCACAGCTCCTGTTCTCAAAATTGTTGTATCAAGGTTTCGTGTTCCTTTTTTTTAAAGAATTAAGTGTGCATTTGTTCTGAAACCTCTGGTGCCTTTGAAGGTTGACTGCTGCCTATGCCTTAATGAATTGTTGGTTTTAGTTTGGCAGCTCCAACAGGTGAATCCCTGTGTTAGAAGCATACTGTTGTGGGGTTGGTAGTCACAGGGCTTAACCAAGCAGCCAGCATCACAGATGGGAGGTCATCTGAGATACAGAAAATACCAGCTTAGTAACCCTCGGGCCAGAATTTTAAGTCCCGCAGTCGGGCAGATGCCCGACCAGAACGGGCATGAAATCACGTGAGATGATGTTGGGCGAGTGTCCCGATGTTATTTCACTCGGCGAGCGCGCGCAAAAGTCGGAAAAGCACCCACCGACAATTAAGTGGGCAATTAAGCCCATCATTGCCCCAATTGTCAGTGATTTTTCATGGCCCGTCCAACCTTATGGTTGGTGGATGGACCAGTTGGCCAGACAGGCTTTACATTTGTGATGAAGCCTCATCCAAGGACAGGGTGAAATCTCCGTTAGGATATAAAGTAAAAAGAAATTTCTGGGGAATTTTTTTTAGTGCTTGATTGTGCAGCATGGACATTTTTTTTGCAGCATTTGTGGACTTTATTTCCTTATTTGCAGTTCTGCAGCTCCCCGAGGCAGCCGCCTGCCTTCAGGGAGCTCTCTCAAAGCACTCACCTGCACCCACGGTGACGTCAGCGCCTGCCCTCTTCCTGCCCCCAACGGCAGTGCTGAGCCTTTCTCTGGGCGCGTTTCACATTGGCTGGCCATTAATTGGCCAGCCAGCGTAAGGTGGCGGTCAGGGGCCAATCACAGGCAGAAACACATTTTGCGTCTGATTCCAGGCCTGCTGGTCGCCCGCACCCGATGAGTGCAAAATTCAGGCCTAGAATTATGTTCGGTAGAATTATATTCCAGAACAGCCATATCAATGCCACAGCTTCCATGGCCTGAAATCATTGCCCGCCCAAGTTAAGGGCACCAATTTCACATGTGTCCGTGGGCACTTTCTGTGCTACTCTACCCCACTCATTGATAAGGGTTAGATATCTTAAGTATTATATGCTGTACAGTGGGATTTTTCTGATATTCATTGGCACGGTCACATTGATCAACTGATTATGAAAATCTTGAATCACACGAAACAACTGTATTCACGTGGGGTTATTATATAGGAGCAATGCAAACTCAGTGGCATGGCACAGTGGAAACATCGACAGCATTCTGAAATTTGCTTCAAATCGAGTAATTAGTTGAAGAGACTTTGCTAAATTATCTTCCCTTATCTGTCCGCTTCTTTTGGTCTTCAGAGACAGATTGGCCATATGTATATGCCCAAGGTTGGGCTCTGCTCCCACCAACCCACCTGTAAGAACTGAGATGAACCCGTTGATTCACTGGAAGTTTCCATTATCTCCTCTAATGAAAAGTGAGCATCAAGTGAATAGCACACAGTTAATTACAGTAATTATAGGGTGTTTTGATTACCATGAATTATCATTTGTTTAAGCATTTGTCACAGCCTAAATACTGTAAGATTGGAAGCACAAACATAGAATTACATAGAATGTACAGCACAGAAATAGGCTATTTGTCCGAATTGGTCCATGCCAGTGCTAATGCTCCGCACAAGCCTTGTCCTCACCTCAGCCTATTAGCATATCCTTCAATTCATTTCTTCCTCATATGATTATCTAGCTTCCCCTTAAAACACATCAATGCTATATGCCTCAAACCACTCCTTGTAGTAGCGAGTTTCACTCTCTGGGTAAAGATACTCTGACAGCCAATGAGATATCTTCTCAAAAGGCGGATGAGGCAGAGTCCTTGAATATCTTTAAGGCAGAGGTGCATAGATACTTGATAAGCAAAGGGGTGAAATGTTATCGGGTGTAGGCAGGAATGTGAGGTTAAAATAAGATGGGCCATGATCTCATTGGATGGCGGAGTAGGCTCAATGGGCCAAATGGCCTACTCCTCTTAATTCGTATGTTCTTAGCTGCGAGCTCTGCAACTTGAATGAGCATGGCATCCCTCCTATTCCAAGCCTCTTACACATTCCCGATTTTAATCACTTCACCATTAACGGGTGTGCCTTCAACTGCCTAGGCCCCAAACTCTTGAATTCCCTTCCTAAACCTTTCTGCCTCTCTCTCCTCCTTTGAAATGCTCGTTTAAACCCTACCTCTTCCCCTGTCATAATATCTCCAAATGGGGCTCAATGTCAAGTTTTGTTTGACAGTCGCTCCTGTGAAGTGCTTTGGGACTTCTACTGTGTTAAAGATGCCCAAAAAAATGGAAGTTGTTGTTGCAGAAACCCACTGCCCCGGCAGGGTTAATGGATTGTCACCAATGCAACTGTGCTCCAATGTGATTCAACACCCTCAGGCTTTCCGTCTGATGTATTTTGCTAAAGAGGTGTCACTTCTGCCTTAACAGAGTACCCTGACTCCCTCACCCCTTCACCCCCATACCCCCTCGCCCCAGTCGACCTTCTGGCTCCAGGGTCATTTGCATGCTGCAGGTGGGATTCCTCAACCATGGTGGAAGCCGCACTCAAATTCCTCCAAATTGCTTCCTCAAAGTCCCTCCCTGGGAAAAAAGATCCCCCTGACGCCCCTTCTGCTTACTGTAGGACTGCCAACACTGGTTGGACGAATGCCTGGAAGCTGCATCATGTGACCTCTTGCCACACGCCCCCACACCATTGGTTGCTCAATTTGTTGATCGTAGTGATCAACCTTAAGATGGACGGGCAGCTCCGTTAATTATTTTAATTGTTAGTTGAATGGCCTTAATAGGCCTTTGACAGTTTGGCAGGCGCACAACCGACTGCGCGCCCACTGAACTGAAAACCTAAATGACGTGGGGTGACATTGGGCATGCGTCCCGACATCACCCAGCGTCATTTTATGCCTCGGTGAGCAGGCCCTGCCCCCGCTCGCGAGCTGAAGATTCCACACCACCACCCCCCCCCCCCCACCCCCAGGAGATTAATCTGTAATTCCTGGAGAGTCCAGAACAATGGTGGAGGGTTGGCAACCCTACCGAAGGAATCCCATGATGCATCCTGTAGAGAAGGGGGTGGTTGGTAAAGAGAGCAGCATTGTGCTGTGGAAGATGTGGCGGAGCACGATTCTGACATATTTCCCTGCTGGTCAACCTGTGGTGAGGGGGAACGCCTCGGTCTATCTTATCCCCTTCTGTTTCTATGGTATTTGTGTACCTACTGGACCACTCACTCTACAAATTGAGACAAAGCATTGCCGGTGTGAAGGAAATAGTTGTCATTAATCACTGTCAGATGTCCTTATACATTTAGATGTCTACACATCACTTTGCACAACCCTGAAGGTTTCCAGTCTCTCCAGGTTTGAGCCATCCACTCTAGATAAGCCTTTGCATTTGTTCGATGGGCTGATTGATGTTTTACGCTAAACATATTCGATTTTTAATTAGGCTGATCCTGTTGTGCCAATGGTCCAGACCAATTCTTCTTGATTAGCTTAGCTTCTGCCTTCTTTCACGCAATGGTATATTTAGATAGTCACATCTTAATAAGCTGGCTGAAAGAACTATTTAGTAGACAACCTTCCTATTACAAAAACAGAATTACCTGGAAAAACTCAGCAGGTCTGGCAGCATCGGCAGCACCGATGCTGCCAGACCTGCTGAGTTTTTCCAGGTAATTCTGTTTTTGTTTTGGATTTCCAGCATCCGCAGTTTTTTTGTTTTTAACCTTCCTATTACAGTGAGTGAGTAAAACTTATATAGAACCTTTCACCATCTCAAGACATCTCAATGTCTTTTAAAACTAATGCCGTACTTGTGATGTGTAGGAGATGTGGAAGCCAATTTGCATACATCAATGTCCCACAAACTGCATTGAAATAATGTCAGTAATAAATAATAGGAACAGGAGGAGGCCATTTAGCCCTGCCAGACTGTTTCACCAGTCACTGAGATCATGGCTGATCTGTGATCTAACTCCATATGCCAACCATTGCCCCATATCACTTAATACATTTAAATAACATAAATCTAATAGAAAATGACAAGAAAATCTGTTTCATTGGTTTTGGATAGGTATTTGTTAGGTCATCAGGGTGAACTCTCCTCTTCTTCAAGTAGTGCTATGGAATCTTTTATATCCATTCAAGGCAGCGGACGAGGCCTTGGTTTAACGACGTGCAGCACTCTCCCAGTACTGCGCAGGGAGTGCTAGCATAACTATTGTCCTCCAGTCTCTGGAGTGGAAGTTGAGTCCACAGTCTTCTGATTCAGAGTTGAGAGTGCGAACCCTGAATTAAGCCTGACATTAAACATAGTGCTCCATTTTCTGTTCTATCTTGGTTTTGTTTCCTCTCCATTTTTTCCCCTTCAGCTCCTGGAAGGCCTCTTGATGATACCATTCCTTTGACACCTGTAGCCCTCCAACACTTTGCCCAAGTCTCCATTAGTCAGACTGCTTCCACTGTGGGGCAATCCTGGGCTTGTGAGAAATGTAATCTTTCATTTCTGTCTTACTGAGTGTAGAACTGAGCCAGGCTGATCAGGAAGCTCCTTGGCATTCAATCCTCCAGCCTAAGGTAGCTGTTGTCAGTCAGGCGTTAGCGCTGGGGCTCCTAGAATTGATCTCAGCAACAGCTGGACAGAGGAGAATATATACAAGAGTAAGGAGAGTATATGTGTGGTGTAGTGGTAATGTCACTGGACTAGTAACCTAGGGGCCCAAGCTAATGCTCTGGAGACATGGGGCAGAATATTACGCTCAGTGTGTGGGCTGATAATGATCTGGAGCAGGATCCTGGTTGATTTTTCTTTTCTTTCATAGGATGTGGGCCTCACCGGCAAGGCCAGCATTTGTTGCCCACCTCTGGCGATCGGCTCTGCACCGTGATTTTACGTGGGTGGGCCAATCAAGGCCCACCCAGCGTAGATCGCTAGTGGCAGCACTGAGCACTGCCTGTGCGAGCAGCGGGAGGAGGGAGAGCTGGGCCTAGCGCACAGTTCGCACATGTGCATGAAAGAGTGCTTCAATCTCCCTGAGGCATGGAGCTGTGTAAAAAAAAAAGTAAAAAAGAAAATAAAAATGTCAGAAAGCATGTCCCCTCATGTGATTCTGTCACATGAGCTGGCACATGTTTTTGATTCAAAACAAAAATTTTTATTTAATGTTTGTTTGCTTTAGGAAACCTCATCCTGTCCATGGGTGAGGTTTCCTAAAAAATGTAAAGGCCGCTTGGCCTTTTCGCCTGCCCGCCAACCGTTAGGTTGGGGAGGCAGCATAAATTTGAATTTAATTAGTTTCTTAATGGCCTTAATAGGCTTTTTAATAGTCGGCGGTCGCATAGCTGACTCCGGCATGCACCCGCTGAATGAAACATCGCGAGACAGCGTGATGACGTTGGGTCACATGCCCAACATCATCATGTGTCATTTTATACTTGGGCGTGTTGGGCGCGTGCCCACACGCTGAGCGTAATATTCTGCCCCATGTCTCCAGAGCATTAGCCTGGGCTCCTAGGTTACTAGTCCAGTGACATTACCACTACACCACACATATACTCTTGTATATATTCTCCTTTGCCCAGCTGTTGCTGAGATCATTTCTAGGAGCCCCAGCACTAAGGCCTGACTGACATCAGCTACCTGGAGGATTGAATGCCAAGGAGCTTCCTGGTCAGCCTGGCTCAGTTCTACACTCAGTAAGACAGAAATGAAAGATTGCATTTCTCACAACCTCAGGATGTCTCAAAGCGCTTTACGCCACTGAGTGGGTGCAAACAGGACCCAGAGGCAGTAACCACCACCTAGAGGAGCTATCTGGTACAGTCCAGTCTAGTCTGTGGCTCCAGAGTGGAGCAGCCACATTCTGTGAGAATTTTATGTGTGATATCAGAAAAACAGATGTGAATGGTTGGCGAATATTTTGCTTGTTTATCTTCAAAACTTGTGTAATTTATTAATAATTGTAGAATGTTATTTGTTGTAAGGCTTACTAGCAATACTAAAGGGTATTGGGAGTAGCAGTGTTTATTAATTATAAATGAATTAAGAATAAATTTAATTAACACATAATAAAGATGGCAGGGGCAGGTGATACGTTGTGACTGAAGAATGTGGGAGCTCCTGGACAGCAGTGTGATCCAGGACAAACACGTCTAGAGAGCCTTTCTGCAGGTGTCTGCAGCTTGAGGAGCTTCAGCTCAAAGTCATTGAGCTGGATGCCAAGCTGCAGACCTGCAATGCATCAGGGAGAGGGAAAGCTACCTGTGCCAGGAGGCAGTCACACCCTTAGGATAGGGCCTTCTGGTTTGGTCAGTGGTCAGGGACAGGAGTGTGTGACTGCAAAGTGAGGCAGGTATGGGGACCCAGAAGGTAAAATTAGAAGAGACATTGTCCTTGCAATTGTTTAACAGATTCAAGGTTGTTGCAGGTCGTATGGATGAATGTGAGGGTTGCAGGATGGATGAGCAAACTGACTGTAGTGTCATGGCAGAGGAAGTCATTCAAGAGGAGGGAGTTAAAAGGAATACAATGGTAGTTGGCACAGTATAGTTAGGGAGATAGACACAGCTCTCTGCAGCCAAGAGTGGGAGTCCACATGGCTATGTGCCTGCCCGGTGCCAGGGTTCAGCTCTGGAGAGAAACTTGCAGTGAGGGGGGCCGGGGTTGGGGAATTCATTGATCAGGGTCTGCATCGACACCAACAACTTAGGTAGAACTAGGAATGAACTTCTGCTGAGGGAGCATGAGCAGCTAGGGGCTAAATTCAAAAACCGAACCTATAAGGGGTTGTTTGCAAGCCGGTTCACCCTTACTGTTAGTTCTTGACTTTAAGATTTTATAAAAGGACAAACTTACGTGGATAAAAGCAAAAAACTGCGGATGCTGGAAATCCAAAACAAAAATAAAAATACCTGGAAAAACTCAGCAGGTCTGACAGCATCTGCAGAGAGGAACACAGTTAACGTTTTGAGTCCGAATGACTCTTCAACAGAACTAAGTAAAAATAGAAAAGAGGTGAAATATAAGCTGGATTGGAGGTGGGGGTGGGGTGGGGGGTGGTGTAGAGCTGGATAGAGGGCCAGTGATAGGTGGAGATAGCCAAAAGATGTCATAGACAATAGGACAAAGAGGTGTTGACGGCGGTGATATTAGCTAAGGAATGTGCTAATTAAGGGTAGAAAGCAGGACAAACAAGGTACAGATAACCCAAGTGCGGGTGGGGTGAAGGGAAGGAATCGAAATAGGCTAAAAGGTAGAGATAAAACAATGGATGGAAATACATTTAAAAATAATGGAAATAGGTGGGAAAGAAAAATCTACATAAATTATTGGCAAAAAAAAGGGGGGGATCGGAAAGGGGGTGGGGATGGTGGAGGGAGTTCAAGATCTAAAGTTGTTGAACTCGATATTCAGTCCGGAAGGCTGGAAAGTGCCTAGTCAGAAGATGAGGTGCTGTTCCTCCAGTTTGCGTTGAGCTACACCGGACACGGTTTTAGGCTCAACCACAAATTTGTTTATTAGCAAAAACACCCCCATGGCCCTAATACAGGAGCTCCAAACTAGTGTATTGACGCCACACAACATTTAAAACCATAACTTATTAATAAAAGCCTCCACTGAAAAGAAAAATCCATCGGCAAAACCCCACGTTTCTGTCCCAAGGCTTACTCAGTCCAACTCATACCCCCCTCAAGATTTAGTTGCTACCCTTAAAACTATCCTTAAACCTCAGCCCCAATATCCCTTGGATCTGGCTGAAACTTACAGCTCCCCTCATGATTGGTCATTCCGGTGTGAGCGGTAGGTCCGTGAATCAGGTTGACCATTCCTGATCTTCCTTAGTAACTGCTGTGCCACACCCTACGGCCTTGGCCTTTTATTACAAACTTTACCGACAATATCAAAGTATATTTCCTGGAGCACATTTTGTTTGGATGGTCAGTGCCCAGCAGCTTTTTAATCTCTTTAGTCTGGTTCCTGCCTTGGTCCCGACAAACCCAATCATTGTCCCCACAACTGAAACAATGGACCCCATCCAGGTTTGATGTCTCTGGCTTCCAAGTTGGTGTGTGATAAAGTCCATTTCTCCTTAGCTGTTGTCGCTGTTTGTTTGTGCGATGGCGGTTGCCTGGTTGGCCTCCCAGTTTCTTCAATTGAATTGTCTGATGGCATCTGCTTTGAGTCTTTGAGGTGACAATGTCCCAGTGTCTTTACATAGTGTCAGCTCGTTTTTGACATTGAAATGCTTTGAAGATTAATCTCTGGCAGTACAGCCTGCATCTGTGTGTTGAGATCTGGCTTGTTTGTTTTGTAGTGTCTACCTCCATGAAGCAAATTTTTTGGGGGGTTTTAGATTTAATAAAAGCCCAGTTGGAGGGGATTCCGATCCTACCAATCTCAAAGGTAATAATCTCTGCATTATGACCTGAGCCACAAGCAAATTGGTGCAGGTTAAATTAGATTAGAGAATTAAATTCATGACTCAAAGATTAGTGTGGAAGAAATGGGTTTCATTCATGGGGCACTGACATCACTACTGGGGAAAGTGCGGGCTGGGATGGTCTTCACCTGAACCATGCTGGGATGAGTGTTCTGGTGATTCGTATAACTAGGGCGCTATAGAGGTCTTTAAACTAAATAGCGGGGGCAAGGGATCAAGTCTGGGAAGATGTGATAAATTAAGTAGAAAAGACAAGGCAAAAAAGCAAGGGAAGAATAAGGGAAATGATGATCCGAACATTGCAGGAAGGGACATAGGCCGGGATTTTCCGGCCCTGTCGTGGGCGAGACCCCAGCCAGAAGTCCATTGACTTGTCGCGGGACTGGAAGATTGTGGCAGTGGGCAGGTGTGGAAAATCCCGCCCATAGTGTACAAACCTAAGAATGCATTAGCAGATAAGGCTAGAGATAACAAGAAAGTAAAAAGGCAGAACCAAAGGCTCTGTATCTGAATGCACAATGCATTCATAACAAAACAGATGAATTGTCAGCACAAATAAAAATAAATATGTATGACCTGATAGTCATTACAGACACATGGCTGCAGGATGGCAAAGACTGAGACCAGAATATTCAAGGGTTTAGGAAGGACAGGAAGCTAGGATAAAGTGGAAGGGTAGCTCTGTTAATTAAGAATGACATTGGTACAATAGAGCAAGATGACCTTAGTTCAGGAGCTCAAGATGCAGAATCAGTTTGGGTAGAGATGAAAATAGTAAAGGTAAGAAATCACTTGTAGGAGTAATTTATAGCTCTCTAACAGTAACCACACTGTAGGATAGGGCACACAGGAAGAAATAATGGGGGCTTGTGAGCTAGGTACAGTAATAATCATGGGTGATTTTAATTTACATATAGATTGGACAAATCAGGTTGGCAAAGGTAGCCTGGATGATGAGTTCGTAGAGAGTTTTTGGGACAATTTCTTAATGAAGCATGTTTTAGCACCAACCAGAAAGCAGGTTATACTAGATCTGGTAATGTGCAATGAGACAGGGTTAATTAATGACCTCATGGTGAAGGCAGCCCTAGGTAGCAGTGATCATAATATGATTGAATTTTACATTCAATTTGGGGGAGAGAGGAGTGGATCTAAGACTAGTGTTTTAAACTTAAATAAGGGCAATTATGAGGGCATGAAGACAGAGCTGGCTAAAGTGAACTGGGAAATTACGTTAAGGGATAGGTCAGTAGAGATGCAGTGGCAGATATTTAAGGAGATATTTCAGAATAATCAGAAGAGATACATTGAGAAAGAAAGACCCTAATGCTTTCTCTCATGCTCTGATTTCTCCCTTCTTCCTAATCTTTTAGTCATTCTTTGCGATTCTTTATATTCTGTCCAATCTTCTGACCTGCCACTCACCTATGGCTAACTAAAGAAGTTAAAGATAGTATCAAATTGAAAGAAAAAGCGTATAATTCTGCAAAGATGAGTGGCAGGGCAGAAGATTGGACAGAATATAAAGAACCGCAAAGAATGACTAAAAGATTTGGAAGAAGGGAGAAATCAGAGCATGAGAAAAAGCTGGTTAGAAACATAAAAGCAGATAGTAAGTATGTCTACAAGTATTTAAAAAAGGAAAAGAGTAAGTAAAGCGAGTGTTGGTCCTCTAGAGAGTAAGTTTAGGGAATTAATAATTAAAAATAAGGCAATGGTGAATGAATTGAACTAATTTTTTTTATTCTTTCTCGGACATGGGCATTGCTGGCTAGGCAAGCACTTTTATTGTCCATCCCAAATTGCCCTTGAGAATTTGTTGGTGAATTGCCTACTTGAACTGCTGCAGTCCAAGTGGTGTAGGTACACCCAAGGGCTGTTAAGGAAGAAGTTCCAGGATTTTGACCCAGCAACAGTGAAGGAACAGCAATATAGTTCTAAGTCAGGATGGCGTGTGGCTTGGAGGGGAACTTGCAGGTGATAGTTTTCCCATGCATCTTCTGCCTTTGTCCTTCTAGGCAGTAGTGGTCATGGGTTTGGAAGGTGCTGTCTAAGGACCCTTGGTGAGTTGCTGCAGTGCATCTTGTAGATGGTACACACTGCTGCCACTGTGCATTGATGGTGAAGGGAATGGGTATTGAAGGTGGTTGACGGGGTGCCAGTCAAGCAGGCTGCTTTGTCCTGGATGGTGTTGCACGTCTTGGTATTTTGTACCTGTCTTCACTATAGAGGATACAAATAACATTCCAGAAATAATTGTGAATCAGGAGGTGAAAGGGAGAGAAGAACTTAAAACAATTACAATCACCAGGAAAAGGGTACTGAGAAATTTATTAGAACTTAAAGCTGACAAGTCCCCAGGTCCTGATGGACTTCATCCTAGGGTCTTAAAGGAAGTGTCTGCTGAGATAGTAGATTCATGGATTTTAATTTTCCAAACTTCCCTAGATTCTGGAAAGGTGCTATCAGATTGGAAAATGGCAAATGTGACTCTTCTCTTCATGGAAGGAAGGAGACAAAAAGCAGGAAACTACAGGCCAGTTAGCATAATATCTGTCATAGGGAAATTGCTGGAACCTTATTAAGGAGGTTATGGTGGGGGCACTTAGAAAATCTCACTGCAATCAAGCAAAGTCAACATGGTTTTGTGATAAGGATATCATGTTTGACTAATTTATTGGAGTTATTTGAAGAAGTATCAAGCAACATGGATAAAGGGGAACCTGCAGATGTGCTGTACTTAGATTACCAGAAGACATTTGACAAGGTGTCACATCAAAGGTCGCTACGCAAAATAAGGCTCCTGGTGTTGGGCTAACAAATTAACAAGGATAAAGGATTGGTTAGCTAACAGGAAGCAGAGAGTAGGGATAAATGGATCTTTTTCAAGTTGTCAAAATGTGATGAGTGGAGTGCCACAGGGGTCAGATTGGGGCCTCAACTATTTACAATTTATATCAATGACTTGGATGAAGGGACTGAATGTATGGTTACTAAGCTTGCTAAAGACACAAAGAAAGGTAGGAAAATAAGTTGTGAAGAGGATATAAGGATTCTGCAAAGGGATATGGATAGGTTAAATGAGTGGGCAAAAATTTAGCAGATGGAGCATAATGTGGAAAAATGTGAAATTGCCCGCTTTGGCAGGAAGAATAGAAAAGCAGCATATTACTTAAATGGAGAGAGATTACAGAACTCTGAAGTACGGAAGGATCTGGGTGTCAAAGAACAAAGAAAAGTACAGCACAGGAACAGGCCCTTCGGCCCTCCAAGCCTGCGCCGATCATATTGCCCGTCAGCTAAAACATTTTGCACTTCCGGGGTCCGTATCCCTCTATTCCCATCATATTCATATATTTGTCAAGCTGCCTCTTAAACACCACTATCGAACCTGCTTCCACCACCTCCTCTGAAAGCGAATTCTAGACACTCACTACCCTCTGCGTAAAAAATTTGCCCCACACATCTCCTCTATAGTTTTCTCATCTCATCTTAAATCTATGTCCCCTAGTAATTGACTCTTCCACCCTTGGAAAAAGCTTCTGACTATCTACTCTGTCCATGCCACTCATAATTTTGTAAACTTCTTTCTAGTCACCCCTCAATCTCTGTCGCTCTAGTGAGAACAATCCGAGTTTCTCCAACCTCTCCTCATAGCTAATAACCTCCAGACCAGGCAGCGTCCTGGCAAACCTCCTCTGCACCCTCTCCAATACCTCCATATCCTTCTGGTAATGTGGTGACCAGAATTGCACGCAATATTCCAAGTGTGGCCTAACCAAGGTTCTATACAGCTGCAGCATGACTTCCCAGCTTTTATACTCAATACCCCTGCCAATGAAGGCAAGCATGCCATATGCCTTCCTGACTACCTTATCCATCTGCGTTGCCACTTTCAGTGACCTTTGGACCTGTACACCCAGATCCTTCTGCCCATCGATGCACTTAAAGGTGCTGCCATTTACTGTATAATTCCTGCCTGTATTAGACCTTCCAAAATGCATTAACTCGCATTTGTCCGGATTAAACTCCATCTGCCATGTCTCCCTGCCCAAGTCTCCAACCGGTCTATATCCCGTTATATCCTTTGACAATCCTCTTCACTAACTGCAATTCCTCCAACCTTAGTGTCGTCTGCAAACTTACTAAATAATCCAGTTACATTTTCCTCCAAGTCATTTATGTATACCACAAACAGCAAAGGTCCCAGCACTGATCCCTACGGAACTCCACTAGTCCTAGCTCTCCATTCAGAAAAGCAGCCTTCCACTGCTACCCTCTGTCTTCTATGACCAAGCCAATTCTGTATCCATCCTGCCAGCTCACCTTTGATCCCATGCAACTTTACCTTCTGTACCAGTCTGCCATGAGGGACCTTGAAAAAGGCCTCACTGAAATCCATGTATATAACATCCATTGCCCTTCCATTGTCGATCATCTTTGTCAATTCCTCGAAAAACTCGATCAAGTTAGTGAGACACGACCTCCCCTTCACAAAACCATGCTGCCTTTCACTAATATACCCATTTGCTTCCAAATGGTAGTAAATCCTGTCACGAAGATTCTTCTCCAATAATTTCCCTACCACTGACGTAAGGCTCACCGGCCTGTAATTTCCTGGATTATCCCTGCTACCCTTCTTAAACAATGGAACAACATTGGCCATTCTCCAGTCCTCTGGGACCTCACCCATAACCAGTGAGGATACAAAGATTTCTGTCAAGGCCCCAGCAATCTCCTCCCTTGCCTCCCACAGTACTCTGGGGTAGATCCCATCTGGTCCTGGGACTTATCCACCTTAATATTCTTCAAGACATCTAACACCTCTTTTTTGATCTCAACATGATCCAGGCTATCTACACACTCTTCCCTAGACAAATCGCCCGCTAAGTCCTTCTCTTTGGTGAATATTGATGAGAAGTATTCATTTAGTATCTCTCCCATTTCTTCTGGCTCCACACACAGATTCCCACCTCTGTCCCTGAGAGGGCCTACCCTTTCCCTGGCTACCCTCTTGCTTTTTACATATGCATTACACATGTCCTGGTACATGACTAAGGAAAAGTTAGTATGCAGGTACAGAAGTGATTAGCAAGGCAAATGGAATGTTGTCGCTCATTGCAAGGGGAATGGATATAAAAGTAGCGTTGTCCTGCTAGGTGTTAGTGAGACCACATCTAAAGCACTGTGTACAATTTTGTTTTTCTTATTTAAAAAAGGATATAAATACATTAGAAGCAGTTCACAGAAAGTTCATTTGACTGGTACCTGGGGTGGTGGTGGTGGTGGTGGTGGTGTGCGGGGGGCGGGTGGGGGGGGAAGGTTGGTATCTTTTGAGGAAAGGTTGTGTCCATTGGAGTTTATAAGATAGAGAGGTGATCTTATTACAAGATCCTGAGGAGACTTGACAGGGTGGATGCTGAAAAGGACGTTTCCCCTTGCGGGAGAGACTAGAACTGGGGGGACACAGTTTAAAAATAAGGGGTCTCCCATTTAAGACAGAGATGGGAAGAATTTTTTTCTCTCAGAGCGTCGAGAGTTTTGGAACTCTTCCCCAGAGAGCGGTGGAGGCAGAGTCAATAAATATATTTAAGGCAGAGGTAGATAGATTCTTGACTAACAAGGGAGTCAAAGGTTATCGGGGGTAGGCGGAATGTGGAGTTAAGGCCACAATCAGATCAGCCACGATTTTATTGAATGGTGGAGCAGGCTCGAGGGTTGGCCTACTCCTGCTCCTCGTTCATACGTTCGTGTGTAAATACTTGATGCATGGTCATGCCATTAATTGCCCGTTCACCAATTTTCAGATGATTCTATATTGGGAAACTGAGCATTGTTGCATTTTCATAATGGGTTTCGCAGAGATGATGCTATGCTCTCTCTGGCAGATGGTAGCAAGTTGGCAGTTCTGGTTTGACTACCTGCTATACACCCTGTCCAGCCACCCCATCCATTCAATTAGTGGCAGGCACACAGAAGAAAGTAAAACACCCCCTTAGGCTTACTTCAACAGCATTTACCCCTCTAGTGTCTGAATTGTAACAGTTTTAGTCATTTGGACGTAATCCATTGTGTCTGAGTTTTGTTCAACACAGTATTTGTGAACTTGAAAGTGGAACAAATGCCAAGTAACTAAACTGCTGTAAGCAATGACCAAGGTGTAACATAACCAAGAGCCTGGACAGAGGCTCTTTGTTTAACATGACAGTACCCATGGCATGAAGCTGCTAAGTTGCAGGTCAAAGACCATCACTTGCTGCTAGATCCTTAGCATAATGTAACTTCTGCCCATGGTTCACCTCCCTGAAGTTAACTTCTTAAAGGAACTAGTTGTGATCATCATTAGGAGCAAAAAGTCCCTTTACTCCTCTGGCCACCACTCAATCCAGACTGAGACCATTTTGCGCCAAATGGCACAATTCAGGAGGGTCTAATGAGGTCTGAAAATGCACATAATAAGGCCTGATATACATTAAAAATGGTTCCTCCCACAAAATGGGGAATTTAGCCATGATTCTTTAGGTTTGGGCAGCTGGGAAGGGCCTGCTTGCCCAGCACACGCCTGTTGAATCGAGCCCGACCATCCTGAGGTATTACTTATTCCACAGCAAAATGTTAGTTTGTCCCAAACAGGCACATAAAGTTAACAAATTTGTCAAAATGAATTATTAAGCTTAATGGCCTATGTTTGACGGAAATAAATAATTGAGCTGCGCACTCCATCAGTGAATGCAACACACATCATTATAGTTTATGGAGTGTGTTCACTGTGCTGATTTACAACATGATGTTATTTAAAAATTGGAGAATGACTTAGAGTCAGAGAATCATACAATAGTTACAGTTTAGACGGAGGCTATGCAGCCTGTTGATCCTGTGTTGACTTTCTGCAAGAGCAGTTTAGCTGGTCCCACTCCTCCAGCCCTTTCTCTTCACTTGCTCATCCAATTCCCCTTTGAAAGCCACAATTGAATTTGCCAATTATTTTTATCTAAGACTTTTAGCTCTTCCACGCTGACATTTTAAAATTTTGCTAAAATTTCTGACATACTAAACTGAACTGAACAGTTATTTGTCAGGATGACTTTGACAATCTGTATTCAATTATTGAAATAAAAGCAAAACACTGCGGTTGCTGGAGATGTGAAATAAAAACAGAAAGTGCTGGAAAAACTCAGCAGGTCTGGCATCATCTGTGGAGAGAGAAACAGGGTTAACGTTTCGAGTCCAATATGACTCTTTTTCGGAAGAGCTTTCCAGCACTTGCTGTATTTATTTTACTTTATTAAAAGCCTTACTTTTGTATCATTCCATCATTCCTGGCTTGCCTTCAGCTGCCTAGACACTAATCCCTGAAATTCCTTCCTTAACCCTGAGTGAAGGAATAGTTCTGGTTAGGAACATTTGAATCTTGAACATAATAAATTGTTATTGACTTCTTTGTATGTAATTTTGAAGGGAAATATTTAGCGGACCCGACAACAATGCTTCTGGCAATTGGGGAGCAACACTTTAGAAGTGGAAAGAGAAAGGGACAGCCAATGCTCCTGCCTTTAAAAAACATTTTCAACTAACACAGCATTGTTACTGTTAATTACATGGACAGCTTATTCAATACCCACCATTTCCAATTGGCTTCTCCCGCATTTGACTCTCTCAGATAACTTGCTTTAAAACCTGACCAACAAGACAAATTTTGCATCATTTTAAGCATTTTGGTCATTATGTGCGATGAATCAATTGTTAGTCAGAGACTTCGCACTCCAAAGGCAAATTGATGGGAACTGGGGAGCTGAACATTGAACAATTGATTGAGATATTCAAAAGATCTGTCATGTTTGTCATGAATCAGAAGGTGAAAATAAGTACCCAACTTTTCATATGGATTCATTCTGTATTGCTGAAAAAAGAGACATGTCAAAGCTTTTCACCTTGCACTCATCAGGACATTTCTCAAGAATGCCAATATAAGGGGAAAACAACAATTTATACTGTATGTGAAGAGAGTGCTGACTGGTTGGAAAGTGGACTCTGATTGGTAGAGGCATTGCCATAGAGAATGCACCAGTGATTGTGACTGACAGTTAACTGCCAAGCATTGTTTGAAATTTAAAAGGGCAGCTTGACCCCGATTGGTCAAGGCATTGCCCTGAGGAATCAGTCAGCGAATGGCTGTCACTTATTTTGTTTAGCTGAAACAGGCGCAATGTGTGTACATGTTCTTTCTGTCTGCAAAGTACAGGGCCCTGTGTATTAATATATGTAACTTCCAGTACATGCAAACATGCCACATTGTGAGCCCAACTGACAATCTTAAGCTGGTTGTCAGCATAATTCTAAGCACATTGAGGATTATTTAGCAAATATAAAAACAAAAAACTGCAGATGCTGGAAATCCAAAACAAAAACAGAAATACCTGGAAAAACTCAGCAGGTCTGGCAGCATCGGCGGAGAAGAACAAAGTTGACGTTTTGAGTCCTTATGACCCTTCAACAGAACTAAGTAAAAATAGGAGAGTGATGAAATATAAGCTGGTTTAAGGTGGAGGGAGAGAAGTGGAGGGGGGTGGTGGTTGTAGGGACAAGGTTTTTAATCTTTTGATTATCTGCTCCTATCACTGCTTGCTTGTCCCTACAACCACACCCCCCACCCCCCCCCCAACTCCTCTCCCCCCACTCCCCCGCCTTAAACAAGCTTATATTTCACCCCTCTCCTATTTTTACTTAGTTCTGTTAAAGGGTCATGAGGACTCGAAACGTCAGCATTATTTAGCAAATGTTGTCCAATCGCAGAATCACATCTTATGTTGGACATTGGGTTTCGAGTTTTGCAAGCACGGGCTGGTTGGGTAGGGCTGTACCTTGCTTGTTGCGAACAGCAGCTGGGGCACGCTGTTTGATACAATCCGCCAGTCTTTGGGATGTACAGCCTATGTACTTAGCATCACACTGAAGTGCCCTCTTAGTTACTTTCCCTCTACTGCAGCCTGCCACCTCTTTCAAGCTGGAATGTCACTGATTTACCCTCCAGCTTCAAGAACCCACCTGCCGACATTAATTGGACGGGGAACCTGTTCCCATGTCAGTTAAGTGGGTGTCTCTGAAAATCCCAAGCCAGTGACTGCCTGTCCCAGCGACTGGTTCGGGAACCCAGAAACAGACTCAACTCCTGTTTCCCATTCCCAACCTGAAATTTCTGCCCTTGGTGTCTGATTTCCAGTGTATTTTGTTGCTGTGAGTTCACCGGGGAATAGACAAGGTGCTGGGATAGGGAAGGAGCGGGAAATGGTAGGAAATCAGAAAAGCAGATTTTACACAGGGTGCATTCAGGGGCAGGGGTTGGGATGAAAACCCTGGTGGAGAGCTCAGGGTGAGGCCTGACCTGTTTTGACTCTTGGGCCCCATTTGAATAACCTATCATTGCCTCCTGGCCGGAAATGGGGCAAAAATGGTATCAGGTGCTCAGGGGATGACAGAGGCAAATAGGAACCGTCCGTCCCCAGCGTGATGTTAATACTGGGGCAGGTAGAAATTCTGAGGTGGGGGGAGAAGATGCCGGCAGCAGGAGGAAGGAAGGGTCAAAGGCAGGATGAAAAATCTCAAAAACTCTTGCAGGGCCTGGGGGGTAATGACCTAATCCATCTGGGCCACAAGGAGACCTTTGAAAAGATAATTAAGTACTTACCTTGGCCACTTCACCATGGTGCCGTTGCTGCGAATTGGCCTTCTGATTGGGGCAATTAAAACTGTGTCTCAGTGCCGAATACAGCAAGAGCCTGTGAGACGTGACTGTAAGGTGGGTCCCTGCCTGCCTGGGGTGGGTGGCCTTCTGTGGGGTAAGGAAGAGGTGAGAAAACATTGGGAGCACAGTGTTACCCGGGCGCACCCCTCCACCCCAGGCATTCCTACGCATTATCCTACAGCGGGTGGTTAAAACTGAGTGAAAAAAATTACTCCCAGTTTTGGCCTAAAAAACCGACCGATTATCCTGAGGATATAAGGGCAGAGTTTTACACCCTGTGGACGGCTGCGCGAGAAGACATCGGGTGAGTGTCCCCACGTCATCCTGCGCTCACGTGATATTTCACTCAGCGGGCGCACGCAAAAGTCGGAAACGCGCCCGACTTGAGGCAATTAAGCCCGTCAATGGCGTAACTGTCTCCAACTTTTCATGGTCTGTCCAACCTTACGGTTGGCGGACGGGTGAATCGGCCAGGCGGCCTTTGCGTTTTGCATGAGCCCTCATCCAAGGGCCGAATGAGGTTTCCGTTATTAAATAATATAAAGATGAAAATCCTATGGACAGCAATTTTATCATGTTTATGCCCAGGAGCCTGATTGTGATGCTTGGACATTTTTATTCCTGATTTTCAAAACCTTTATCTCACGCTTTTCAGGTCTGCAGCCCCCCCGAGGCAGCTGTCTGCCTTCAGGGAGCTTTCTCTCAGCGCGTGCCCGCGCCCACAGAAACATCATCGCCCGCCCTCCTCCCATCCCCCCCCCACCCCGGCTGTGCTGAGCCTTTCAGAGCGCGTTACTTGGCCAGCCAGCGTGAAGCCATGGTCGGGGGCCGATTGTGTTCAGTGGTCCGCTTCCCGATCACTCCCGGGCCTGCCGATTGCGCCAGCCCGCCGAGCTGAAAATTCAGGCCCAAGTGTCCGTTCTAGAAGCTCCAGCCGGGTATCAACCTCTCAGCATTCGTATAGCGCCTTTAACATAGTAAAACATTCCAAGGTGCTTCACAGGTGTGATTCGACACCAAACCACATGAGGAGATATTAGGACAGCTGCCCAAAAGCTTGGTCAGAGCGATAGGTTTTAAGGAGTGTCTTACAGGAGGAGAGAGAGGCAGAGAGGTTTAGGGAGGGGGATTCCAGAGCTGAGAGCCCAGGCAGCTGAAGGCACATCTGCCAGTGGTGGTATGCAAGAGGCCAGAATTACAGACGTTTCATGAAATGGGCAGTTTCACAAATTGGGTGTGACACAGGTAACCCAGAGGGTTGAAGGGCTGGAGGAGATTACGTGATAGGGAGGGCCAAGGTCACGCTGGAGCTTAAGAGTTGCAGGTATACAGCCTGATGGGAAATTTGGCTGCAGCAAAGCTCATGAATGAATGGGCCAGTGGGCTCAGCACCCAGTTTCCTGGTTGCCAGCAAAATTACTGATGGACTTCTGGCACGAACAGAATTTGTTGATGGGTTTTCAGCCCCTGTTGACATCAGGTAAATGTAGGGAGCGTTTAGTGGTTGGCAGCAGGGATAGAATCTGTCTTGTTGACCAGGAGTGAGATAGAAGCTTTGAGATATGACCAGAAAATGTGTTTGAACAGCTCTGTAGTAGTGCATATGAGCAGTGTAAACTCGTCATTACATCCCCAGAATCTGTTGACTGCGAATCTGGCACTCAGTGATTTTGAGTTGTAGCGTTGGTAGGAAGCAAAAGCCAAAGTAACTGAGTCAAACCCTATATCTGTATTGGCACATCATGGTAGAAAGCAATGGTGATGAAGCGTTGCACAGTTGATGTTTTTGAAAATCAAATTGAGGGAATGAAATATATCAAAATATGATTGCTTAAAACATTTCTATTGTCTTTAATATAATAAAATATTTAATACAATTGCTGCAAATTCCATCTTTGTAATGTATTTTCTTTTGCATCATTCTAGCAGGTGTAATGCATGCTGGGAACCAATCTGTGGCAGTGCTACTGATGTTAAACACCATGTCAAAACATAATGACAAACGTAATCATTGCAGAGAGCTGGGCTTGATAGCTTGGCTTTTTCTCCTTGCGGTAACATTGATTTATGTTACAATTCCACACTGACTAGTTAAGGAGACAAATTATTTTTCAATGTGTTAGTTATCGTTCAGAATAGTGAATGGTCAGAAGCAAATTGAAGTGCTAATAGAATTGGGCAGCATGGAATAGAGTGAAACACTAATGAAAGGGTCCTCACCTCAAATCTGAGAATATTTTCCTGCTAGATCTTTCAGGCAGAATTATTGCAAAGTTATTTTTCTTAATTCATTCCTTGGTTGCGAGCATCAAAGGCAAGAGCACTTATTGCCTGTCCTTTATTGTCCTTGAGAAGGTGGTGGCGGGACTGCCTTCTTGAACTGCTGCCGTGTATGGTGAAAGCGCTCCGACCATGCTGTCAGGTAGTGAGTTCCAGGACTTCGACCCAACGCCAATGAAGGAACAGCCAAAATATGTTCAAGTCGGGATGGAATGTGATTTGGAGGGGAACTTGGAGGTGACAATGTTCCCAAGCGACTGGCTGCCCTCATCCTCCTAGGTGGTGGAGATCACGGGCTTGGGAGGTGCTTAAGGTGAAAACCAGCTGAGCGAGAACAACAGCAACAAAGCCAGGGCTTGTATTTATTTAGTGCATTTAACGTATTAAAACATCAGAAAGCAAAATTTGACACCCGTCCACGTCCCGCAAAACCAACCTTTTACTGCTTTGGTTGGGCCAGCAGTTGCGCCCACCCGACTCAGTCACTAACTCGCCCTCCGCCATCTTGTGGAAACCTCCATGCTTTCTCCCCAACCCAACCTCCATATTATTTCTCTTAATTACTTATGTTAGCTTTTTTAAAAAGAAAGCTTACAATTACCTCGAGCTGTATGAGGTGATATTGGAGGAGGCAGACTGAGGAGCGGTGAAGCGATTAAAATCAGGGGGTGCTCAAGAGGCCAGAACTAGATGAACACAGATGTCTCAGAGGGTTTGTGGGCTGGAGATTACAGAGAGGTGGAGAGGGGTGAGGCTATTGAAGGATTTTAAAGCGAGGGTCAGGATTTTAAAATGGTGACGTTGCTTAACCTGGGGCCGGTGCAGGTTAGTGACCACAGGGGTGATAGGTGAACTTGGTGTGCGCTAGGATACGGGCATCAGAATTTTAGATCAACTCAAGTTTACAGATGATAGAATGAGCAGGAAGGTGCTAAAGTTATAATGGACCCAGGCAACATTTTTCTGGGATTTGGTTCATATTTATAAATATAAATACGATGAAATTACTGTGGCGTATGCGAAACAAACAAATACCTTCCTCCTGAAAGCATTTCCATTGAAACTAAGACCTAAATGGTAATGGAAGAACCTCCAGGTCTGTGCACATTCCATGTTACTCCCTTGGTGCATATAAATTCATTTGGACACCCTGATTAACCTGAAATAACATTGTGATTTCTGGTACTTGAAGGTCGGCTAGAACATGTTTGTGCACCTGGGGAGAGTGAGGAATAAAAAGGAACAAGGAGTTAAAGGCTTTTATTATTCCCCCTAAAAATAGAAAGAGAACTCCATTCAGTATTGCAGTTACCTGCTACTTTTAGCCTGGAGTCACAAAAGGAGGCCATTTAGCCCATCGTGACTGTGCTGGCTCTTTGGTAGCGCTCTCCAATTGATTCTGCTTTTCTGCTCTTTCCCCTTGCCCAGTTAATAGTGGTAGAATAATAAAAATTATTTTTCAAGAGAATCAGTTGCCTTCTTTCTTCAACTTACTTTTTGGGATGCTGGCATAGCTGGCATTTATTGTCTTTTCCTAGTTGCCCTGAGAAAGGGGTGATATGGAAACTTGCGTATATCTCTCGGCAGAGGCTGGCTGACTTCCTGAGGGTTGCCAGCATTTTTTTTTGTGATTTCGTTTCTGATTTCCAGCATCTGCTTTTGCTTCATTCAATCTTGACTCACTTCCATGCCATGATGGATCCGCCCTTCAGGTGTAAACCTGAGAAACGCCTAGCTTTATTAGCTTGGCTGTAAGGACCTCAATTCTTTTGAATCTGGATAGGTCTGAAAATAATTCCTGGGTGGAATTTTACACTGGCGGGATTTTATGGTCCCACCGAAATCGATGGGCTTCTGAATGGCTTGCCGCATTTTACAGCCCTGCCCCCGCTGTGACAGGGCAGTAAAATTCCACCCCATGTTTTTTTTTTCACTCGTTGAAAACTCTTTTTGTACAAATTGCGCAGCTTTGATTAAGCCGATGAAATGTTAATTTTCTTCCTCATCCTTAGCAAGGCCCCCATGACGAGAAATAATGCTGCTGTCAAACACTACCTTGGATTTGTAGTTTTAAAAGTTTGTTCATGGGATATGGGCGTCACTGGCTAGGCCAGCATTCATTGTCCATCCCTAATTGCCCTTGCTCAGTGGGCATTTAAGAGCCTGCCACATTGTGGGAGTCACATGTAGGCCAGACCATGTAGGGATGGCAGATTTCCTTCCCTAAAGGAGATTAGTGAACCAGATGAATTTTTAACAACAATCACCATCATTTTTTTGAATTCAAATTTCAACATCTGCTGTGGTGGGATTTGTATCCTGGTCGCCAGAACATTACCCTGGGTCTGTGGAGTACTAGTTTAGTGACAATACCACTTTGCCACTGCCTCCCCCATTTCGGTGATGTGCAGATACTAGAGAAGCTGAGTTGTTCTCCTTAAAGCAGAGAAGGTGAAGGGGAGACATAATTAAAAGTGACTAAAATTCTGAGGGGCTTTGATAGAGGCGATTGGGAGAAACTGTTTCCACTGACATGAGCGTCGATAACCAGAGGACACAGATTGAAAAAAAATTGACAAAAGAATCAGAGGTGAGATGAGGAGGAATGTTTTCACACAGTGAGCTATTGTGATCTGGAATACAGTGCCTGAAAGGGTGGGATAAACAGATTCAGTAGCAACTTTCAAGTGGGAATTGGATTAATATTTGAAAGAGAAAATTTTGTAAAGCTATGGGGAAAGAGCAGCGGAGTGGGACTAATTGGATAGCTCTACCAAAGAGCCAGTGCAAGGATGATGGGCTGAATGGCCTTCTCCTATCTGATTCTATGGTTCTGACATTTTTGTGGGGGTTGGCGTGGTTGTAAACAGTCAATGTTCCCTTTTCCCTATAATCAGATCTGATGGGAAGGTGAGACATAATAGCTCACAGTATTCAGAGCAACACATAGATATTGTGTACTGCAGGATGTTATTTGCATCAGACGTCTTTAATACATTCCTTTTGTAAATACTAAAGCTTAGCTCATCAATATGACCTTGGCTGCATTGACTTAAAGTGAACAAACTGGCTTGGAGCAATTTCAGTGGAATGTACAACACCATTGTTGTGATACACAATCCTATGTTGGTCTGACATTTTTCCAATATGAACCTACACTTACTGATTTAAAGAAAGAACATCCGTCATGGTCTTTAGCAAAGCACAATAGCATCAGGTAGAACAGGATGGTCTAAACTAAGTATTTGGGCCGCATCCCAATTTAGTGACCAGCCCTGGACTATACTACATATGGACAAGGAGCAGGAGTAGGCCATTCGGCCCCTCGAGCGTGCTCCGCCATTCAATAAGATCATGGCTGACCTGATACTACCCTTAAATCTGTATCCCGCCTACCCCAGTAACCTATCACCCCCTTGCTTACTAAGAATCCATCCACCTCTGCCTTAAAAATATTCAAAGGCTCTGCTTCCACTGCCTTTTCAGGAAGAATTCCAAAGACACATGACCCCTTTGAGAGAAGGAATTTCACCTCACCTCCGTTTTATATGGGCGATCCCTTATCTTTAAACAGTGACCACTAGTTCTCAATTCTCTCATAAGAGGAAACATCCTCTCCACATCCACCCTGCCAAGATCCCTCAGGATCTTATATGCTTCAACCAAGTCACCTCTTACTCTTCTAAACTCCAGTAGATACAAGCCTAGCCTATCCAACCTTTCCTCAGAAGAGAACCCGCCCATTTCAGGTATTAGTCTGGCAAACCTTCTCTGAACTGCTTCCAATGCATTTACATCCTTCCTTAAATAAGGTGACCAATACTGCATACAGCACTCCAGATGTGGTTTCAGTAGTGCCCTGTACAACTGAAGCATAACTTCCCTACTTATGTATTCAATTGCCCTTGCAATAAATGATAACATTCTATTAGATTTCCTAATTACTTGCTGTACCTGCATACTAGACTTTTGCAATTCATGCACTAAGACACCCAGATCCCTCCGCACCTCAGAGTTCTGCAGTCTTTCACCATTTAGATAATATGCTTCTCTTTTATTCTTCCTGCCAAAATGGATATCTTCACATTTGCCCACATTATACTCCATTTGCCAGATCTTTGCCCACTCACTTAACTATCCAGGTTCCTTTGTAGGCTCTTTATGTCCTCTTCACAACTTACTTTCCTACCTATCCCATCCACCTCGTCACCCAAGTCATTTATATAAATTGTAAAAAAATTGAGGTCCCAGCACTGATCCCTGTGGCACGCTACTCGTTACATCTTGTCAACCTGAAAAAGGCACATTTATGCCTACTCTCTGCTTCCTGTTAGCCAGCCAATATTCTATCCATGCCAATATGTTACCCCTTATACCATGAGCTTTTATTTTCCTCAATAACCTTTGATGAGGCACTTTATCAAATGCCTTCTGGAAATCTAAGTACAGCACATCCACCAGTCCACCCTTTATCTGCAGCACATGTTACTTCCTCAAAGAACTCCCTTGATTTCCCTTTCACAAATCATGTTGTCTCTGCCTGATGACCTTGAACTTATCAAATGCCCTGCTACAGCTTCTTTAATAATAATTTCTAACATTTTCCCTATGACAGATGTTAGCTAACTGGGCTGACGTTTCCCGCTTTCTCTCTCCCTTTTTGAATAATGGAGCTACATTTGCTACTTTCCAATTTAATGGGACCTTCCTTGAAACTAGGAAGTTTTGGAAAATTAAAACCAATGCATCAACTATCTCACTAGCCACTTCTTTTAAGACCCTAGGATGAAATCCACCAGGACCTGGGCTGTTGTCAGCATGCAGCTCCAACAATTTACTCAGGACCACATGTCTGGTGATTGCAATTTTCCTGAGTCCACAGAATCACAGAATTGTTATGGTGCAGAAGGAGGCCATTCAGCCCGTCGTGTCTGCACTGGCTCTCTGAGCATTTTGACTGAGTGCCAATCTCTTGCCTTTTCCCTGTAACCCTGCACATCATTCCTATTTAAATAATCATCCAATGCCCTCTTGAATGCCTCAGTCGAACCTGTCTCCACAACACTTCCAGGCAGTGCATTCTAAACCCTAATTACTCGCTGTGTGAAAAAGTTTTTTCTCACCTTGCATTTTCTTCTATTGCAAAACACTTCAAAACTGTGCCCTCTGGTCCTCGATCTGTTTATGAATGGTTTACGCTTATGAGTTCCTCTCTCCCTTCCATTTCCAGATTTATAGCTATTTCTGGGCTGTTACTCATATCCTCTATAGTGAAGACTGATGCAAAATACCTGTTCAATTCATCTGCCATTTCCTTGTTTTCCATTATCAATTCTATAGACTCACTTTCTTTAGGACCAATGCTCAGTTTGTTAACTTGTTTCTTTTTAAAATATCTATAGAAACGCTTACTATTTGTTTTTATATATCTGATTAGCTTTCTCTCATATTCTGGTCGGGATTTTCCATGCCCGCTGGGGTCAGGTGTTATCGGTGGTGTGAGCGGACAATATGGTGAGAAGGCCAAAAATCAGTTTCACGACATGGTGAAGCCAGTTTGTGTTCGTCTGCTCCGTCCGTCGATGGCAGGCTGGGTTTCCTGCCCTCGGGAACCTCACTGTAATATAACTGCATGTGATTGTAAGCCCAGTCCCCCAGAATTGTTCCCCCTCCCCCTGCCCCACACAGTTCTATCGTCCGCCCAACAGCATATAAAAGGTGTGCACTTGGGAGAGTACACAGTAACATTGTAGAGCACTCACCTGGGTCGCCTGTTGGGCTTCAAGGCTGAGGCACGTTGGGGGCTGGGGACAAGGGCTGCCCTGCGGTTGAGGTGACTTGCCGGGGGGGGGTGCTGGTGTGTGTGTGGGTTGGTGCAAGGACTGCCCTGCGGTTGAGGTACATTGCAGGGAGGAGGCAAGGGTTGAGGTGACTTGGGTGGTGGGGGTGCCAAGGGCTGGTCTATGGTTGAAGGTAGCGCACAAGTGCATGCGGGGTCGGGGGGTGGTGGCTGGGCGAGGGAAGCGGCCATTCTTTAGGGAAACTTTGTATAAAGTGAACATTCCTCTGCAGCTGAGACAGTTCAGGCACAGCCACATTGATATGATTGGAGTCGGGCCTCTAGCTTCTCTGCCCACTCAAACAACACAGAGGCATCAAAGTGCCACCAAGTGCTCCAGAGCTTTTCACCACCAGGGCACAGACTGCAAACTAATGAACATTTTAGTGGACTACAGAACATTTGGACGACTGCGCATGTTGTACGATCTCCTTGCTAAAGCTGGCCATGGAGCAGTCACTGGTGGAGGCGTTCACAGCCCCTTGTAATGTCATCATCCCGGCTTGGACCAGCCTCCCCCCCGGTTCAAGCTAACAGTGCAGTCTTATAGTGCGGGTTCGGAGAATGCCTGTGCCTGAGCTGGGAGCACAGCATGCAGTCCAATGGGCAAAGCTGCTGTTAGTCCGTCAGGTGGAGTGGGGCGGAGGTGGGTGGGGTTTCGGGGGGCCATGCAGCGCACTCATCTCTGGCCATCCAAGTGGTGGCCAGCACTCTCCGGGATGTGTGAAGGGGCCTTCAAACTTATCAAAGACAGGTTCTTAGTATACCCATGCTAGCCCACGCGTCTGTCTCTTTCATCCTGCAGGAGGAGTACATCAGGGTCATGGAAGCCTGGTGACCGAGCTGTATGTCTCGTGGCTTACAGAGAGTGGAGATGATGGAGAAAAGAGCGACTGAGGTGCCTGGTTGTGCAGAGGGAGGAGCAGCACCCTCTGGAAGAAGGGACAGCTGGGGCTCCCACACACACTGCCGAAGAGCCACAGCGAGCCGTTGCTGGTCGGCGTGTAGCTAGATCCAGGGTCTACAGATGCCGCCTTTCATTCCTGCAGGTGACAAGAACCAGTGTCACTGTAGACTTCGCATGTCTAGGCAACTGGTTGGTCACATCTGCCACCTGCTGTGGGATTTAGCGCCACAGGGACATGGAGGGCATCCATTGCTAGTGGCCATGAAAGTGACAGCGGCGCTCAATTTCTATGCCAGCGGTTCATTTCAGAGCTCCACAGGTGACCTCTGTGGGTATCACAAATGTCCCAGCAACAAATGCATCCGTAAGGTCACGGATGCCATCTTCTCGAGGGCACACAACTTTGTGCATTTTTCCTGGGACCAGGACAGCCAGGATGCAAGAGAGATTGGATTTGCCCAGATCTCGGGCTTCCCATAGGTGCAGGGTGCAATCGACTGCCCTCAAGTGGCGGTCAGATCTCTGTTGACCAACTTATGGTCAATCGCAAGGTATTCCATTTGCTGAAAGGGCAGGGGGTGTGCGACCACTGCAAACGTATCCTGCAGGTGTGCGCACAGTTTCCAGGGAGCATGCACAGCTCCTAAATTCTCAGTCGGTCACAGATCCTTGGAGACTTCCAAGGTCCACAGAGGCTGCAGGGTTGGCTCCTCGGAGACAAGGGCTACCCACAGAGGACGTGGCTGATGATACCCGTGCAGCAGCCGCAGACTGCAACAGAGCAATGGTATAATGAGGCTCATGCTGCAGCTCACACCTTGGTAGAGCAGACCATCGGGATGCTGATGATGAGGTTCTGGTGCCTGGACTGGTCTGATGGAGCCCTGCAATATAGTCCACAGAGGATTTCATGCATCAGCGTCATCTGCGCCCTTTACAACCTGGCACTGCAATGAGGAGAGGAGCCGGCTGAGGATGAGATGGAGACAAAACAAAAACAGGAACAGAAATACCTGGAAAAACTCAGCAGGTCTGGCAGCATCGACGGAGGAGAGCACAGTTGATGTTTTGAGTCCTCATGACCCTTCAACAGAACTAAGTAAAAATAGGAAAGGGGTGAAATATAAACTGGTTTAAGGGCCTCCTTCCCACTTTAAACCAGCTTATATTTCATCCCTTTCCTATTTTTGTACCCCACACCCAAATCATTTATATAGATTGTGAACAACTGTTTTCTTACAACTCCGAACAACACTGATCCACCAGCCTGCCAACCTGAGAATGACCCTTTTATTCCTAATCTCTGTTTTCTCTCTATTAACCAATTCTCAATCCATGTCAATGCATGGCCCACAGTCCCATGTGATGTAATTTTGTTTACTAATCTGTGTGGGGCCTTATCAAAAGCTTTCTGAAAATCTAAATACACCCCATTCACTGGTTCTCCTTTATCTATGCTAGCAATAATATCCTTCAAAAACTCCAACAGGTTTGTCAAACATGATTTCCCTTTCATAAATCCATGTTGGCACTGCCCAACCATATCATTGCTTTCTAAGTGTCTAGTTATCACATCCTTTATTGTAGGTTCTAACATTTTCCCTACTACTGACATCAAACTAACAGGTCTGATTGGTAAGGGGATCAAAGGTTATGGGGAGAAGGCAGGAGAATGGGGTTGAGAAACTTATTAGCCAAGATTGAATGGCGGAGCAGACTTGATGGGCCGAATGGCCTAATTTCTGCTCCTATGTTTTATGGTCTATGGTCTGTGGTTCTCTGTTTTCTCTCTCCCTCCCTTCTTAAGTAGTGGGTTACATTTGCTACTTTTCAGTCTGCAGGAACCTTTCTAGAATCTATAGAAGTTTGAAAGATAACCACTGATGCATCCACTGTCTCTATAGCCACCTCATTTAACACTCTAGGATGTAGCTCAACAGGTCCCAGGGATTTATCAATCTTCAATCCAATTAATTTTTGAATACTACCTCTTTATTTATATTCATTTCCTTCAGTTCCTCATTTTCATGTCTTCCTCCATAAAGACAGATGCACAAAGTAATTGTTCAGTTTCTCTGCCATTTCTCTATTCTCCATTTAAATTCTGCTGTCTCCGCCTATAATGTATCCACATGTGTCCTTGCTAATCATACCCAAAGAAGCTTTTACAGTCTGCCTTCATGTTTCTCGCTAGCTTGCATTCATATTCTCTTTTCTGTTTCTTTTTCAGTTTCTTGGTCCTCCTTTGGATTCTTAATTGCTCCCAATCCTCAGGTTTACCCCTTTTTCTGGCAACCTTATAAGCCACTTCCTTTGATCTAATGCCACCTTTAACTCCCTTTGATAGCCATGGTTGGTTCACCTTTCCTGTTGTTTTTTTTGTGTCTTAGAGGAATGTATATTTGTTGTAGACCATGAAATACTTTAAATACTAGCCATTGCCTGTCTACCATCTAATATTTTTAGTGTCTTTTTCCAATCCACCATTGCCAACTTGCCCCTCATACTTTGCTTCCTCTGTTCAGATTTAAGACCCTAGTTTCATAATGAACTATATCACTTTCAAACTTACTGTAAAATTCTATCATATTATGGTCACTATTTCCTAAAGGTTCCTTTACAGCAAGGTTATTAATTAGGCTTTTCTCATTACATATTACTAAATCTAAAATAGCCTGATCCCTAGTTGGCTCTTTAATGTGCTATTCCAGAAACCCATCTCGTACACACTCCAGGAATTGATCCTCCATAGCATTAGTGCTAATTAGGTTTACCCAGTCTATATATAAATTGAAGTTGCGCAGTATAACTGTATTTCCCATGTCACATGCAGCATTAATTTCCTGATTTGACATGCCCAACATTACCACTACAGTTTGGTGGCCTATAAACAACTCCCACCAATGTTCGCTGCGCTTTGCTCCACCCAAACTGATTCTGCATTTTCAGCCTTCAATCCAAGATCCTCTCTCACTGATCTTGTCCCTTATTAACAGTGCTGCCCCACCTCCCTTTCCTCTTTGCCTATCCTTCCCAGAATAAGATCAATTAAAATCATGTTTTCCACCCAAATGTAAAAAGCTTTACAGTGACTATAAAAAAGTGGTAACTGGAATCAGGGCAGTAAACACTAATTAGAAGTTCATTATTACATTTTGGAGAGCTCAGGACAGTTTCGAAGGAAAAATGAGAAAGACTATAAAACCGGTTTATTCTATTTTATTTATTAATACTTAATCTGCTATCAGTCCAAAAGTGTACCGATATTTGTATAACACACAGACAAACTAGGTGAATTATTGGCAGCTATGTTATCCGTTGATGCAGAAGATTTATTCATAAGCATGCAGGTGGCTGCTGATGAATATTTAGAATGGCTCCTGTGGGAGATGTTTTCTTTGATTTTTGTTCTGCTTGCCTGAATCCAGAGTATTTGAAGCTTCCTTCAGTGCCCCCATGACTGTCATCTTGTAGTTTCTCGAATAATTACATTAGCCGAATTCAAGGCCACTTGAATTGTCTTAAAGACAAGCAACAGCGAAGAGACTTTTTGCAGGACAGATCAAAGTATTTTGGACTATAGTAGCCATTTGTAGACATGGTTAATATTTCCACTTGTTGCTTCACTTTAACAATTTGAAATGGATATCTTCATTTGAAACTAATTGTGTACTGAGAGAGTGCGGGCCTAGGAACTGCTCTTAATCCAGTTGTAAATTGACAACCCCAATCAAATGTCGGGACATTTCCCTCTGTTCCTTTCTAGCCTTCTGAACACCTCTGGGGATGAAAGACTTCTTGATGTTCTCCTTGATTGCTTTCCACCAGTGAGTCAGGGACTCAAAGAGGGGTTTCACAGTTCTCCAACCTTTGTAATCCCTCTTGGGTTCCTCAATGTTCTCTGGAGTCAGCGGTTGCACGTTCAGCTTCCATGTCCCCCTGCCAACCCTCTGGTCTTCCAGTGAGTGACAGTCGCCAGTAGGAGGCAGTGGTCAGAGAAGAACACAGGCTTGACGTCGGTGGATCTGATTGTGCATGCACGGGACACAAACAGGAAGTCTATCCTGGAACGGATGAACCCGTCTGGCTGCGACCAAGTGTATCTACGCTGCGCTCCATCTGCAGCGTTGCTGGAGACGTCGTGCAGCTTGGCATCCTTTACTGTATCCATCAGGAGTCTGGATGTGGCGTCCAATCTGCTGTTGGCCCTGCCGGATCGTCCAGCCGCATCAATGATGCAGTTGAAGCCACCGCCCAGAATGACCGGCCTGGAAAGTCACCAGCAGCAGTGGGAGCTGCTGAAGGACAGCCATCCACTCGTTGTTTTGAGCCGGAGCATACATGTTAATTAACTGGAGTGGAGAGTACTTGTACATGACATTTGCTATGAGGAGGCACCTGCCCACCATCTCCTTAACCTCGGAGATCGTGAAGTTGCCTCCCCACAGCAGAATACCCAGACCGGAGGAACGTGAGTCGTTTCCACCTGACCAGATCGATGGCCCACGGGACCACCATCGTGACCGTTGCCTGTGAGGAGCTGAGGTGCGGTATCGCACACTCCTGCAGAAACCACAGGTCAGCTTTGACCTTGGCAAGGTAATCCAACATTGTAACACATCGCATAGTGGATTTAACATTACGCACGTTAATGGATACAATCTTTATCCCCATTTTTATAGCATTTTGTCGCTTCCCAAACCCGCTGTCTTTGAGAGTTCCAGTGCTTTGGTCTGCTCTCGCATACTCATACTGTTCACAAATTGTCTCACTTTGGATGGGCTGAGGAAACTGTCCTGAACCACCCCATTGGGGATGTTCTGCTCAGGTGGCATCGGGGGGTTCGTGCAAGGAGAGAGGTTTGAATTGTTCTCTGTTGGTGAAGACCCTCTGATCCCTTCCACCTCCGGGGTGTTGCTGCTCCCGCCTGGGGTGTGCTGAGTGCTTCACTGCTCCCAGCTTCCCGGAGCTGGGGTGCACTGGCCTTTTCAAGTTGAGGGCGAAGTTGGGGTGCAATAGCCTCCTCGTTGTCTCCAATGTTCTGGAACTCGGGTGTCTCCTCCTCCAGCTCCCTAGAGCTTCGCCGCTTCTTCTGTAGGTGCCGCCCTTGCCCTTCTTTGTCCGAAAAGCAGCAGCCCCTGTCATCCGTGTTGGATGGGAATCGCCTCTTGCCACTCATCTGAGAGGTGGCTTGGTGCCTTTTTAGCCCCTTCTTCTTTTTGGTCTTCTTCACCAATTGCCATGGCCCTGGTTGATCGTCTGCTGGTTCCTCCTTCATTGATTTGCTCTGCTGAGGAGTGGGAAATTCAGGAAAGGGTGCAGTTGTTTGGCTGTCTGCTGCCTTAATCCTTTCCTTCCTCTTGACTCCCTCTGTGCCCTCCTTTGTCCCACTGTGCTTGCTGGAGGCCTTGGTGGGTGGAGGTTTGCAAGCCTCCTTGGCGGTAGTGACACTGACTATTTCGTCTGCTTCCCCCTCATTGGTTTTGGCCGCCTGTGCGTAAGTGAGGCAGCGTTTGGGGCAGGCCTTGTAGAGGTGGCCGGCCTCGCCACACAGGTTGCAGCACTTAGTCTGTTTACAGTCCTTTGTCTGGTGCCCTTCCTGCTTGCAATTCTTGCAGAGGACGGCGCTGCAGTTGGCCACCACATGACCAGATTTTCCACATGAGCGACAAACTTTGAGCTGCCCAGCGTAGATAAGGTAGCCACGGCTTCTGTTATTAAGAACAGCTTGATATAAAATTCCCACTTATCTTCCACTCAATTCCTTGAGCAACAATAACTATGCCATTAAACCACCTTCCGCTTTGTGTACTGTGGTCATAAATATTTCACAATTGTTGGAACGTTTGAGTTCAATTATAATCGGTTTAAAATAGTTCACTGGTGTTAGTATTTAATACAACAAAATCTTTGAAGTCTACTTAGATATTCCCTTCCTTCTTATATAATTTCCATTCTTTCCTGACACTTGATACAGGTCGACTATCCTTTATCCAAAACCCTCAGGGCCGATTGCATTTTGATTACAGATGATTTTGATTTTCGGATACAGCATATAAACATACATTAGGCTAGCTATTGTCTGAAGAACATAAAATGACTAGAAAAGTAAGATGCATCACTGAACAGAGTACCTCTAATAAGTTTATTTTTGACATATTCACTACAAAAATTGCAACGTAAACAATGCAGACAAACAACTAGAGTTGCCACGCTAAACGTCGATGAGGTTCGAATAAGTGTGGTTTTCGATGTTTTCAGTTTTAGAATTTATGGATAAAGGATACTGACCTGTAATGCTTTTTTAATTTATAAAGATTGTATTAAATGGGCAATTTTGTGCAACAGACTTTAATTAGTGGGAACTGCTGTGGCAGCACTTTTGTAAGTGACTAGGAAGATTGTGGGTTCAAATCCTATTCCAGGACTTGAGCATGAAAATCAAAACTGATTCTCTGGTGCACTGCTAAAGGAGTGCTGCACTGTCAGAGGTGCTGTCTTCCATATGAAATATTAAACCAAGGCCTTCTCTGCCCTCTCTGGCAGGCATAAAAGATCCCACAGCATCATTTTGAAGAAGAATAGGGGTGTTATTCCTGGTGCACTGGCCAATATTTATTCCTCAACCAACAAAACTAATAAAACAGATTTTCTGGTCATTATCATATTGCTATTTGTGGGAGCTGGCTGTGCACAAATTGGCTCCTGTGTTTCCTGTATTACAACTTGAGAAGGTACTTCATTTGAGGTAAGGCACTTTGGGACATCCTGTGGTTGTGAAAGGCGCTATATAAATGCAAATCTTTCATTTTTCTCATATTAGACAGTTGCCATACACTGGTCATGATGATTCTTCAACACCTGTCAAGCTGCTTATCAGCTATTTAACAAGTTCCCAAGTCGAATTGCGCTTTCGAAAAAGTAGCTGAGTGAAAAGGTCATGAAGTTCGTGGCTGGGATTTCCTAGCCCCACCGCTGTGGGTGCGGCAGGACAGCCGAAAGTCCATTGACCTGCGGTGGGACCAGGTAATCCTGGCGCTGGGCGGGGACTGAAGATCCCAGCCCCTCGCGTAGACTGGACTGAGTGGAGTGTGTAACAGAAGAAAATTGGGACCGTTTTGGTTGGGGTAGCGATTCCATCGAAACGGTGTGTGAAGGTAGCTAATTAGAGAATGAGGACTCTGTGGCCACCATTCAGAAGAACTGGTGGGAAGTCTTGAAGAAATTGCATGTCTTCAAAAATACCGCAAATGTAAGGCACTAATATGACTGTGAAGTGAGGCATGTATGGACGTGAAGGGAAGTTGTCATTCTTAAGGAGGTGTAAAAATTCTATTTGCACAGAAAGGAATGTTAGCAAGGAGGATAGCATGAGCAAAAGAAGCATCCTTATACAAATTTAGGTCATACGTGTCATGATTTTGACGAACATTCACTGATATATGTCTATATCTGGTTGGCGTGCAATTTAGTGGGGGCACTTGTCAGGTAATGGAAGTACCTATTGCCCTTTCAGGAGGGGGAGGCTGAGAGTTTGGAAGGTGCTGCTGTGAAGGAACCTTCATACTTAGCCACAATGCACTGATGGTGAAGAAAAGAGAAGAGAAAGACTTGCATTTATATAGCACTTTTCACAACGACCAGACGTCTCAAATTGCTTTGCAGCCAATTAAGAGCATTTTGCTAGTCACTGTTGTAATGTAGGAAATGTGGCAGCCAATATGCACACAGCAAGCTCCCACAAACAGCACTATGATAATGACCAGATAATCTGTTTTTTGTGATGTTGATTGAGGTATAACTATTGGCCAGGTCACCAGGAATAAAACCCCTACCCTTCTTCAGAATAATGCCGTGGGGTGTTCTATATGCATCCAAGCAAGCAGATGGGGCCTCAGTTTAATAATTCATCCAAAAGACAGCATCTCCAACAGTGCAGTGTTTTCTCAGTTCTGCATTGGCACGTCAGCCTTGATTTTTGTGCTCAAGTCCCTGAGTGGGACTTGAACCCAGGACCTTGCAACGTAGAGGCAAAAGTGCTACCAACTGAGCCACAACTGATTAATAAGCAAGCGAATGGGGATACCAACCAAGTGGACGCCTCTGTCCTCAATAGTGCCAGGCTGCATGATTCAGCTTATCAGCACTGGGTTTGGCGGAGTTTATTCTTCAATCATGTCATCTCCCTTGCAGAACTCCACGCAGGTACCTCCTGATTGAGCTTTGACATGGCATTTGCGAAAAAAATAAACTTTTTCCTTCTCCTGTTTGAGCACATTTCAGTTTTGGAAAACCACAGGGCAGCTTTTCTGTGTTAACGCACTAGTAATTCTGATATTGACTTTGCATCAAGAAAGGCAGTTTCACACTTACCTAACTTCTCATTAAAAATTGCCTCCGAGCGAATAAGTTTTATGTGAAACCAATCTCAAAAGTTGGCAGAAAATGTGCTAATTGCTCTTGTCAGTGTTGAATGTGAGTGTGGTTTAACCCTGTCAAAGCTTATGTAATGATGGCATTCTGTAGAGATTTCAGAAAAATGAAGTGCAGGTGTCATGTTGATAGCAGACAGGCTGGTGTGCTCATGTTTGCTGCTGAAGTCGATAGATAGAATACAAGACTGTTTCAGCTTCTGCCCAAGGCAATTATTTTCTGTTTCAATAATTAGGTGACGTTTGTGTTCATTTATACATAAAATAAGAAGGCTTGAAATGAGAAAAGGTTATTCCACTAATTAGTCCATTCCTTTCATACCCTGTCACTGAACTTCCTGCCCCAACCTAGCCCCCATTTGAATCAAGCAGACCTAATCAGATATTGCTCCTTGACTGACGTTGTTGAGTTCCTATTTAAAACATCCTTTTTACGAATTAACTTCTTTTGCTGTGAGTCTGATAAGAGTTGGAAAGCAAGGCCGAGGAAGGGAATATGTACCTTATTACCATGTAGTCTAAGCATCCCAAAGTCAGGCATGTCATGCATTGAATGGAGTTTAATGCTCCTTATTTCACTCCCAGAACTGCACCCTTGTGCTGCAGAAGTCTGATTTATTAATTTCCCATACCAGAAATCCATATATCACTGGCACAGTTTGTTTGATGTTTACCGAGTCTACCGGAATTCCTTGTACAGGGATAGCAAGAAGTGGGAAATACTCTACAATATTGTTACAAAATGCTAAATATTGTGTGCATGCTTTAGGAATGCTGGTAGATGCTTTATGCCCCTGACATGGTGTCAAGAATGGGAAATGATGCTTATTAATTCATCGCTGTCTGGGAGGTGAATCAATAAAAACATCTACATTTGTAGTGTCTTTCATGGCCTTTACAGCAGTTTAAGTACCTCTGAAATGTAGTTCCTGGTGTAATGTGGCAAATTTGCATAGCAAGGTCCCACAAACAGTAATGAGGTAAATGATCAGACATTCTATGTTTTAGGTGTTGGTTGAGAGATAAATATTGGACATCAGGGAGTTTCCCACAGCCCTTCATTTCCAGATGGCACAGCGGAATCTTTTATGTTTACCTGAAAAGGCAGACAAGCCTCTGTCTAACATATTATTTGAAAGACAGCACCTCCAACATGACAACACTCAAGTGTTTTGGCTGTCCCTCGATTAAGGGTGATGCTTACTCAGGGTTGCGAGTTTTTGCCATGGGTCTTTATGTGACTAAACTGGCAGATTCTCGACCAGCACAGCTTTGGCCACTTAGGATGGTGGGATCCAGAGTGCAGAATTTGCTTCCTTTTCTTTCCATCTTAGTCGCCACTTTGCCCTATCATTAAGACGTTGTGACTCAAAGCATGATGCAGCTTGATAGACAAGTTGTCGCCATTTTGAACGATTGGTAGCAAGCTCCTTTCAGTCATTAAGGTCAATGCTGCCGCACCTCAAGGAGATCTTCTAAGTGGTCTTTGAAGCATTTTCTTTGTCCTCTCCTGGAACGTTGGCCATTTGAGAGTTGAGAAAACAGGACCTAGCAGAGGAGACTGTTTTTGGCCATCTGGACACAGTGTCCAGCATTGAAGTTAATTTTACAGGAGCTTTGCCTGAATGCTTGTGGGCCTGGCTTCAAGAAGGGCACCAGCATTTATTCGACAGTCCTCCCATTGAACCTGGAGGATGTGATGGGGGCATTGCTGATTACAGTAGTGACAACGCTTCAAAAGTACTTCATTAGCAGTAAAGTGTTTTGGGACACCCTGCGGTTGTGAAAGGTGCTGTATAAATGCAAGCCTTTTCAAGAGATCGCATGGACCAAGTGTTACCTATGAAGACTTACCTTCTCTATGATCTGTTCTCTGCCCTGCTCAAGAACGGGTCCAGTTCCCTCTTTAAGATATAAGTGAGCCAGCCTGTACAAGGCATGCCTGCCTTCCTGGGCACTAACCCAAAGCACGTCGGTTCATCTCTCAAAAAGACTGATCAATGAAGTCTTATTATGGCTCAATAATGGCTGATCACATGCAGGAATGTATTTTGTGATCATTTGAATATAAGTTCATTTAGACTGACTCTCTACAACCCATTTTTCCTTTTTTGGGCAGCCTGGATTCTAAAGGCTACTGATGCTCTGAGAAGGAGAATTGAAGGAAGAATGATTCTGAAACTTACAATTGTAAATTAGGAAGAGGGTTCTGAGAATTGACCTGCTATTTTTATTGGAGATAATAGATTAACATGTGGAATGAGCCGCATCTTTAAAATGCTGAAAAGTACAAATAACACAGATACAAAGAGGTTTCTAAGCCCTGATTGCAAAAAGCAGAAGGCATCAAGGCATTGCCTCAGGTAAGCTAGTGTGTAAAATACTTTTCCCTGGGAATAGACTTGCATCAAAAGTAGTTAATGCTGTTTTGATTAAGCCTTTCAAAAAGGATGGATCAATATCCCATTAAGAATGGAATTCAAGATTCAAAGAGAAGACAGTGTATTTCTGTAGTGCCACTCACGACCCTTGCATGTCCCAAATACAGCCAATTAAGTACATGAAATGTAATGAAATGCAGTCATGATTCTGCACACAGCAAGGTGCTATTTTGAAGAAGATTTTTTTCCAGTATCCTGGCCAATATTTAGCCCTCCAGCTAACATCACTAAAACAGATTATCTGGCCATTATCAAATTGCTTTTTGTGGGAGCTTGCTGTGCACAAATTGGCTGCTGCTATTCGAAAGCGACGACACTTCAAGAGGTACTTAAGACCATAAGACCGTAAGACATAGGAGCAGAAATTAGGCCATTCGGCCCATCGAGTCTGCTCTGCCATTCAATCATGGCTGACAAGTTTCTCAACCCCATTCTCCCGACTTCTCCCCGTAACCTTTGATCCCCTTACCAATCAAGAACCTATCTATCTCGGTCTTAAGTACACACAATGACCTGGTCTCCACAGCCTTCTGTGGCAACGAATTCCATAGATTCACCACTCTCTGGCTAAAGAAGTTTCTCCTCATCTCTGTTCTAAAAGGTCTTCCCTTTACTCTGAGGCTGTGCCCTCGGGTCCTAGTCTCTCCTACTAATGGAAAGTGAGTTGGGACGTCCTGAGCTTGTGAAAGGCGCTATATAAATCTAAGTCTTTCTTCTTATGTGTTTCAAAAGTAAGGCTGTGACGCATAAATCACACAGTGACACCTGCCACTTCTTATTTCAACTGCAGAAGGTAAGAGAATTGAGACAGGCCATCTCTTTGGGGGGAACAAAGGATGTTCGGCAAAGAACAAATACTGACCTTTGGCTTGCCCTGGATCATTATGCCAACAATGAAACAACGTTGCCAAGCATTGTGGAGATGTACATGACTAGCATCTCGAGGCCTTAGGTTGGAAGTCAGTGAAAAAAGGGAGTAATAAAAGTGGATGAAAATAGCCAAGCCAAGTATGCAAAATTGAGTAACTTGTTGATGGGGAATTCCTCTTGAAATGTTTTTGGACATTCAGTGAGCTGCACTTTTCCTCGGGCAGGTTGCGCAGGTCAGGGGTGAGTCACTCCTCAAGTCTTCAGGAACGTCGTCACAGAATCCACACACAAACCCATATCCTGCTTGAAAGATGACAGTGATGAGGGAGGAGAGGGTGGTGGGTTGGTTGTAGCTGAGTTTAAGAAATGGCAGCAATGAGACATTTTGAAGATGCGTTATTTATTTCCTTATCTATGCTATTTTTCCTTTTCATGCCTCCAGTCCTGAATCCAAAATAACAGCATGTTATCCGATGCCTGCATTCACTCTACTCAGTGTATTTTCATTAAGATTACAGAAAAGTAATTTTAGGTTGGAACCACAGTTAATCCTGCATAGGTACTTCAAAAACACCCCACAATCTGATGTAAGCACACATTTTGAGCTTGTTAAGCGAGACCTTTGCCATAAATTTTCTCTCTGTAGCCCTATCTACATGTGATCAAGGGTATTTATTCTCAATTGACCAAAGCCAATCACTTCTTCACCCCAGTGTTCTCATGGGCCTTGCAGACGATGAAATTATCAGCGCGGAGTTATCATTTTCTTCCTGCTGTACGCTGAGACAACTGTCAATGTGTTAACGAGCTTTTCACAGCCAAGGTGATAACAACATATTTTCTTACCTCATTTCTCTAATCATCTTTTATATTCCAGGGATTTTGAAGAAATTGGTCTTTATCAGTATAATTAGAGTTACCAGCTGTGACTAACTGTATTCCTAGAGGGTTTCATCACCTGACTTGTTCCCATGCTCCCACCATTAGTTGACCAACACACCCATTCTTGTGACATACCGCCTTCCTATACCCATTGGAAAGCAAAGAGACTCATTACCCAATTAGCTGATGCTGGACTGTCAGCCAAACAGCCTTTTTTCCTCCCAATTTTCATTATTTTTATATCTGATAAAATATTCAAAAAAATGACCAAAAAAACCCCAATTTTTTAAATGTCCCTATGATTTTTCTCCAGGGCTGCACACAGCAGTGTCCTGAAGATTAATCTTCCAATCTTGGAGATTCCTGGAGAGTTGGCAACTCTAACCATAATATGCACCAAATTCAACATAAATCTTGTGTTTAACTATATTCAGGTATCTTGCATTTTGACTTCTAAATAGTCCTGTCAGCTGGGGGTCAAATCTCTGAGGTACAAGGTTCAAATACAGACGGGAAATTGGCTTTGAGGTGCAGAACAGCCAGGATCTGATTGAATGGCAGAACAAATCTGAGGGGCTGAACGATTCTCCTCCTATTCCTAACCTTCTTATTTAACACTGATTGCCTTTATACTGGAATTCTCACTCAAGAAGCCACAGCATGAGGTGAAAAATTGAAAATGCCATATTTACAGTAGGGGGAACTCTCCAGAGATTGCAGCACAGGTCTGATACATTGTGCAGCAGATGCAAATGTTGGGGCAGTGTAGAGAGAGCTAAACTCTATCTAATCCACACACTGTACCTGCCCTGGGAGTGTTAGATGGGACTGAGTAGAGAGCATTTCACTCTGCATTGAATCTGTGCTGCACCTGCCCTGCGAGTGTTTGATGGGACAGTATAGAGGGAGCTTAATGCTGTATCTAACCTGTGCTCTACATGCCCTGGGAGAGTTTGATGTTACAGCGTAGAGTGCACTCTACTCTGTACCTAACCCATGCTGTAACTGCCCTGGGAGCATCTCATGGGATTGTGTAGAGGGAGCTTTACTCTGTATCTAACTCATGCTGTACCTGCCCTGGGAGCGTCTCATGGGATTGTGTAGAGGGAGCTTTACTCTGTATCTAACCCATGCTGTATCTGCCCTGAGAGCATTTCATGGGATTGTGTAGAGAGCACTCTACTCTGTATCTAACCCATGCTGTAACTGCCCTGGAAGTATCTCATGGGATTGTGTAGAGGGAGCTTTACTCTGTATCTAACTCATGCTGTACCTGCCCTGGGAGCGTCTCATGGGATTGTGTAGAGGGAGCTTTACTCTGTATCTAACCCGTGCTGTAACTGCCCTGGGAGCGTCTCATGGATTGTGTAGATGGAGCTTTACTCTGTATCTAACCCATGCCGTACCTGCCCTGGGAGCGTCTCACGTGATTGTGTAGAGGGAGCTTTACTCTGTATCTAACCCCATGCTGTACCTGAGCACAGAGAATATGAAAAGTATAAGGATTATATTTGAAAGGAGTTGGACCAGTGTAAACCTTTACAGCTGGTGGTGAGTAAACTGCCTGAAACTCAATATTTTCTGAGAAAACTTGAATAAAATGAATAATTAACAGCGTCATCCAGGGCAGGGGCTTTGCACTGGGCAGGTAATGGCACACAATAAAATAAAGGAGCGGTCTGCACCCTGCATCTAATCGCTCCAGGTCTACAGCGCAAAAATTAAGGCTGATGGTACATGATGAGAGAGCGCAGCACTGTCAGCTGGTGCTATCTTTCAGATAAGATGTTAGACCGAGGCCCCATCTGCCTGCTAGGATGGGAATAAACGATTCCATAGCACTATTTTGAAAGAGTATAGGGGAGTTATCCCTAGTGTCCTGTTCAATATTTAACCCTCAACAAACATCACAAAAGAATGTTAGCTCCAACAACACTCATGAAGTTGACACCTTCCAGGACAAAGCAGCCTGCTTGATTGGCACTCCCCCCACCACTGAAGCACCTTGGCAGCAGTGTGTACCATCTACAAGATGCACTGCAGTAACTCACCAAGTCTCCTTTGGCAGCACCTTCCAAACCTATGACCTCTACCACCTGGAAGGACAAGGGAAGCAGGCGCATGGGAACACCACCACCTGGAAATTCCCCTCCAAGCCACTCACCCTCTTGATTTTGAAATATACTGCCATTCCTTCACTGTCACTGGGTCACAATCCTGGAACTCCCTTCCTAACAGCACTTTGGGTGTACCTGCACCACATGGACTGCAGCGGTTCAAGAAGGCAGCTCACCACCACCTTCTCAAGGGAAATTGGGAATGGGCAATAAATGCTGACCCAGCCAGTGATGCCCACATGCCATGAAAGAATTTAAAAAATTACTACATTGCTGTTTGTGGGATCTTGCTATGTGAATTGGCTGCCACGTTTTTTACATCACAACAGTGATTACACTTGATAGGTACTTCATTGGCTATATTGGGCTTTGAGGCTTTGGGTGTTTGTTACTAAAGGTTTTTTTCTCTACTTTTTCCAATGTTGTTCCCCTTTTCTGTATGGATAATGACTTTGGAGGTTCACTCTTATTACATAGCATTGCGTTTATTGTCATGGGAGGAAACTCTCCTCCCAGGTTCCACAGGACCTCTGGGAGTTTGTCTCTGACTGGGGATCAGAGGTTCAGAATTTGCCTGCCTCATTTGGCTGGGTTCAGCCAATTCATTTGCTGCAAAAGCGAGTTCTAGTACAGGCAGGATAGGCTGAATGGCCTCTGTGCTGTATCATTCCACAATATTGTGAGTAGCAGATAGAATGGAGGTTGTATGATTTGGCCTGGCTGAATGGAAACGTGCACCACTCGGCTGTGAATTATTATTGACTTGATGAATGGAAAAGCTTGTACCATCTATTAATTCACAATCCTTGCTGGCAGAAGGAACAAGACAATAAGCAGCATGGTCGGGGGGAGTTAGGGACAAAGCACACATCAGCCCTTCACCTCTACAAGGAAAATAAGTCCTGCCGAGCTCTGCAGAACTAATTTGGCTTTGAATTAAAATTTCTGTCAGTTTTGGCTATCAGGGATATGGACACCACAGATGAATATCACACATTCAAGTGTCAAGGAAATGGTTGCTGTGGGCAGGTAGCCTCTAATACTCAAGAGAAGCAGATTTCATTGATTCAAAGACTTGAGAGATTACTTTTCATAGGATATACAGCACAGAAACAGGCCATTCAGCCCGACCAGTCCATGCTGCCATTTAGGCTCCACTCGAGCCTCCTCCTGTCATTTCTCATCTAACTCCATCAGCGGAACCCTCTATTCCCTTCTCCCTCACTTACTTGTCTATCTTCCCTTAAAATGTAACTATCCTATTCACTTCTACCACTCCCTGTGGCCGTGAGTTCCACAGTCTCAGCACTCTCTGGGTAACCAAGTTTCTTCAGAATTTCCTATTTGATTTTTTTGGTGACTATCTTCTATTGATGGCCTTTAAAACATTTTCCCTAGCTATACCTTTTATGATTTTAAAGATCACCCTTCAGCCTTCTCTTTTCAAGAGAAAAGAGAACCAAGCTGTTCATCCTTTCCTGATAGGTATAAGCTCACGTTCCTGGTATGATACTTGTTAATCTTATTCACACTCTCTCCAGAGTCTCTCTCAGATTTTTTTGATACTGCAAATTGGATGTGTTGGGTAATAACTGGGCAGGGAAATGCATTTAACAAATCATTGAGGCGACACAAACACCATTTGAAAAAAGCTCAACAAAATGAGAAATCTCACTTTCCTCCCTGTCTCTCCAAATGCAAACAGAAGCCCCAGAGTATGGAGTTACAGGCTCGTTGTGGTTCCCACCTGCCAAACGGACGACTGCCAGCTTGTGCCACTGCCTGATCCAAAGGCTCAGTTGTGTCCAAATCTAAAGGCTTCCAATGGTTCGAGTGGTATAACTCTGATCTCATCTCCAAAACCCACAGGCAGAATAAGGAGAGGGAAGGGAGACAAAGGGTGGAATCGTCCCAGCTTTGCACAAATGGCAGGTTTTCACGCCGTATCGTCCCATTTTTGCCTCATTAATTATGCAAACCACAGGAAACAAGCCATCTCGCTGGTGGGCGGCCTTCAATTTGCCTGTCACGCCATTACCTTGCCGCTTCCTCACACCTCCCACAGGGCACCATATTTAAACTGCAGCGGCATACTTCTCAATGTTTGCAGCACAGGAGGGTACTGATGAAGACATGGCTACAAAAACCAAGAAGATTGTAGGCCCCCCCGCCCCGATTCAGTGACACATCCCTGGGATGCCTTCTGGACACAGTGGAGGCCCGCTGTGATGTCCTTTACCCTCACTCTGGCCGCAGGAGGCCCATCAGTCTCACTACTCCGGCTTGAGAGGTGGTGGCAGAGGAGGTCAGTTCCAATGCTGCGCACGAGAGGTCGGCCATCCAGTGCAGAAAATAGATGAATGATCTTATCTGTGCCACCATGGTAAGGCAACCATCTCATCACACATTCACTGGCATCTCACTGCCAGCTCAAGGGACATCATCACTCACTTTCTCACACAAACCCTCACATCACCGTCTGGTATCATCTCTGCTGGAGACTACCTCCTCAACCCTCATTTGCACAGATCAACATGTGCACCCATACACACCGTGGGATAGCCCCCTTCCCGAGTACAGCCCTCACTCTGCAGCCGCTCCCCTTGCCTGAGGCCGCGTCTTCTCCTTCCCCAAGCAAGCCCTAGCTCTGCAGCCTTTGAAAAGCCACCCCCCCCCCCTCACCTTACGACTTGTCTGGTAGGTGGAGACCTACCCATAAACCCCCCTAAAAGTGACATGGTTCTGCCTATGAAGCGTGGCGCTGATGACCACAAGCGCTGCCCGAAGCAAGGTAGGCAAACAAACCTCGAAGTCCTTGGGTGCATGTTGCTTATGTACAGTAGTGAAACACAACGTGCAATCACATGGATGTGCCCGGATGATCCAGCGTGGGGGAATGATTCCGGTGAGCAGGGCTTAAAATGATATAAAACAAAAACAGAATTACCTGGAAAAACTCAGCAGGTCTGGCAGCATCGGCGGAGAAGAAAAGAGTTGACGTTTCGAGTCCTCATGACCCTTCGACAGAATGATATTCCTGACATCTGGCAATGGGAAAGGTGGCCCACCATTGATGGGTGGAGTGGATGATCGCAAGCTGGTTTCGTGACATGGCGAAACCCATTTTTTGCCTTCCTGGCATATTGTCTGCTGACGCCCGCAGTGACGCTCCATGCCAACGCAGACAGAAAATTGCGCCCATAGGCCAGGGTTTTCTGGTCCCATCATTGCCAGGGGGGGATGCGGCAACCCAGCCAAAGGTCCATTGACTTTTGGTGGGACCGGCTGATCCCAGTGGTGGGCGGGACTGGAAAATCCCACCCATAGTGAGGGAGGAGCGGGGCAAACTGAGGAAGGGAGGTAATGGGGGAAAAAATGATTATCCCTGTTAATATGCACCATAAGTGTGTGTGTGCGCAGTACAACCGTGCAGGACACCACTTCACTCACACCTGCAAGATTTCTTTAGCACACAGAAAGCGAAATTTTACAGCAGCGGGATTTTATGTTCCCGCCGAAGCTGATGAGGTTTAGAATGTCTTACCACATTTTACAACCTCGTCCCCACTGAAACAGGACCTGCCCCGAAAATTTAGCAGCACTAAAAGCAAATCTTGGAGCAAGGTGACCGACCTGCTGTCGTCCATCATTGCAAACAGCATATCAGAAAATGTTCTCGTTAAAACAGAGCCTTGGGTTAACATCTCAACTGGATTTTTGCTGAAGTGCATGTGCTCTGGATTCAACACTGTCACTGCAAGTATGATGAAAGGCAGTTATGCTACCACGTGGACTGCAGCGGTTCAAGAAGGCGACTCACTACCGCCTTCTCAAAGGCAATTAGGGATGGGCAATAAATGCTGGCCTAGCCGGTGATGCCCACATCCCATGAATTAGTTTTTAAAATCGCGCCTGCATTTGCAATATTACCCTAGGCGGCGGGCCCGAATGTCGGAAGTCCGCCCAACGTCTGTTAAAGAGCCAATCGACTGCAATTTTGAGAGGCTGGTTCATTTTTACAGTCGGTGCTGCGGGAAAAACAGGCGGGTGGGAATCGCACATTTTAAACTTTCTACATCCAGGGCGGGATATAAGGCTCAGGAGGATTGGAGGAGTGAGGAGGTAGGCGTTCCAACGTGAGTTGAAAGTCTGGGCAGTACTGATTCATTAGCGAAGAATCCTGCTCATTTCCTCTGTAGGGTAAGAGGTTTAAATCCTTTTTGGAGGTTTTTTCAGACAGGCCGCATCGTAATAAATGTTAAACATTTACAAAGCAGAAGATTAAAAATGGGCATTGTTTATTCAGCTGGAGGCACTTTCTCAGCTGAGGACGAGAGGACAAGAAGGGAGAGAAAGCAAGCCAGCCACAGACATGAATCTGCCTGTAATACCAAGCAGCACAACCTGAAGGGGCTGAAGACCCAGCAAACCTTGTTAGGGAAAAAGGACAGGAGAAGGCGCCAATACCCTGTCGGAACATTCTGACAGCGTTAGATCCAGCTACCTTGAGATGACTGAGATGCAGTGCCTAAGAAGGATCTGCTGCCTCTCAAAGGAGACCTCAATCTGTGAGATGATAGGTCCGAGATAGCTTCCAACTGTGGGGATGGACACCCAATGGCCAGTGGTGCTAAGAGTAACTGTTGCCCTCAATTTTATGCCTTGGGTTCACTCCCAGGGGTCTTGGAGATCTGTGCAGCGTGTCACAATCCACAGCACACAGCTGCATCAAGCTTGTGACAGATGCACTGTTGAGAATGGTCAACACCTTTATACAAGCGATCCAGAGGACTTGCAGCTATTGCAGGGTTCCCAAGGATTCAGTGAGCGAAAGATTGCGCCCACGTGCCCATCAAGGGAAAGCCCGGGACCTTTGTCAATTGTAAAGGCTTACATTCTCTGAATGTCTAGTTAGTGTGCGATCACCAACAGCAGATCCTGCAGGTTGGTGCTAGATATCCTGGGAGTTGCCATGATTCACAGGAGAGGGTGTGGTGTAGTGACATTGACACTGGACTGGTAATCCAGAGACCCAGGGTGAACTCAAACTGGGCTTCGGTGAGCAGGTTGTTGCTAAGCAAGTGCCACTTGATAGCATTGTTGATGACCCCTTCCATTAATTTACTGATGATCAAGAGTAGACTGATGGGGCGGTAATTGGCCGGGATGGATTTGATGCTTTTTGTGTACAGGACATACCTGGGCAATTTTCCACCTAGCCAGGTAGATGTCAGTGATGTAGCTGGACTGGAACAGCTTGCCTAGGGGCGTGGCAAGTTCTGGAACACAAGTCTTCAGTACTATTGCCGGAACATTATCAAGGCCTTTGCAGTATCCAGTGCCTTCAGCCATTTCTTGATATCACGTGGAGTGAATCAAATTGGCGCAAGACTGGCATCTGTGATGCTGGGGACCTCTGGAGGAGGCTGAGATGGATCATCCACTCGACACTTCTGGCTGATGATTGTTGCGAATGCTTCAGCCTTACTGCTGTGCTGGGCTCCTCCATCATTGAGGGTGGGGATATTTGTAGAGCCACCTCCTCCAGTGTGTTGTTTAATTGTCCGCCAACGTTCACAACTGGATGTGGCAGGACTGCAGAGTTTAGATCTGATCTGTTGGTTGTGGGATCACTTAGCTCTATCTATCACTTGCTGCTTATGCTATTTGGCACACAAGCAGTCCTGTTTTATAGCTTCACCAGGTTGACACCTCATTTTTAGGTATGCATGGTGCTGCTCCTGGCATGACCTCCTCCACTCTTCATTGAACCAGGGTTCATCCCCTGGCTTGATGGTAATGGGAGAGTGGGGGATATGCTGGGCCACGAGGTTACAGATTATGTTCGAGTACAATTCTGCTCCTGCTGATGGCCCACAGCGCCTCATGGATGCCCAGTGTTGAATTGCTAGACCTGTTCGAAATCTATCCCTTTAGCACAGTGGTAGTGCCACACAACATGATGGAGGGTATCCACAATGTGAAGCCAGGACTTCGTCTCCACAATGACTGTACGGTGGTCACTCCTACTGATACTGTCATGGACAGATGTATCTGCAACAGGCAGGTTGGTGAGGATGAGGTCAAGTATGTTCTTCCCTCTTGTTGGTTCCCTCACCTGCCGCAGACCCAGTCTAGCAGCTATGTAACTTAGGACTCAGCCAGCTCAGTCAGTGGTGGTGCTACTGAGCCACTCTTGATGATGGACATTGAAGTCCCCCAGCCAGAGAACATTCTATGCCCTTACCATCCTCAGTGCTTCCTCCAAGTGATGTTCAACATGGAGGAGCACTGATTCATCAGCTGAGGGAGGGCGGTACGTGGTAATCAGCAGGAGGTTTCCTTGCCCATGTTTGATCTGATGGCATGAAACTTCATGGGGTCCAGAGTTGATGTTGAGAACTCCCAATGACCTCCACACAGTCATTGTGGAGATGAAGTCCCGGCTTCACATTGAGGACACCCTCCATGGTGTTGTATGGCCCTACCACCATCCTAAATGGAATAGATTTTGAACAGATCTAGCAACTCAAGACTGGGCATCCATGAGGCGCTGTGGGCCATCAGCAGAAGCAGAATTGTACTCGAGCACAATCGGTAACCTCATGGCCCAGTGTATCCCCCACTCTACCATTACCATCAAGCCAGGGGATCAATGCTGATTCAATAAAGGGTGCAGGAGGGCATGCCAGGAGCAGCACCAGGCATACCTAAAAATGAGGTGTTAACCTGGTGAAGCTATAAAACAGGACTGCTTGTGTGCCAAACAGCATAAGCAGCAAGTGATAGACAGAGCTAAGTGATCCCACAACCAACAGATCAGAACTAAGCTCTGCAGTCCTGCCACATCCAGTGGTGAATGGTGGTGGACAATTAAACAACTCACTGGAGGAGGAGGCTCCACAAATATCCCCACCCTCAATGATGGGGGAGCTCAGCACATCAGTGCAAAAGAGAAGGCTGAAGCATTTGCTACAATCTTCAGCCAGAAATGCCGAGTGGATGATCCACCTCGGCCTCCTCCAGAGGTCCCCAGCTTCACAGATGCCAGTTTTGCGCCAATTCGATTCACTCCATGTGATATCAAGAAATGGCTAAAGGCACTGGATATTGCAAAGGCTATTGGCCCTATCAATATTCCAGCAATAGTACTGAAGACTTGTGCTCCAGAATTTGCCGCGCCCCTAACCAAGCTGTTCCAGTACTGCTACAACACTAGCATCTACCTGGCTATGTGGAAAATTGCCCAGGTATGTCCTGTCCACAAAAAGCAGGGCAAATCCAACCCAACCAATTACAGCTCCATCAGTCTACTGTTGATCATCAGTAAAGTGATGGGAAGGGTCATCAACAGTGCTTTCAAGTGACACTTGTTTAGTAATAACCTGCTCACTGATGCTCACTAGATTCTGCCGGGGTCACTCAGCTCCTGACCTCTTTACAGCCTTGGTTCAAGCATGGATAAAAGAGCTGAACTCCTGAGGTGAGGTGAGAATGACTGACCTTGACATCAAGGCCACATTTGAATGAATGTTGCATCAAGGAGACCTAGCAAAACTGGAGTCAATAGGAATCGGGGGAAAACCCTCCACTGGTTGGAGTCATACCCAGCACAAAGGAAGATGGTTGTGGTTGTTGGAGGTCAATCATCTCAGCTACAAGACATCACTGCAGGAGTTCCTCAGGGTAGTGTCCTAGGCCCAACCATTTTCAGCTGCTTCATCAATGACCTTCCCTCCATCATAAGTTCAGAAGTGGGGATGTTCGCTGATGATTGCACAATGTTCAGCACCATTCGCGACTCCTCAGATACTGAAGCAGTCCTTGTCCACATGCAGCAAGACTTGGACAATATCCGGGCTTGGGCTGACAAGTGGCAAGTAACATTTGCATCACACAGGTGCCAGTCAATGATTATCTTCAACAATAGAGAATCTAACCATCCCCCCTTGACATTCAATGGCATTACCATCACTGAATCCCCCACTATTAACATCTGGGGGGTTACCATTGACCAGAAACTGAACTGGACTAGCCATATAAATACTATGGCTACAAGAGCAGGTGAGAGGCTAGGAATCCTGGCTCCCCAAAGCCTGTCCACCATCTACAAGGCGCAGGTCAGGAGTGTGATGGAATACTCCCCACTTGCCTGGATGAGCGCAGCTCCCACAACACTCAAGAAGCTTGACACCATCCAGGACAAAACAGCCCGCTTGATTGGCACCACATCCACAAACATTCACTCCCTCCACCACCGACGCACAGTGGCAGCAGTGTGTACCATCTACAAGATGCACTGCAGGAATTCACCAAGGCTCCTTAGGCAGCACCTTCCAAACCCATGACTACTACCACCTAGAAGGACGAGGGCTGCAGATGGATGGGAACACCACCACCTGGAAATTCCCTTCCAAGTCACTCACCATTCTGACTTGGAAATATATTGCCATTCCTTTACCGTCACTGGGTCAAAATCCTGGAACTCCCTTCCTAACAGCACTGTGGGTGTACCTACACCATGGAGATGGCAGCGGTTCAAGAAGGGAGCTCACCACCACCTCCTCAAGGGCAATTAAGGATGGGCAATAAATGCTGGCCTAGCCAGTGATGCCCACATCCTGTAACTGAATAATTAAAATAAAGTATCTTCTCTGGCTCTCCCAAGTTCCAAGGCTGCTCACAGCCCCTGCATGTTTGGATGGTAGGGGATAAAAGACATCCTCTGAAAAGGTGGCTGGTGACACCAGTCAGACATCCAAGAGTGCCTAGGGAGAAGAGGTACAACAGAAGCCATGCCTCCATGAGGGCCATAATTGAGAGGACAATAGGTCTCCTGAAAATAAGGCTTCGTTTTCTGGACCAGTCCGGAGGATCTCTGCAATATCCCCTGGAACATGCGTTACTCATTGTGCTTGTATGCTGTGCCCTGCACAATCTCGCTGTGTCACGGGGAGACTCAGATGCAGGATGAAGACCACAATGTGCTTCCATAATCCATCGAGGAAGATTCCAGGGCAGACTCTCAGGAAGAACCCTGCTCAGCCACAGGGCCGTGATGATGACCCAGCAATGAGGCAGTTTTTCTGAGCCGGGGGTCCAGGGACGCTTCGATTCAAAGGAGCTTGCAGTAGGCCTCCAAAGTCAATAGGCCAAATCATTGGAAAGCAGCAGTCCCTTTATTCCTCGGAGCCCACGAAGCCCTCCTGACACCCTCTTTCTCTTCTGCCTCCTCCTGAAATGAACTATCCTGCCCAGTTGATGTCTTGCTCTGAGCTGCAGGCCTCCTATCTGACTATCACAGACAGCATGTTAAGGGCAAGTGAAATGAGGTTACATTTTAATACAGTGATGTGTGACTGCAAGATACAACATGAGACAAGTGACAATGATAAAGATTTCACCTGTAATAGCCCTTGTGTGTTTATAGTGATTTAACGAACCGCTTACAGGTGCTATGTATAGTGTTTCCCCCTCGCCGGCAGCTTCATTGGAGGCAGGCTACTGACTCTGATGGCCCTTTGGCCTGACTGACTTTGGCGGCCATCCTCTGGTCACCAGTGCCTGTGAGGGCCCCGAGTGGGTGGGACACTCCTCAGTCACGGTCGTTTCCTCAGATGGAGCGGTCACTGGTAGAGGGGGTGGAGCTACTGCTATCATCAGGACCGCCCTGAGAGGAGCCCCCAGATGCATGGAGCTGCAGGTCACCATAGATGGACGAGCAGCTAGCAGAGTCACCAGGTGCCTCATCCATCTCTCACGTTGGCAGTGACCTGCAGAGGATGTTGTGCATTCACAGCTCATACTCTGCATGGACTCCTCCATTATACGAACCATGGCATGCAAAACCTCACGAATCTCTGTCATATCTCCACATACATCCCACTGGACTGGACATCCAGCATTTGCTGCCTAATTGATGACTCCAATGGCTCATCATCTGTCTGGGGCTCAGCATTGTCCTGGTCTCCAGCCCTCCTCCGATTGCTATCCGTCTCCAACAGCCCCTCAAGTAAATGTGATGTGCCTGCCCCAGTGTATTCTACCATCTGTCCCAGAGCGCTCAAACCCACTGATGTGCCTGTATCTGAGGTGGTGTAAGGTGCAGAGCGAGGATGTGATGCAAGTGCATCTAGCTGTTCATCCTCCTCCGATGTTAATGGGGGGGTCCTTCCGGATCATCAGGTGGTCTTGAAGATGATGCCTCTGATGGAGGAAAAACAAGTGGAGGCAACCATGAGCATTTAAGATTCAGAGTTGGTGCATTCCACTAGATTCTGAAATTGGGAATATAGCTAAACAAAGATTTCAAAATGGACGAACATAAAGGATTAGTGGATTTCACCTGACAATCCTTCGCCCATTGCCCTCCATTTCTCATACCCTCCCCCAATCTAATCTGTGTCCACTTTATTTACTCTTACCCTCCTCTGAGACCCCCGCCTCTTCTCGACTAGTTGATCTCGCTCCAATCTCGCACACCAGCTCCAGGATCTACTCCTCCATTGGAGTTAGCAGCACTAGATTTGGCACCCCCCATCAGTGTGGCATCGCCCGTAGGGCATTATGACTCCTCTCCTCCTGTGAGGACAAGAGTGATGTCATGAGAACGTGCTAGAATATTGCCTCCTCCTCCCCGGTATTGCTGGTTGAAGTGCCCAGCATATTGCAGGAATTCCCCCTTCCAGAAATGCCTGCCATCCTGTCTAGTCCCAGGCCGCCTTCTAGGGCACAGGAAGATGTGCCAACTTTAGCTCTCAGCTTTACACCCTCAAGCCCCACCAAATGCAAGCCCACAAGCACATATTCATTCAAGGTGAAAAGGGGCCTCATTACTCACCTCTGCAGAGCATAGAAGGTCATTCACCCTCGTCCGGCACTGCATCCAGGTCCTTCGGCCGACCCACCCCCTCCAGTTGCTGAATTGTGCTGCCACCCCGGTCCAAGCCTCCTTGGTGAAATGTGGAGACCTCCCTCTTGCTGTCATGTGGCAGCAATATCTCCCAGCGATTACTCGAGCATTAATGAGTAGCCGTCGGCAGGCATCAGAGAAGCATGGGGCTGTTTGGCTTTGGGCATTTCCACGCCTTCTTCCATAGCTTCCAGCTCCTGAGGACATTGCCATCTTCCTTGGACTATCTTCCTCCTGATTTTCAGTTTTCAAAGGAAACTTTTATGTTCAAGGTGTGCACTGCCCTCTCTCAGAGTTGTTCCTCATCTACTTAACTCCTTTCCTCTGCTTTTAAAGCCCTCGCTCACAGCTGATTACATTCAGGCACCCGCCCTCTTCCCACTCTCCACTGCCCCCCCTGTCAGGACTGGTCCTGTCCCCGAGCGAGATTTTAACCGTCCGGTTGTTAATGCGCCAGCCAGCGCATGATTGCTGTCGGCTGCCGATCTCGGGCAGAAGCAGAGTTCACATCCGTTTCCACGCCCTTCGAGCACACTCGCACGTCGACCTAAAAATTCAGGCCCTGAGGAAGACCTTTCCTGGATCTAATATTGGCCACTTTGGTTTCTTGTGCACTTCAGTTGTGCCTTGTGCATTTTGTACCAAAACTTGTACATTTAATGACAGCAGAAAAGTGTTTGTGTGCAGGTTTAGCTGAGTTGGAATGACATTCTATATTACTGAGAGGTACTCATGCCAACCACACAGAATGTAACATTGAATTACAGATTAGTATGTGTCAGTGGGGATATTGCACAAATGAACTGGCTTCATACCCATCAGCAGAAACAGCGTGAATAGGTCAAGTACATATTAGATCAAGAGTACAGTAGTTTCATGTCCTATGGATGAGCTTGCAGAATGTTCACCCCGACCAAAATGGAAGCCATAGCAGTAGCGAAAGCCCTTTATGGACACTATGAGCTCTATTGTTTGAACAGAGCTTTCTCCACTTCTATAGGGTCACTAACTCTGGTTGAATCTATCCTCAGAGTCTTCATCACATGCCTTTCTGTATCCAGCTGCCCCGCCCACTCAATCCTGCCATTGGTTGCCTGATGTGTCCATTCTTGTGGCACCCTGCCTGCTCAGCCAATGGGAAAGCAAACAGACTCCTGGTTATCCAATTGGATGGTTCTTGACAACCTTTTATTCTGATCACCAACATTTTTATAACTAAAGCTAAAAAGAAAATGAACAGAAACAGGCTATTTTTAAAGCTCCCTTGACATTTTTCTCCTGGGTTGCTTGCAGCAGTTTGCTGAAAATTAACATTCAATTCCTGAAGACTCCACAGGGCAATACTGAAGAGTTGGCAACCCTGCACTGCTGTGATAATCCAGCTCCAGAGAGGGAAGGGAAGAGATTCCACAGTCATTGAGACTGCAAATAGAGAAAGAAATACACTAAAGGAAGGCAAAGGTGGACCAAAAGAGGGGAGCAAGAAATAATTATACTGCCTGACAGACACAGCTTGTTGCTTTAGTGTGTATCTGCACTTTGGTATAAGTTCAAGGCCCAGATGTAAAAGAACTGGCATTTATATAGCCCTTTTCATAACCTGAGGACATCCCAACCCATTAGGGGTACAGACCAAGAATTGGAAGGTCTTTTGTGGCTATCACAGACAGGGCGGGCCAAATGGCTTCTTTCTGCCTGGTAATTTTGTCTACGGGCTGGAGTTTACACTCCCCCACTGGCGTTTTGAAGATAGAAGGGCTCGTAAAATGCAGCATGTGGCCTCCCTACTACCTTCCCACTGCCCCCGACCTGTCTCCCATTTTATGAGAGGTGGTGGAGGTGTTGATTGGCCCACCTGCCCTTGGGCCTTTTGAGGCACTTAAATGGCCAATTAACGGCCACTTAAGTGCCTCATCCCACCTGCACTGCTATTTTACCTGCAGCAGGGGGAGACCCACGGCAGCTTTTAGTGCAGAAGCTGATGTCAGGGAAGTTTGGGGGAGGAAACTTCTCTGGGGATCCCTAGGCCCATCAGAGGCACCCCCTCCACCCAATGTCATTCCCCCTTTAACCCTTCCCCTCTGGCCTCTCAAACTCAGCTCTTCCCCCCCCCCCCCACCCTATCACCCTCAGCTGGGGCCTGCCAGCCAGGCCCCACCAATATCCCGGTCTTAACTTCAGTCCGGCCTCCATAACCTCTTGTTCTTCGGCGACTGGCTGTAGACCCAGCAGCAGTGGCCACCGCTCAAACCTGGCGTTGCCGGGACTGCAGAGCTGCCGGCCAATTGGATTGACAGCTCTCTGAAGTGGTACTTCCTCATCCGGGGGCTGAAGTCTCACCCTGAGCATGAAATGGCTGCTGGGGCAGCCGGCTTTTTAAGGGGCAGGGGGGGTGGGGGTGGGGAGGGCAGGCAACACAGTGCCTCATAAAATCCAGCCCTATGTTTCTAAGCACCCTTACGTACATTTGAAGTGTAGTAACACAGGAAATGTGATAATGACCACATAATATATTGCATAGTGATGGTAACTAAGGGATACGCATTGGCCAAGGTAACACTCTCTTACTGAGCATTAGCCTGAGCTTTTTGTGTCCATATCTCTGGAGTGGGACTTGAACCCGCAGCCTTCATAATTTAGGGGTGAGTGCATTACCCATTGAGCCACAGCTGACCCTGTTAACATATCAGTACAAGCAAGGGTGTGCGCTCACATCTGAAAAATCTCACACCGAGGATTTATTCAGCGTTGATAATTCTGAATGCTCCATTTACGTTTTGAAAGGGCTTATCAGTTTCGGATAGTTAGTCCTGTTTTTAAGATTGCTTTTTGCGTACAATTGCTGCCGTGAATGTGGATTGATGCTCCACGGTTCCAGCTGATTCAAATGAGGCCAACGGCATTGCAATGATATCTTGCTAGTCCTCCAACACCTTTGCTACTCCAAGTTCCCAGGCCATCGTGTGCCACTGCATCACTTGGTTGCGATGGAATCAGCCACTCTTATGGCAGAAGTTTACGTTATTTTAATAATAACTAGCAATTTATGACTGGAGCAGTTTGAATTTCACCAATTACTAGATTTTAAAAGGCACCTTAAAACAGTGAAACAACAACTCTGTTAAAAGGTACATTCTAAGGCAATTATTGTTTGTCGCCTATGGGGGTTATTATCAAGTTCACTGCTCAGTTAGTATTCTGGCAGAGTCGATTGCTCACCTCTGGCAGAACCCTCCTGATTTCCATCCCATTGAGATCAATGGAGTGGCTTCAGCAAAAGGCGGGCAATGTAGTCTGTGCCAGGTTGTTGTGGTTGACGGTGTGTCAACATCTCATCTCATTTGGATGACATGTTAAATTGAGGTCCTGTTTGCCCTCTCAGCTGGATGTGAAAGATCCCCCGGCACTTTTTTGAAGAAGAGCAGGGGAGTTTTCCCCGATGTCCTGGTCAATATTTAACCCTCGACCAACAGATAATCTGGTCATTTCCGCATTGCCTTTGGCTGAACACAGACTGGCTGCTGTGTTTCCTACTTTAGAACCGTGACTGCACTTCAAAAAGTACCTCATTAGTTGTAAAGCGCTCCTGAGGTTATGAAAGGTGCTAATATAAATGAAAGTTTATTCAATGCGTGCTCATATTCTGTTACCTTCACAACCTGTGAAGACTATATGGGCACAAGTGACAGTATGCATACATGAGCTACCATCTACCAGCACCCGGAGCAACAAAGTTCACTGTGAAGTTCTGGAAGAACAGAATTAATAGAACTGGTGACAATATATTCACATGGCTCTTTCTGCTGTGAGAAAGGATTTGAGTTCTTGACTCATGGTTAATGTGTACAAAGACTGGAAATAGCACTGCTGACAAAGTCCCTGAACATCTCTTGAAATTTGATCTACTGGCGCATTCTTAGATCTTCTGTTTCACGTCTGCTTTTTGTATCTTGTTCAAACAAAATAGAAACATTTCTAAAAAATAAAAATGTGGAGTTGAAACAAAACACAGAGATTTATGGAATTTCTTTTTTCATAAACCACTCCTGCGGCAGCTTCATGCCTATAACAGCCGTGGGATAGGAACCTGGTGCTAATTGTTGCTACATCTCCGATTTTACAGTGACTTCAGGCATGGGTGAATGTTGCCACATCAATTGTTCCTTTTTACATTAAAAAGCATCACTAGTCCAAAAGAATGTTATATTTATCAGAACCACAGAAAGGAGAACAACAAACAGACATGATTTTTGCTGGGCTAATAAGACTTATATGCAGAGCTGTGAATAATTAAGTTAAGACCCTACAAGCGAATCAGTGTTCTTCAGGCAATGCCTATTAAAACCAGCATAGCAGAGAAAATGGCAATTTCCTGCCTTTGCTCATCTAAAGTAACTGTAAAACAGACCCTGTTTACCATGAGAAATCCATTCCACTCTGCCCCAGCCCTTTAGAAACTGTAAGGCACTTCCTGACTCCAACATAATCCATTATAACTGGGGTTTGAACTCTCTGATACACCCTGTGTCGCTTCCTGCCATTTCCTTGTTCCTCAGTGACCAAATACCAGTTTGTGAGATAAAATTGTTAATGTTTCCCCTTTACAGATTTGTGCATGATCATATTTTACAGGCTTCTTAAAGTCTGTTCTCATCAGAATGAAACATTTGAAGAGTAGTTACTGTTAGGATGTAGCAGCCAAATCGCAAGTAGCAACAAGATAAGTGAGCAGATCATCAGTTTGAGTGAAAAAAGCAAAAAAACTGCGGATGCTGGAAATCCAAACCAGAAACAAAAATACCTGGCAAAGCTCAACAGGTCTGGCAGCATCTGTGGAGAGGAACACAGTTAACATTTCGAGTCATGCGGACTCAAAACATTAACTGTGCTCCTCTTCACAGATGCTGCCAGACCTGCTGAGCTTTTCCAGGTATTTTTGTTTTTGTTTCAGTTTGAGTGATGTTGGTGGATGGATGAATATTGCCTGGGACAATGTGGAGAAGTTACCTTCTATGGGACCTTTTCTGTCCAGCTGAGAGGGCAGATAGGGCCTTGATTTAATGGCTTCTCTGAAAGACAGCACCTCCAACAGTGCAGCACTCCCAGTACTGCACTGGGAATGTCAGCTGAGATTTTACGCTCAAGTGTCTCAAGTGGAAAATGGGCCCACAACTTTGTGACTCAAAGAGTGCTACCCACTGAAGCATTGCTGACATCAGATCATATCCAAAAATGCACCACCACTTGGGTGTGCTGCCAGTGTGCTGAATATGATGGGCAGCACCTCTCAGCTCTCCCACCACTCCCCATTCTCCATCCCACTCCCCACCAAGTAAGAAAAAATTGGCAGTGCTTTTTTCCTCCCCCCATGAAGTTATTCAAGGGGAGGCCTTGTGACTCTGGTAGTGGCCTTACCTCTGCACAGGAAATCTTGGGTTCAAGTCGCACCTCAGGACTTGATGGCCATGGAAGGTGCATTCATAATGGGACCAAACAGGTTAATTATCGGCCTGTAAATCCTTCCAATATGGCTGATGGCAGGTGGTAAGAATGGGAGAGCTTCCTGGTCAGCCATACTGCAGTAGGCAACAGCAAACCACTGCAATACTTTGTCAAGCATAATCATGGATCAATCCATTGGAAGTCCATGGTCACCAATTTGGTCTTAAGGCATGGTACCTGAAGTGGGAGGAGGAAGTTACTTAGTGACTCCTGGATGAGTGATATTCAGCCCAACAGGGTACAAGTGGACAAGCATAAAGGAGATGGAGAGGAAAGAGTGTGGCCAAGATGGGAGATGGATAGGAATGGTACATCAGAGAGCATCAGGTCCTCTCATCAGCACATCTTATACCATTGGAATAATGTATTATTACCCGACACACTCTTTTGACTTCATTCATTTCTGTATCAGACATCATGGCTTGGATTTTTGCTGCCAAGTTGGTTAGCTCGAGTCGGGAAATCTCCCAGCTCGTCGCACTGCCTCGGGAAAAATTGCCGGAATGGCAGGACCTTCATTCCAGGGGCATGAGTGCAGGATAGAGCTGGGCCAGCCATCCCCAGATGCAGATTAGAGATGGCCACAGAAGCTGCTGAGTGCCAAGGCAGGCTGTTTGTAAGGCCCACCTCAGCTCTCTGTAACTTCGTCGCAGTTGGTTTCTTAAACTTAGGCCCTCTAGACTCACCCCTCTAGACTCACCCCATGCCTATTTATGCCAATCCATGCTTCCCACCCACCCCCAATGGTCTCTCATACCCTCCATGCCAACCCATGCTGCCACCCAATGCCATGGCCCTTATAGTCTCTATGCCAAATTAATGCCAACTCATGTCTCCCACCCACTGCCCTTTGTACTTACACCTTACATGCCAACTCACCCAGTATCCACTCTGGGCAGATCTCAGGAGCCATGCTATGATTAAGTAAAATAATGTTTTAAATATTTATTACAGAGTTTACTACATAAAAAACAGTGCCATTCATGAAAGCCCATCCAAAGCATTTGCTCTCAAATACTCAGTCCCTTATTAAACAAACAGACTTTTATTCATAAACCCACATCAAAGACAGCTAATCCTGTAATAACCTATTTGAGCTATCAAACTGTGAACTTACAACTATGATACTGTGATAATGATAGGTTGTGGAAAGCAGCCAACCATTAATAATGCTATAATTTTAGTACTTAGAGTTATGTCAACAAACAGCTATTGAAACTGCTGGAATTGATTTTTTTCAACTCTCAGAGACACAGGCAGAGAGTTTCTTTTTCAAGTTTTAAAGCATGGCCATTCAAATAACTTGTGAACAGTTCTACAAGTTTTATCTAAGCTTCAAGAGCACTTATGACTTCTATAAAGATTCATAACTTGCACATTGCAGGATAAGGCCTTTGCTGCAGTTAAAATGGGATCTGCTTGAACTCAGCACTGATTTCGAATAGCTAAGTTTGGGTTTCCCACATATGGGAATCACATCCCACTCCCATTCAGCCCCCCCGCCCCCCGCCCCGCCACTCCACCACCACCCCAATACCCTACCGAAAATAGGATCTGTCGGAAGTTGAGGGGGTTGGGATTTTTTCCAAATCCAGGCCCCGTCTGCCAATTTGAAAGGTCCTCGGACTTTCCACAGTTTGGCAAAAATCCACGCCCGTGATTCAGCCTAAGTTCTTCAACAAATACAGTTGAGCTGTTTGGATTTGGGCTGTTAATAGACTTGTATTTCTAAAGGATGAGCAGGCCTCCCTGCCTAGAAATGAGTTGGGTGGTGCGATATGGAGCTGGCTGTGTTGTCTGAAGGAAGCCCTGCCGTTATTAGATATAGAAATAGAACAAGTTATTAGTCCTGCTCTGTATGCTTATTTAAAACTGAGTATTATTTGCAGAGTAAACCAGTGGAGGCTGGGCCATTGAATTTATTCAAGGCAGCGTTAACAGATTTTTGATGGACAAGGGACTCAAGTGTTATGGGTGACAGGTGGCAAAGTGGAGTTGAGACACCACCAGATGATCCATGATTTTATTGAGTGGTGGAGCAGGCTGAAAGAACTAATGGCCCAGTCCTGCTCCTAAGTCTTATGTTCCTAGTAGAACTTCCCTTGAGAAGGTCAATAACCAGAGGTTATAGATTTGAAATAATTGGCAGAACGATTAGAGGGGAGTTGAGTAAATTTTTCACCTTGATGTTGGTGCGGGTCTGGAACTCACTGCCTGAAAGGGTGGTGGAGGCAGAAACCCTCAATGCATTTAAAAAGAAAATTTGTATATTGACTTGATGTGCTATAACACACAGGGCCATGGACCAGGAGTTGTAAAGTGAGTTGAGGTTGGATAGCTCTTTTTCAGCTGGTACAGACACGATGGGCTGAATGGCCTTTTTCCATGCTATAAGTTTTCCATGTTCCTATGTTTTCATGAGTTTTGTGACAGGATTTTATCCTTTATCATTATTTCACTGTTTTGTACTCCACACAAGAGTTCTACCTTGCCAACTTTTCACCCATTTTTGTCCCAGTTCCCTGATATTATGTCATTACCAACAACAGAGTGGGAAGCCTTGAATGCCTTTTGTGCGAGAATAGTTACAAGTTGTTAGGATATGAATAGATTTTCATGATTTTAGAACACAGTGAGTACATTCTGCCATAAGGTGGAGGTGAGTATTAAAGTGAATATTGAAGCGGTGAAAGCAAGGCCAACAACAGCCCTGTTGCACATGTAGAGTTGCATCTTCTCTTCAAAGGCTGAAGCATAAATCTTCAACTTTTATCTTCAGTAACTCGCACAGGAACAACTGACACTGGACAACTCCTGCCTCCAAAGTCTGAATTAATTTTGAGATAACAGCAACATAGAATTTTGAGAACCTCTATTTATCTTTGACTGGTGTTTTTCATGTCAGTCCTGCATATTATCACTGCGATTAAAATATTCAAATCAATGTCGAGGTCAAAGGTCAGTGTCATGGTGGTAACTGGGCAATGAAAGGAAATTGGTGGGAAATGATTTACCCTAATGCCCACCAAGTGCTGTTCACCATTACCCCTGCGCTCACTGACCGACATTGACTCCCAGTTTCAGTGATGCCTCACTTTTCAAACTCTCAACCTTGTTTTCAAATCCCTCTATGGCCTCGCCCTTCCCTATAACAGTAACCCCCTCCAGCTTCAAAGCCTCCCAGATATCTACCCTCCTCCAATTCTGATCCCTTGTGCATCCTGATTTTGTTGCCCCACCGTTGGTGACCTTCCCTCAGCAGCCTGGGCCCTAAGCTCTGGCATTCCCTCTCTAAAACTCTCCAACTCTTTACCTCTCTTCCTTTAAGATGCTCTTTAAGACTGACCTCTTTAACCAATCTGATCGCCCCTTGTAAATCTCCTTATGTGGCTCAGTGTCAAATTTCTGTCTAATTCTGTGAAGTTTGATGGGATGCTTCACTACATTAAAGGTGCTATATAAGTGCAAAACTATTGTTTTGGTTTTGTAGTTGCTTTGTGGTTCTCTTTATAGCTGCATATGAGAAGTGGACTATTCTTTAAGGCAACACATTTGTACCATTTGGGGTACAAGGCATTTGGGAGTAGTCTGTCTGACACAGCTTATTTTGTTCTACTGGTTATCTTCAGTTTTGAAGCCGCTTATAGGTGTGTATTTTTGCATTGGTTCATTCAAGCTGTCCTCCAGCCTCCATCTCAAGAGCTGGTGGATGAACATGAGAAATAAGAGCAGGGGTAGACCTTTCAGCCCCTTGAGCCCACTCAACCATTCAACAACATCGTAGATGACCCTTACCTCAATTACACAGTCCCTCCATACCCTTTGATTCCCTTGTATCCCAAATTCTATTGATTTCTTTTTTGAATGAACTCAATGACTGAGCATCCACAGCTCTGTGAGTAGAGAATTCCAAAGATTCACAGCCTTTTAAGTAAAGAAATTTCTCCTTGTCTCCTTTCAAAATGGCCGACCCTGTGTCACCTAGTTCTAGTGTGACAAGAGATTTAAATACATGAATGCGCAGAAGTGATCCTTTATTCCACCAAAACTTTATATACATTTGTGAAAAAAGCTTAACTATTTACAATGGCCAACTGTGGTCCACGCTGCAGACGCACCAGAAAACTGCCGATGAACTCAACTCCTGGACTTGATTCAGTCGGGTAGCAGAGTTTGCTGTAGAGCAGCAGGAGCAGCGATGCCTTGTGTCCATCCTCAACTGCGTGAGCCAGATTACTATGCCAACCGAATCACAAAGGGTATCATTCTTACCTTGGGGGTCCACGGACTCAGGGGTGCTGTCCTGGTGGTCTGTCATGGTTTCTAGCAGCTGTATGCCTGATCCAGTTTCCCTCCCCAGTTCTCCAGACATTGTCTGAAGCTTCGGCTGCTCAATTCGTGCCTCTTGCTTCTACCAGGTTGAAGCTCACCATTCAAGGGTTCATGCTTCTTCTGTCTGCTATTGTGCTACTGCTCTCTCCCTTTTGCTCCTCATGGCTTCTGGCTCTCCCCATCCCTCCTCCTTCAGCCCATCATCAGGGCTTCAGACTCTGCCCCCTTCCAGTCTGCACTTCAGCTTCAGGCTCCGCCCTCTTCTTCAGCCCACCCTTGGGGCTTCAGGCTCCATCCCCTCCAGCCCACCCTCATGGCCTCAGGCTCCACCCCCTTCTTCAGCCCACCCTCCTGGCATCAGGCTCCGCCCCCTTCTTCAGCCCACCCTCATGGCACCAGGCTCTGCCTCCTTCTTCAGCACACCCTCGGCCTCAGGCTCCGCCCCCTTCTTCAGCCCACCCTCATGGCCTCAGGCTCCACCCTCTTCTTCAGCCCACCCTCAGGGCTTCAGGCTCCAACTTCAGACCCTGCCGGGCACACTTTATCTTGCCCCAAAGAGGTCCAAAAGGCCGATCAATGTCCTTGTCCGCGTTCTCCCAAGACAATGCTCTGATGGGGAGTCAATGGCCCACAGCCACCACTGCCGAAGACCTGGCCCTGTGCCGAAGTCAGAGTCAGGGCCCCGAGGCCCCACGGAACTCCCCCGCTACACTAGACTCCCAGCCAGGGGAAACATTCTCCTAGCATCTACCCTGTCAAATCCTCTCAGAATCTTTTATGTTTCAATGAGATAACCTCTCATTCTACTAACTGTCAGGAATATAGACCTAATCTACTCAATCTCTCTCATAGGACAGCCTCCTCATCCCAGGAATCAATCAGGTGAACCTTTGTTACACCCCCTGTAAGGTGATCATATCCTTCATAGGTAAGGAGACCAGAACTGTACACAGTGATCCAGGTGTGCTCTCACCAAACCCCTGTACAATTGCAGTAAAAAGTCCCTTACTCCTATACTCCAATCAATTTGTAATACAAGCTAAGGTGCCACATAAGAAGTTATTACACAAAATTAGGGCTCATTTGATTGAGGGTCATATACTATTTGCTTTCCTAACTGCTTGCTGTACCTGTTTATTAATTTCTTGTGACTTGTGTACAAGGACTCCCAGATCCCTCTGAATACCAACATTTCTCAGGCTCTCACCATTGAAAAAAATTTCTGCTTTTCTATTTACCTCTCAAAGTGGATAACTTCACATTTCTCCATATTATATTCCATCTGCTACATTCTTGCCCACTTACTACTTAATTTCTTTTGCAGCTTCCTTGTGTCCTCCTCACAGTTTAGTTTCTGCCTAAATTTGTATCGTTGGCAAACTTGGATATATCACACTTGTTCCCATCATCGAAGTCATTGACAGTTCTAAGTGGCTGAGGCCCAAGTACTGACCTTTGTGGCATTCTGCTAGTTTCCAGCCTGCCAATCTGAAAATGACCTGTTTATTCCTACCCTCTATTTTCTGTCCAGTACCCAATCCTTAACCCAAGCTAATAGATTACCCTCAATCAAATGAGCCCTAATTTTGTGTAATAACTTCTTATGTGGCATCTTAGTGAACTCTTATTGAAAATACAAATGCGTTGCATTCACTGGTTCCAACGGCTCCTGCCTTAGCCACCCTACAAGTTATAACCCCAAAATCCTCTGACAGGTTGTCAAATACAATATCCCGCCGTAAATCCACATTAACTCTTCCCTTTCATAATTAAGATTTTCTAAGTGCCATGTTGTCACATCACCATAGGATATTCTAGCATTTTCCTGAGCACCATAGATGAATTGGGATGAACTTTGTGATTTATCAATCAGATTTAATGCTAAAGTGCTTTTTTTGTGTGTGTGTGGGATTTTGCAGAGCAAAAATTGGGCTGTGGTTCTGTCTTGAAGAACACATTAGCTCTTTAATTCTGTCTGCGGTGTTGAACCCTACAAAATGGGCCTGGGCTCGTAATGGCCTCAATGATGGGCAGTGATTGTGGTAGACAATTAGACTGCCTGGAGCCATGTGGGTAAAAGCTTTGACTCAAGATTTAATGTTTAGCTGCTTTAAAGGGTTGATGAGTTGATCTCAATGTCTTTGTATTTCAGCATTAGCTGTAGCTTGTTGAGTAAGCACTGTTACTTTTTGAGTCACAAGGTAATGGGTTCAAGTCCCACTCCAAACTTACGCATGAAAAAATTAAATGATCACTTAGGTGCAATAATGAGGAGTTAGATCTGGACTTGAAAATGTTTGCAGGCTAATGGGAAAGAGCAGAAGTTAATGGGTTTAATTAAATAGTTCTTTCTGTGCTCTAGCATTCTATGATACACTTCCACTGGCATTGAAGAAACAGGACTGGGATATGAGACCAGTACTGTTTGAGGATGAAAGCTTCAATTTAAGGAATACTTTCTTCATGAAAGGTGACTTGGCAAAACCTTTTTTTCATGTGTTTGCCACATACATGGCACACACTGACATGAATCCTCTGGCAGCCTGACCTTGCACGGTTTGGACACGATTTGGCAAAATGTGATATGTGACTCTTTGACTTTCTTCAGAAGAAAAGGTTTCCAAACTTATTTTTCCTCGAAAACACAATCTTTTAGAGGTAATCGTCGAGAGTTCAGAGGCAATGAGAGAAGTAATTCTTTTATAGCCTGCAGTTTGCAAATAATGCACCCAAGGGACATGTACAGTAATTACTTTTGACGTTAATAATTAATTTCATAAAGGGATCCTTTATGCAAATATTGGATGTTGTCATGGTTCTAATCCAAGGCAATGTTGCTGTTGTCTCTTAGTTTGATGTTGTAAACGTATTTTTCCATTCCTTGGCTAAATTGCAAGTGGGCCCATGCACTCCATTGTCAGTGATATTGAAAGGCTGTGTTTCTCCTTTCTAAAAAGATGGAAAATAATTGAATAGATTAAATCTGCTAAATTACCTGACCGGAAATTAAATAAAGTGAAATGGTCACAGATGAGAAATTCAGCAAGGTACAGCTCCGAGTTTTCAGGCTGAATCAGTGTAGTTCAGTTATTTAGTGCCATGGTTAACCCATTCTAGACTGATAGAATCATCGAATGGCTGTAACACAGAAGGTGACCATTTGGCCCATCAAGCCCATGCCAAATCTCTGCAGGAGCAATTTAGTTAGTCCCTTTCTCCTGCTTTTTCCTACAGCCCTGCACATTTGTCCCTTCTGGTGTTTATTCAATTCCCTTTTAGAAGCCATGATTGAATCTGCCTCCACCACACTCTCAGGCAGTACATTCCAGACCCTAAACACATGCTGCGTAAGAACAAGTTTTTCCTTGTATCACCTTTGGTTCTTTTGCCATTCACTTTAAATCCACGTCCTCTGGTTCTCAATCCTTCCACGGAACAATTTCTGTCTATCTGTTCTGCCTAGACCCCTTATGGCTTTTGAACACCTCTATCAAATCTGCTCTCAGACCTCTCTAAGGAGAATAGCCCGAGCTTCTCCAAGATAGCCACATATATAAAGTCCTTGTTCCAGGAGCCATTCTCCCGGATCTTTTCTGCACCTTCCCTAAAGCCTTCACATCCTTAAAACATGGCGCAAAGAATTGGACATGAAGCTCCGTTTGAGGCTGAACCAGTGTTTTATAAAAATTTAACATAACCTCCTTGATTATGTACAGTATTTGATGTACCTGCTTATAAAGCCCTGGATCCTGTATGCCTTATTAACTGCTTTCTCAAACTGTCCTGCCACTTTTAATGATTTGTACACAAATACCCCCCAGTTCCTCTGCATTCCAGGTCATAACTATTTGCTCACTGAAAAGATTATTCCTCACATAGCCTTTGATTCTTTCGCCAATCACCTTAACGCGGTGCCCCCTCTGAATCTGGGTCCTTCCAACAATGGGAACTGTTCCACTCTATCCACTCTTGACTTTTTAAAAGAAAGAAAGAACCTTCATTGAGTAGAGAAAACCTTCAAAGATATTTCCTTCAGCTGGCTGTGTTTTTCCTGGTTTTCCCCTCGTGTTTTATGATGCCCCATTGCACGTATGTTTTTGCACAGGTTGTGTTCACTTCATGCAGCATGTAGTTCTGTTTGCGTGACCACAGCTTGTGCCTGAACACTCGCATTCTTTTCCCCGCCACAATTATAATCCTGCACAAAATTGTACAAACAGCAAACTAATGTAAACAGACACACTAACAATCCGGAGTCACTGCAGCGCAGCGCATCAGGTGGCCGACCATCTCGTTGCCATGGCAGCAGCTCAGCCAAGGATGAGCGTCAATAAATTCAAATTTATTTTCTCCCCCCCCCACTGAGTTTAATAAATTGACCGCGCTGTATGTGGATGGAAACAGAAAAAGACTGTCAGTGCGTGGGGGAGTGCTGTCGTCATGCCAGTACTAGGAGACGGTCATATTTTGTCAATGCCTTTTCAAGAAAATTGTTGGGCCCAAATATTCCATGCTCTGCTCTGCTGACTTCAGCAACTTTGACCCCTGACCTCATTCATGTACCCCATCCCCAGTCAGGGTCAATCAAGTTGTGTGACTTTGGTGGGTTCCAAATTTTGCCGCATGTTTACTTAAACTGACCCGGGAGAAAATATAGATGTGCTGGAACTCCAGTCACATTGTATAAGATCTTTGCCTAATTCATTAGCTTCATTTGCACATGTTGTCCTAAAAGAACTCTTTTTCTTCAGTTCTCTGCCCAGAGGTGGGTTCAACCCACAGCACCATGATGTCCGCTACAGGTAGGGCAAAGAGGCAACTTCTGAGTCGATCCCAGCTAGAACAGGGATTGACATCAGATCCACACCAGCTATCGAGCCATCTGAGCCAACCAGCGCCTCCCCCATCTGAGTGATGGGTAGAGGCTCCAATTTCTTTCCATTTTATGGTTGATCAGGAATCTCTCCCGCACTTGCCACCCGATATTGGCATATGTTGGAAGGATTAACAAGTTGATACTGAATCTGTTTGGCCATGTTACGAGTGCACTTTCCTTGGCCATTAATTCCTGGAACGGGACTTGAGCCCAGAACTACCCACTGTGCCACAAAGCCTCTTAAAGGAACACTTAGGGAGAGAAAAAAAACAATAGACTTGCTTTAACATAGTGCCTTTCATGGCTTGGAACATCCCAAAGTGCTTTACAGTCAATGAAGCTCATTTGAAGGGTAGTCGCTGTGGTAAACTGAGGCCTGTGGTGCAGTGAGTAGCACCCCTCAGTTTAATATCTGACGGGAAAGACAACATCTCCAACAGTGCAGCACTTCCTCATTACTGCTCTGAATGTTTTAGCTTGGATTAGGTGCATGTGTCTCTCAATTGGGCCTCAAACCCACAACTTATTGACTAAGAAGTGAAAATGCCACCACTCTGCCCCGTCACCCCACCCCCCCACCCCTAGGGGTGGCCGATGTTGGAAATCTAAAAACCCTGGAAACATTCTGAAGATCAGGCAGCATCTGTGGAGACAGGGAAAAGGGTCAGGTTAACATTTCAGATCTATGACTCTTCAGCAGAAACAAAAAAATATGAAAGATTATAAGAAGGAAGAGAGTCTGGGAAAAGTTGCTGTCTGGATGGCGAGGTGGGGTGCGTGGATTTGAAGGCTTGGTTGGGGAGATGAAAAGACAACCCGTGATCAGATGGAAGATAGGAGATAATTAAATGACAGAAAATGGTGGTTCGATAAAGGGAAGTAATAATGAGAGAAATTAAAGAAATGAAAAGATGTGCATGAGACACAGAGGATATCTGAATGGTCATACACCATTTAATAATCTCTTATCCTAAACCTAATCATGCTCCTTTTCCTTCTCTTTCCGTCCCCTCCTCTCCTGTTCTTGAACTTCCTCCCTAAGGCACTTACCTCAACATATCACCCCATCTTTAACAGCCAGACCAAAATCTAACTTTCTGATCATGTTTTTAGTCATCTCTCTTAACTCCCCCCGGGACTGCTTAGTTCAGTGTCTTTTCCCTGCATTGCTTTGGCATGTTATCTAATTGAATGCGCTGTGCAAGTGGGAGCTGTTGTCTTGATCATTAATCTTCCCCATCATTCATTTTCACCTCAGTTTCTTAGAGTGTTGTATGTTTACTTAATGGAAGTTTACCAATCTCACACAAAACCAATAGTTCTTTCAGTCTTAAAGTGAAGGCTCTTTGAGAAGTTTCCATTTGAGTCCCAAGTAATTGCTCTCAGCACAGTATCGAGTTACATGCCATGTTTATTTACACAGGAAATCAAACTGACAATAAAATATTACGCATGTTACACAGAGTGTATGCACAACAAGGTGATGGATTCTAGTTGATGACACAAATCAGGGGCACGATAGCAAATAATTAAAGATAATCAGAAGCAAAATACTGCGGGTGCTGGAAATCTGGAATTAAAGCAGAAAATGTTGGGAGACACTCAGCGTGTCAGACAGTGCCTTTGGATTGAGAAACAGAGCCAACAAGCCGAATTTTTTAGCGAGCATTGGCACCTTTTGTGGGTCTTGAGCCCACATTCTTCAGCAGTGCAGCAGTGTGCCCGCTGCTGTAAACTTACGGGCGGGATTTTATGGTCCTGCCAAAGTCAATGGACTTCTGAAGGGCTCGTAGCATTTTATGGCTTCATATCCACCGCGATGGGGCCATAAAATTACACCCTATGGATAAATGCACTTCCTAATTAGCCAGCAGCGCATTTGCCATGAGGTCACCTCCGAAGAGTTGCTGTGCTCCTGACACAGCGGGGTTGGGGTGGGGGCAGTGTTGCCTTTGCTATGCTGCAAAATTGCATCACTGTCAGAAAATGCCTCACCAGTGAGGCCTTAATTCCATTGATTGGCTGCTCGCCTCCTTGGAGCATGAATCTTGCCTTGAGGGGCGACAGCATCAGGGTAGTGTCCTGACGGAATCTCCCGCAACTTCCCCACACCTTCAATCCATCCTCCACAAGACCGGGAATATTCCCGCCAATGTTTCAGGCTGACGACCTTTCATCGGAAGAGGTCAAGAGACTTTAGCAGTTTCTTTGTGCAAGTGTTGAGCAGGGATAAAAGAGGAAGGGAGGAAAGAAGAAAAGATCTGTGATCAGTTGGAAGGCAGGAGAGATTAAATGACAACATGGATGATGGCACAAGGAAACAGGGATGGTGCTGGGAGAAGAGACAGAAGATGGGGCCAGAGGCCGTGTAAATAGTCAAAGCAGAATTATTCCCAGAAACGACTCCCTGAACAAATGGGAGCAGTGGTTAAATGTAATATATTTGGGTGGAGAAGCAGATCAGTTCTAGTCTTACTGAGGCAATTATTCCTTGAGTGACTACCTTCCAGTAAGGCGCTTTAGCGTGGCTTATCTATGACTTTGCCTTCAGGATCATCCAAGAATAGGTTAGGTGCAGCAGCTCTCATCATTCTGCTAATCTCCAGCACAGGCTAGATTGGTTTGCAGGGAAGTGCAGTAATGTAGCATCAGGTGCTGATCCTCAAGCACCTGTATTTCACCACTCGTGTGATGCTTACTTATCCTCATAAGAACTCCTCAATTATGAGTTGTACCTGTAGCAAATACGAAGCAATATATTGTGGCTTGGAAAGAATTAATAGCCCTGTTTCATTAACTTAGAGATTCGGAGCTCAGGCATCTGAAAAACAGGACTTGTGAAATGAAGTCTCCAATTGAAAAGGTGACAACTTTTGATACAGACCTTAAGGTAAAACCAATATTAAAAAAAGTGATTATGTTAGTGACTGTTGTGGCAAAGTTTCAGGATGCAAACAAATATCGGAAGAATACATTCATTTCACAATTTCCTGTTTTGACAGGAGTGGATTGCAGTTAAATTTATGACACCAAAATGTGCTGGAGTGGAATATCGTATCCTGTTAGAGATACTTTTCCCATCGCCCATCTGCTCGGAAGAGTTTTGCACTGTAAATTGCTGCAAAGCGTGAACTGATAGCAGTGCGGCGAGGGCAATGGAAACCTGATGAATATGCTAGATTTACAATCTACCCCCATATCGCCCAACAAGATTTAAGGATTGAGAAAGAAACAAGGAACAACAGAGAAGGAAATAGAGTGAATTGGAGTCAAATCAGATGGAAAGAGAAATAGAGGAGGGAAGAAAGAGTGGATTAAGAGGGAGAGAAAAATAGAGACAAAGAAAAAGTATGGTTACAGCACAGGAGGAAGCCATTCAGCCCTTTATTTCTGTACAGGCTGTCTGCAAGAGCAATTTACAAATCCCATTCCCCCACCCCCCCGGTAGACCGGCAATGTATGAAAGATAAATTAAAATATTAAGAAATCCTGATAGCAGTTAATAGCTAGAGGAGTCTTTATGTTAAGTACGTGCCTGAGTTTTCTAATATAATTGATCATTAAAGCTGAAATGCACTAATTTCTTGAAACTCATGGGGAGTATGATGGTGAGCTGCCATTTTGAGAGGCTAATGAAGGAGGGGTGTAAATCGTCCAGCAATTCATGATTTGCAATCCACAGGGTACTTTTTCCTCATCATAAATTGCTGGCTTATTTACATCCTGATAACGGCATCCATATTTAACTCTCCGTTACTTTGCTAGCATGCTCTAACCTAATTAAATTTAAGCTTTTTGAAGGATTTCACTTCGCCCCAATCGAGTTAAACATTACAAAACTTGCTGTGAGGAACGTGAGAACATAAGGAGTGTGATTTGGAGTAAAGCCCATAGAGCAGGTTAAGCCTGCTCTGCTATTCAATAAGACCGTGGCTGATGATCTACCTCAACTCTACCCTACCCCCATATCCCTTGTAGCGGGGCTGCAGAGAAACTGGGGGAAAGGGTCAGCTAAATTTGCCTTTAGAGAGCCAGCATGGGCTTGACAGGTCGATTGGCCCCCGTGCTGTAAACATTCCACGACCCTAGTGTTCAAAAGTCTATCAGTCGCCGTCTTGAATATATTCAATGACCTTACAAACACAGCCCCCTGGGGTTGAGAATCCCAAAGACTCTCAACTCTCTGAGTGAAAATATTTCTCCTCATCTCAGTCCTAAATGGCCAAATCCTTATCTTGAGACTGAGCCTCCTATTTTTGGATGTGCAGCCAGGGGAAAACCAGCTTCTCAGCATTCATCCTGTCAAACTCTCTTAATAATTTTATACATTTCAATGAGACCACTCTCTAAACTCCAGAGCATACATACGCTGAAAACCGGTGCAAAAATTATGTAAATGTATCAAAGAAGTATTTAATTAATGGAGCCACCAGCTTAAAGTAGACTTAAACTAACAATGGCTTTTTAAATGGATAATGGAAAAAGTAACCTTATTTTTTGCGGCTGATAAAATTGGAAGAGTTAGCCGTTACATTGTTTTTAAAAGGCGTGCAGGATTTATGAAATTAAATCTTGTTAAAAAGGCGTGAACGGCTTCATTCTGACGTCTTAAAGGGATTAGGTGTGTTGACAGGCTGCTTCAGGCAAACAGTATCTCTTCATGTTTGCTTGCCGCTCTTCCATTACACTGAAATAACAAGATAATTGCGGCAGCCTTTGTTGCTCAGGCTTCAGCTGCAGATGGCAACTGTTCACTCACTACCAGCTCTTTACGGCAAGGATCTCTATTGTAAGCTTTGCAAAACGTTGACAAACACACATAATGCAATGTCTACTGCCGTGTTTTCTTAATAACACAAGGCAATAGATGAAAAATATCTCAGTTGGGTCAAAATTCACTAATTGAGCCAAGAAGTGGAAAATTTGGGTGGCCCTTTTAGTTTAGTGTTAAAAACAGGACAGGACATTGAGTGCAGAACCTGTGTTTGCCCAGCACCTCAGACGACAGTCGAGTTCTCATACATGGCCCATTCCCTACAGTGCGACACTGGCCGCATTGTGGTTCTTTGATTTCAGCCTTGTTTTGAGTAGCTTTGAGGATTTGAGGCCTGAGCAGGTAAGGGTTGGGAAGGTGCAACTTCACGCAGGGCTTGGTGTGCAAATGCCCCACCGCCTTTGTGGTGTTAGGCTGGACTTGATCCCAAAAGTGCAAAGGATTGTACGCTAACACACTGAAGCAGCCAGCCTCTCTCATTTAAAGCTTGCATTTATGCAGTGCCTGTGACACGTTAAAGCACCCCCAGGCGCTTCTCAGTTGAATAATTGGACAGAAATAGGTGCCAGCTAAAGCAAGAGATAATGGACTTCTCGCCTAAATGACAAGAACATGGCGCAGGTTTTCATCTTACTGTCCAGGCATCAGTCTGACCTCAGGCATTGTCCCCCATTATAGAAACGACGCGATTTTTCATTTCATTGGGTGGCGATCTACAGGTGTACCTCCATTTAGACCATTATCAAAGGAGTATTAACAAGCTGCACGAGCCTTGTTGTACCCTCTCTCACCAGGAGATTGAGGCCACTGCACGGGTGTCATCAGTTACATTCTTTGTGGGTAGCCCTTGTCCCCTAGGAGCCAACCCTACATCCTCTGTGGTCCTTCGAAGATGTCAGGGATCTGAGACCTACTCAGGATGTATGAGTCGTGGATGCTACCTGGGAATTTGGTGCACGCCTGCATGGTAAGTTTGTTATGGTCACGCACCAGCTGCACATTGAGTGAGTGGTAGCCTTTCCGGTTGATGTACTGTACTGAACTGCCTGTTGCCAGGGAGCTTTCATTGCCGAATGAGTGCAGTTAATGGCACCCTACAGGTGTGGGAGTTCGGAAAGCTCTACAAAGCCCAGTGCTTTTACGTCCTGGCTGGCTTGAAATCTGTTGAAGTGGACAAAATTGTGGACCTTTGCAAAAATGACGCCTGTGACCTTCTGGATGCACTTGTGGGCAGACACTTGGGAGATCCCGCAGAGGTCCCCAGTGGATCCCTGAAAGGAGCCACTAGTGTAGAAGTTGAGTGCGGTGGTTACTTTCACAGTCACTGGCAATGGATGCCCTCCACGTCCCGCTGGCAAATGTGAGCCACCAGATCCCTTGACATGCAGAGGCATCTGCGACACTGGTTCTCACTCATCTGCAGATGACACATGCGATGTCTATACACCCTGAGTCTATCAAGGCATCTATGAATGACGGCTCTCTGAGGATCATCCTCTGTGTCCGCTGGATGAGCTGCTGCCCCTTGGTCTTGAAGGTTCTACTCGCATATGTGAGCCAGGCGCTTCCATCACATTCTTCCCTCCTGCCTATAGACAATAATTCAGGCAGTGAGAGCACCAGGGTCCATCTTCCTGGTGGTCTCCTCACTGCAGTATCAATGAGAAACATGCCAAAGGTCCACTCTCTGTCTGTGATTGTGGCCTCAAGGACTTTTTCACACGTGCCGGAGAGTACTGGCCCTTGAAATGATGCCCAATGTGGAATGTGCAAGAATGTTCACCACATCGACTTCCCCTCACCCCCAGCCCACATGACCGACTGCTGACAGCTTCGGCCAGGCGACTGGATGTTCTGCTTTCAGCCCAGGTGCTGGGAACATCATTGCCCGCTCTCCAAGACTGCGCTGTTTGGACTACACATGAGGGTTAATGTTCAGTGACTACAGGAGATTACTGTAGGGATCTGTAAGCTTCTCCTCTGTGAGTGGTGAATGGCTACATTTCCAAGGGGGTTCTCCAGCTTGTCTGGTTGCCCAATAGTTCTGCAATTCCATAACACTCTGGTGAATTTGAAGGCTGCGAATGAGGGGTTAAAACTAGGGGAACAATCATTGTCACTTTGAGGGATCAGTGTTGCATGAATGGGCATCATTGCTTCACTTTCCTGACTCCCTGAATGTCCACTGAACAGCTGCTAACCTGTCTCAGCTGTGACTCTGTCCTCATTTTGGAATTATCAATTCATTTGGGTGGCCCTTCAGTGCCTCCCTCCCCACAACTCATGTGTCTCAGTGCAACCTTCCTGCTCGTTGCCCCCAATGGAGCCCTTGACCTGCAGCCCCTTCCCTTCCCTCAGTCCCGTCTGGCCCCTTCCCAGTGGAGCCTTTGCCCTGCAGCACAGTAAAAGCCTTAACCCTGCTGTGGTTCCTGCAGAGACTTGCCTGTGAGGCCTCGCTGAAGCCGATGCAGGGTGAAGCCTGCGCGTCCTGGCCCTGACCCCTGCGAGCGTTGCACGATGCAAGGTACGCCAACTCACCTCGAGGTCAGGGGTGAAGTGCAGATCGTCAGCTGCCCATCGTTTAAATCCTGCTGTGAATGACGTCGTTCTAACTGCACGCTGACGTGGGCTCTTAATCCAGCGTGGAGGGATGATTCCACCAAGCAGGCGTCATAATGAGATGCTGATTTATGCTAATGACATTCGAGATGTCCGGTGGTGGGAAACGGTAATGGCTGAAGTGCACAATCGCCTCCTCCTTTTACGTCGCCATAAATCCAGTTCTGGGCCTTCTCGTGAGATTTAGTTCTCGCGCCCGCCATAACGCCCGCTGCAATCAGGCACGGAAACTTCCGGCCAGTATCTCCAATGGTGCAGCCCTCTCTCAGTACTGCACTGTAGTTTGAGCCTAGTATGCACTTAAATCCAACGGTGGGGTTTACCCTTTAGAGAATGGACTTAGGTTGCCAGATAATAGGATCACTGCAGTCATCACTGGGAGTTGAATTTCAGCACAGATCTCAGATTAAAGGGCAGAAGTCTAATTCATCACACAACCCCCTTTCTAAATTGTGCAAGAATAACCAACATTGTGAGCATACGGTTTGTTAGATTTAAATTGACTAAGAGGGTTATCATATATTTGAATTAAAGATTTAAATTAAATGAACTGACCTTTCTTCCAATTGGATTAGCAGCCAGTTTTAGAATGTTTCTTTAGCTCGGTTTAGACGAAGCCTCAAGACAAATAGGATGTTGAGTTTGGTGGCGACTTTGCAATAAAGCTTTACTCCTATCCTTCGCTCAAGGGAAATTGATATTTCATGATTAGGGGAAAAGGAAAATGTCCAATGTTGGCAGCTCCAAGATCACTATCTCGCTCCTACTGAAGATCTTTGACAAAAAGATATCTGTGCCGGGCTGGGGACTTGCATTTTATGCTTTCTTTTTTATGAGTATGTAGTTTATAATACTTAGAAAGGCTGTTTCTTTCTCCTGTATATTAGATGCATAAATATTCTGTACGTCATTGTTATAAACGAATGGGATAGCTTGTAATTATGTAACACCTTGGCAGGAGGCCAAAAATCAGTTTTCCGACATGAGGAAATTAGCTTGGAATCTTGTTCTCCCGACTTTCATGGGGGAGCTATGTTGGGAAGCCTACTTGCATCTCATGCATGCTCGTTAAAGGGCCAACATGCTGGAATCTTGCTCCCCCTCCAAATTACATGCCCCGCCAGTGGGAACTTAGAACATTCACTGTCGTGGTTGTACATGAGTGCTGTGCACCTGGGGCGAGATAGACTTTGTCTTGGGCTTCCAGGTCAACAGGCGCTGCTTTCACCTTCTTTTTATACTGTCACTGAGAGATACCAGCTGCCTGTAGCACAAGCTGCATCAAGGCAGGGCACAGGGAAGTGCTGCGGCCAAGTTAGGACTGGGTGGGGAGACTCAAGGAGCAGAGTGGAAGAGTGAATGGCTGTTTGAGTGCTGTTTAACTATGGCGCCTGGACGTTGGAGCCTATGAGGTGATGGCAGGGTGGGCCACTTCCTGCCCACCATGCGATTTGATGTGCTCCTCGCGGGTGCATAATTAATGAGCTGGACAGCACAAGATCTTGCGTGTTCAGACATCCCGCTCCCCAGCGGAAGTCACTCTGACATCCATGCCCGCCACTAGACTTGGTTTCCAAAATGGAGAATGCTGCCTGGTGTCTCCAACAATGCTGTGCTCCCTCAGTACTGCACTGAATTTTGAGCCTCGTAAATCCCGGGGTTCTGAAGCAATAGTCTTCCAACTTAGAGGCAACTCACTGCACCATGTTCACATTTACAAATTCAACGACTGATTACAATGGGTAGATACCCTGTAAGTAAAATAGTGCAAATAAAAAAAAGTCATAGATGTTGAAAAGGAAGCCCTGATGATTATCTTGCCTTCCTACAATTTCTTTAGGAATGTCCTTGGTGAGGAAGAAAATGGAAGTTTGTAAATTTAGCTTAATTTTCAACATCTGACTATGTCATTTTAGGGCATAGATTTTGATCATGACTCTCATAGCTCTAGTTTTCTATAGGAACAGGGCTGAGAGATGGCAGTACTGGAGCTGGTGAATAAAAGGTCCCGGAACAAAGCCACACATGACACCTTTCTTGGCATCGCACTTCGGCGAGCAGACTTTGGATGCTGTCCAGCTAACAATCTCTCCAATTCTGCCACAGCAGAATTGTTTGGCTTGGAGATGTAATGAAGGTGTCATCCAACTGTCTGTCAAGGGCAGTTTGGCCCTGGCATCTGAAAGGCATGAGACAGCACACTCATTACAATGAAGGCCTGTGGAAAATTCAGAGTTTATAATCAACAAAGTATTGGCCACAATCAGTCATGAATGGTGATGGACAATTGAAAAATTAAACAGGTGAAGGAAACTCTATTAACGTTCCCATCCTCAATGATAGCCGAGCCCAGCATACGAATGCAAAAGACAAAGCTGAAGTGTTTGCAACCAACTTCAGCCAGAAATGCCAAGTGGGTGATCCATCTCTGCCTCCTTCTCAAGTCCTCACCATCAAGGATGCCAGTCTTCAGCCAATTCAGCTCGCAGCACAAGATAACAAGAAATGACTGAAGGAACTGGATAGAGGTCCAGCAACAAGCAACAGCCTGACATAGTCATCCTCACGGAATCCTATCTTACAGGTAATGTCCAAGACACCAGCATCGCCATCCTTGGGTATGTCCTGTCCCACCGGCAGGACAGACCCACCAGAGGTGGTGGCACAGTGGTATACAGTCAAGAGGGAGTTGCCCTGGGAGTCCTCAACATCGACTCTGGACCCCAAGAAGTCTCATGGCATCAGCTCAAACATGGGCAAAGAAACCTCCTGCTAATTACCACATACCGCCCTCCCTCAGCTGATGAATCAGTGCTCTTCCATGTTGAACACCACTCAGAGGAAGCACTGGGGGAGGCAAGGGCACAGAATGTTCTCTGGATGGGGGACTTCAATATCCATCACCAAGAGTGGCTCAGTAGCACCACTACTGATCGAGCTGGCTGAGTCCTAGAGGACATAGCTGCCAGACTGGGTCTGCGGCAGGTGGTGAGGTATCCAACAAGAGGGAAAAACATTCTTGACTTCATCCTCACCAACCTGCCTGCATCTGTCCATGACATTATCGGTAGGAGTGACCACCGCACAGTCCTTGTGGAGACGAAGTCCCGTCTTCACATTGAGGATACCCTCCATCGTGTTGTGTGGCAATACCACCATGCTAAATGGGATAGATTTCAAACTGATCTAGCAACTCAAGACTGGGCATTCATGAGGCGCAGTGGGTTGTCAGCAACAGCAGAATTGTACTTGAACACAATCTGTAACTGTTATGACACAGATAAATTCTGAGCAGCTCAAATCCCAAAGGGAAGCTTAAAACAACTGCCACACCGTGTTTTACACACGAGATGCATGCCTTGAATTCAGTAGTAATAAGACCACCAAGTCTCAGGTTTCTTACAAAACTAAATTAAACCTTTATTAATAGAAGAAATGTTTTTAAGTACATACATAGATCTACAAATTACTACCATGATAATTTCTAAATCCCCTAGTTAATCTAACTCCCAGTTACATGTTCATTAAGGCAACAGTAAAACACATTTTAAAAGACCCAGGCAAGAAACATGATATCCTGAACAATCCAATTCAAAGTGAGTTTCCTTAACTCCAGTTCTTTGTAGATAGCAGCATGAGGCTTAGATGCTTCTTAGACTTTAGAATGACTGCCTTTACACACAGCCTTCTCTCTTTTATACATATTTTCCCCTTTGAATGCAAATTCCCATTGTTTCACTAAGTCTTTGATCTTTATCTCCCTGATCATAAAAACTTACCATAGTACCAATTTTACCAGTAATCTTTGGGAAAAATAAACACACTGTTTCTGAACTTCACCTGGCTAAGTGACACATTTCACCCCTCCTTTGAAAACAATCTAGTCTGGTTTATTTAAAAATACAAATGTCCTTTTACACCTTACATTCTAAACTTACCCCATGTTTACCTAATTAACATTTCAAACCTAGCTCATCTTCTAAAACACCAAAACTTTCAGACCAGCTGCCTTTAATCCAATTAAGTCTCACAGCACACACACATATGGACGCAGACACCACTATTTTACAATTAATTCCAATAACATTATTATATCTCCGTGACAGTAACCTCATGGCCCAGCATATCCCCACTCTATCATCACCATCAAACCAGGGGATCAACCCTTGTTCAATGAAAAGTGCAGAAGTGTATGCCAGGAGCAGCATCAGGCATACCCAAAAATGAGGTGTCATCCTGCTGAAGCTAAAGCACAGGACAACTTGCGTGCCAAACAGCATAAACAGCAGGCGATAGACAGAGCTAAGCAAACCCATAACCAACGGATCAGACCTAAGCTCTGCAGTCCTGCTATATCCAGTTGTGAATGGTGGTGGACAATTAAACGACTCACTGGAGGAGAAGGCTCCACAAATATCCCCATCCTCAATGATGGGGGAGCCCAGCACATCAGTGCAAAAGATAAGGCTGAAGCATTTGTTACAATCTTCAGCCAGAAGTGCCGAGTGGATGATCCATCTCAGCCTCTTCTGGAGGCACCCAACTTCATAGATGCCAGTCTTCAGCCAATTCGATTCACTCCATGTTATATCAAGAAATGGCTGAAGGCACTGGATAGTACAAAGGCTTTCAGCCCTGATAATATTCCAGCAATAGTACTGAAGACTTCTGCTCCAGAACTTTCCACTCCTCTAGCCAAGCTGTTCTAGTGCAGCTACAACACTGGCATCTAGTCTACTATGTGGAAAATTGCCCAGGTATGCCCTGTATGCAAAAAGCAGGACAAATCCAACCCAGCCAGTTACTGTCGAAGGGTCATGAGGACTCGAAACGTCAACTCTTTTCTTCTCCGCCGATGCTGCCAGACCTGCTGAGTTTTTCCAGGTAATTCTGTTTTTGTTCCAGCCAGTTACTGCCCCATCAGTCTAATCTTGATTGTCAGTAAAGTAATGGAAGGAGTCATCAACAGTGCTATCAAGCAGCACTTGCTTAGCAATAACCTTTCCACTGACACCCAGTTTGGGTTCCGCCAGGGCCACTCAGCTCCTGACCTCATTACAGCCTTCGTTCAAACATGGATAAAAGAGCTGAACTCACGAGGTGAGGTGAGAGTGACTGCCCTTGACATCAAGGCCACATTTGACCGAGTGTGGCATCAAGGAGCCCTAGCAAAACTGGAGTCAATGGGAATCAGGGGGAAAGCTCTCCACTGGTTGGAATCATACCTAGCACAAAGGAGGATTGTTAATGGTTGTTGGAGGTCAGTTATCTCAGCTCCAGGACATCACTGCAGGAGTTCCTCAGGGTAGTGTCTTCAGCTCAACCATCTGGGGATGTTCACTGATGATTGCACGATGTTCAGCACCATTCGTGACTCCTCAGATACTGAAGCAGTCCATGCCCAAATGCAGCAAGACTTGGACAACATCCAGGCTTGGGCTGACAAGTGGCAAGTAACATTCATGCCACACAAGTGTCAGGCAATGACTATCTCCAACAAGAGAGAATCTAAGCATCGTCCTTTGACGTTCAATGGCATTACCATCACTGAATCCTCCACCATCAACATCCTGGGGGTTCCAATGACCAGAAACATATAAATACTGTGGCCAGAAGAGCAGGTCAGAGGCTAGGAATCATGCGAAGAGTAACTCACCTCCCGACTCCCCAGAGCCTGTCCACCATCTGCAAGGTACAAGTCAGGAGTGTGATGGAATACTCCTTAGTTTCCTGGATGAGTGCAGCTCCCGCAACACTTGAGAAGCTTGACACCATCCAGAACAAAGCAGCCCACTTGACTGGCACCCTTCCACAAACATTCAGTCCCTCCACCAGTGACGTACAGTAGCAGCAGTGTGTACCATCTACAAGGCACTGCAGGAATTCACCAAGGCTCCTTAGACAGCACCTTCCAAACCCACGACCATTACCATCTAGAAGGACAAGGGCAGCAGACACATGGGAACACCACCACTTGGAAGTCACACACAATCCTGACTTGGAAATATATCGGCATTCCTTCATTGTCGCTGGATCAAAATCCTGGAGCTCCCTTCCTAACAGCACTGTGGGTGCAGCAGTTCAAGAAGGCAGCTCACCACCACTTTCTCAAGGGCAACGAGGGATGTGCAATAAATGCTGGCTTAGCCAGCGAAGCCCACATCCCCTGAATGGATTACAAAAAGCAAATGTGTGGACCCTGACAATGTCTCGGTTTTAGGGCTGAATACTTCTGCTCCTGAACGAGCTGCGTCCCTAGCCATGCTGTTCCAGTGCAGCTACACCATCTTCATGAGAAAATGGAAAATTGCCCAGGTGTATCCTGGCCACTAAAAGCAGGACAAATCCAATCTAGCCACTTTCTGCCCCATCAGCCTAGTCTCAATCATCAGTGAAGTAATGCAAGGTGTCATCATGAGTGCAATCAGGCTGCAATTACACAGCAATAACCTGCTCACCAGTCCCTAGTTTTGGCTCTGCCAAGACCATTCAAGACATTACCCTGAGGAACTCCTGCAGGGATGCCCTGGGGCTGAGATGATTGACCTCCAACAATCACAGCCGTCTTCCTTTGTGCTAGTTATGACTCTAGCTTTCCCCTTGATTCTCATTGTGTTTAATTTTACTGGTGCACCTTGATGACACATATTTGATCAATGGTGCCTATAAGTCAAGGGCTGTCATTCTGACCTCACATGGGCAATTTTCCATTTTACCGGGAAGATGCCAGTGATGTAGCTGCAAAAGCTTGGCTAGGGGTGTGGCTAGTTCTGGAGCACACATCTCCAGCATTACAACTCGGATATTATTGGGGGCCATGGCCTTTACTGTATCCAGTGTCCTCAGTGACTTATGGCTATCACATGGAGTGAATTGCTGGTGCAAGATGGCTGCCGTATTGGCCTACGCAATAAGTCTTTGCCTGCAAAAGTAATCCATTGTGCGAGGTGTGTTGAGATGCAAGACATTGGGCTGGATTTTCTGACCCCCCACCAACGGGATCTTCTGGTCCCACAGAAATCAATGGACTTTTGGCTAGCTCGCCATGTCCGCCGTGGTAGAAGCCACCATGCTAGGGCCAGAAAATCCCGGCTATTGTGTCAATGCAAATGCCACAGTCAATGATATGAAAACAATGAGATGAATGGTCAGGTTAGCTACTTCACAGTGATGTTGGTATTGTTGGAATAGGAATGTTGGCCAAAATAATGATAATGGATAACATTTTTAATTACTGGTCTCACTTATGGTAAGTGGGAGGATATGATGTTTTATAGTGACTGAAGCTCTATGCGTTATTCTGCCTCAAAGGTGCAGATGTTTTTGACACGGTTTGGCACCTTTAATAACAAGAAGTCAAATTGCTGTAAGTTGTGATGCTTGGGGTCAGTTAGATAAAATGGGGTTAGTTTTCAAACTGTGCAAAACTGGTGTTACAGATCTGACACCTGTCACAAAAACCTCCTGAGCTTGGCTTTCCAGCAATTTCAGTGGAAGGATAAGCAGTGTGGTTTCAGTGACGGGTGGCTGGTGCTCCAGTATGCTCAGGCTGCAAATAGAAAATCAAACTTAGCCTCTTTCGGCGAGGGATGTTTGTGGATTGGCACACACAAGTCAGAAGGAACTGATAATTTCTCTTAAACTTGGGACACGTTGAAGAGTGGCATCTTGAAGTAGGATTGACTCGAAACTTTAACATGCAGTATATAGGGAAGTCTGTTTAGAGCATGTTGCATGTCAGTCTGTCATCCAGCATTGTCGGAGTTGGCTCAGCATTTGGATCTACGGGATACGCGACAACAACTGGCCAAGGATTCCTTGCCAGCTCATCCAAAACCAGTGACCCCGGCCAGCTAGAAGGATCAGAGCAGCAGGTGCATGGGAACACAGTCACTTGAAGACCACGCACATTGACTTGGAAACGTATCACAGTATTTTCATTGTTGCTGGGTCAAAATCCTGGAACTGCCTACCTAACAGCATTGTGGGTTCAGTACGTGAGCTACAGTGGTTCAAGAAGGTGGCTCATCACCACCTTCTCATGGGACAAATAGGGGTGGGCAATAAATGTCAGCTTTGCCATTGATGCCAACATCCCAAGAATATAAACAAAAATGTGGTGCTCACTCCTACTGGTCATTTTGTTAAATGCACAGTAAAATTGAATTCACTTCTTGTCCTTCTCCTCTTTGAATATTGATATCTTAAATTCTATTTGTAATCAGCGCTAACCCTGTGAACTCGTGTATTATATCCTGTTATCATAGCGCAGTCAATCCATGTCTAGGTTTTACGTAAAGCACCACACTCAGATCCTTATCTTATCCCGCTGGTCAGGATTGGAAGCACCCTCTGAAAGAGCACCAGAACAAATCTGGGGATGATCACTCCAAAAAGTGGAAGTGTGATCACCTCGTCTCACCAATTAGAGGCATCAATTTCCTCACTGGAGTTACAGCTCGATGGGAGTCGCTCGCCTGTACGCACCTCACCCAAGTGGCAATTATTCAGGATGCACTTTTGAGTGTCAGAAGACTTTCTCACCACTGGCACGATTACAAAGAAATGTCCATCACCAAGAGTGGTTTGGTAACATCACCACTGACCAAAATGCCCAAGCCCGGAAGGACATATCTATTGGACTGTGCCTGTAGCTGATGGTGAGTGAACCAACGGGCGGGATAAGCCTAAGATTGACGTCTGAAGTTCCCCATGCAGAGTACATTCTGTGCTCTTGTTATACACAATGCTTCTTCCAAGTGCTGCTTCTTTGAAATAGTAATCTTGGAATCTTTTATGTCCGCTTGAGAAAGCAGACATAACCTTTGTTACTGTCTCATCTGAAAGACGGCACCTCTGACAGTGCAGCATTCCCTTGGTACTGGCATTATAGAGTATCATGTGACTATGAGGTGACCTTGTTCTCACCAGTCTACCCGTTGCAGATGCATCTGTCCATGAAAGTATTGGTGGGAGTGATCAGTTCACACTCCATTTGGAGACAGTCACATCTTTACACTGAGGATACCAGCTGTGTTATGTGACAGTACCACCGTGCTAAATGGGATAGACTCAGAACAAATTGAGCGTCCATGAGGCACTGTGGGCCATTGTATACAACCACTGTCAGAGACCTCATGGACCGACATATCCCTTCCTACCATTACCATCAAGTTAAGGGATCAACCCTGGTTCAAAGAGGAATGCAGGTGAGCATGTCAGGAGTAGCGCTATGCATATCAAAATAATGAGGTGTCAACCTGGTGGATCTACAGCACAGGACTGCATGTATGCCAAACAGCAGAAGCAGCATGCGATAGACAGAGCTGATCTATCCCAGAACCAACAGATTAGATCAAAGCTGTGCAGTTCTGTCCCATCCAGTCGTGAATGGCGGTGAACTGTTGAGCAACCAGTGGGAAGAGAAGGCTCCACACATATCCCATCCTCAAAGATGGGGGAGCCCAGCAAAAGATAAGGCTGAAGCATTTGCTACAATTTTCAGCCAGAAGTGCCAAGTGGATGATCCATCTCGACCTCCACCTAAGGTGCCCAACATCAAAGCTGCCAGTCTTCAGCCAATTCAATTCACTTCACGTGATATCAAGAAATGGCTGAAGACACTGGTTACTACAAAGGTTATGGTTCCTGACAACAGCATTGAAGATGTACTTCAGAACTTGTCGTGCCCCTAGCCAAGCTATTCCAGTACAGCTAAAAACACAGGCAACTACCTGACAATCTGGAAAATTACCCAGGTATGTCCTGTTCACAAAAAAGCAGGACAAATCCAACTCAGCCAATTACTGCCCCATCGCTTCCCTTCAAACATTAGCAAAGCGATGGAAGTTGTTATAGGCAACGCTATCAAGCGGCACTTACTCAGCAATAACCTGCTCACTGACACTCAGTTTGGGTTCTTCCAAGGACATTCAGCTCCTGACCTCATTACAGCCTTGGTTCAAACATGGACAAAAGAGCTGAGTGCAACAGATGAGCTTAGGGTGACTTCCCTTGACACCAAGTCACAACTCCCAACACTGAAGCAGTCCGTGTTCGCAAACAGCTGGACCTGCATTTGGGATGATAATTGGCAAGTAACATTCATGCCACATGGGATGATAATTGACATGTAACATTCATGCCACGCAAGTGCCAGGCAATGACCATCTCCAACAAGAAACAATCTCACCATCTGCCCTTGATTTTCAATGGCATTACCATTTCTGAATCCTCCACCATCAACACCCTGGGAATTACCATTGACCAGAATCTTAACTGGACCAGCCACACAAATACTGAGGCAACAAGAACTGGTAGGAGGCTGGGAATTCTGCAGCAAGTAACTCACTTCCAGACTCCCCAAAGCCTGCCTACTATCTACAACGCACAGGTCAGGCGTGTGAAGGAATACTCTCCACTTCCCTGGTTGAGAGTAGTTCCAACAACACTTGTCATGAGAAATAGACTATAGCTTCCCCAACTATCTGCGGGCATATTGAACTTTTTGAGGAAGACCTGTGTTTTTTAAAGAAATACAAAGTCAAGATACTGACTAAAAGATGGCTGACACTATAAAGCGACCACTTTCTAGAAAATTCTCATGTAATTAGACTGACAGACCTGTCCTGGGAACATGGAATTTTGTATCTTAAGAGGTGTCAATGCCCACTTTAAACTTGAAAGAAATGTATGGAAAATGCAAAAGACTGGGCTTTAACCTCCTGTGTTTGTGGAGACAATGGACTGTTTCCTGTACAGTTCATCAGAAATCCAAAAACCCACCTCTTGTTGATTCATATCGTAGAATGGAATATGTGTGGAGCTTTCTCACGAGATGAAAGCAAAATGGACTGTAGATGCAAGAAACAAAAACAGAAAATGCTGGAAAAATTCAGCAGGTCTGGCAGCATCTGTGGAGAGAGAAACAGAGTTGACATTTCGAGTCCATATGATCCTTCTGAAGAGCTTCAGAGAAGTAGGAATGTGATGAAATTTCTACTGTTTAAGGGGGTGGAGCAGGTGAAGCTGGATAGAAGGCCAGCGATAGGTGGGGGAGAGATTGACAAAGATGTCATGAACAAAAGGACAAAGGGGTGTTAATGGCAATGGCAAGGGCTAAAAAAGGTGCTGGTAGTGGCATTAAGGTAAGAAAGCAGAATGTGATAATAGCAGGAAAAGGGTAAGCGCTCTGTAAAGAACAACATGAACAAGTGACAGATGGCCCTTATGGGGGTGGGGTGGGGGAGAGGGATCGGTGTTGGGGGGAAAAAAAGGGATCGAAAATGGGATGGGGGGGTGGAATAAGGGATAAAACAATAAATAAGTGAATGAAAATTCAAATGAATAAAAATAAAAATGTGGTCAAAAAATAAAAACAAATTTTGAAAAAGGGATAATAAAGGGGTGTAGATAGAAGAGAGAGTTAATGATCTGAAGTTGTTGAATTCAATATTCAGTCCGGAAGGCTGTAAAGTGCCTAGTCGGAAGATGAGGTGTTGTTCCTCCAGTTTGCGTTGAGCTTCACTGGAACATTGCAGCAGGCCAAGGACGGACATGTGGGCATGAGAGCAGGGTGGTGTGTTGAAATGGCAAGCGACAGGGAGGTCTGGATCATGCTTGTGGACAGGCCGAAGGTGTCCTGCAAAGTGGTCACCCAGTCTGCGTTTGATCTCCTCTCCCCCAAGAATACATGGCAAAATTGAGTTAAAACTAACTGAAGACCAGTAAGTGACAGAGCAGAAGAACAAAGAAGCAAGGAGGACCTCTCTCATTCTTTCTGTGTGTGTGTGTGTGTGTGTGTGTGTGCGCGTGGGTGGGTGGGTGTGTCTGTGTGTCTATGTGTGTGTTTCTGTGTGGGTGTGTGTTTGTCACTTTTTCTGCCACACAGTAGTCACTATACCTGGGCATTTATCCCAATGATGCTGAACATTTTCTCCATTCTGTTCTTTGCCACCCAAAGCTCTGAAACTTTTAGGCTTATGGTTTCATTAAAATTTACATCCCTTGTCAGTGGCATTGATGAGAAGGACGAAAGTGTTTTCACTCTGCGCCATTCTAGACAACACAGGTGGAATTATTATGAGTGGGGAATCTGGCAGTGATTGATTTTAGTCTCTCTTTGTCTTGCATGCCTGTAAATCAGTCCAATGTCACCACAACATTCATCCATAGCCCATCTATCATGCCAGCATACAAAATATTCCCCAGCCTCCTTTCTCTCAGTTGGAGGGTCAGTGTGTATGAGAAATGGTTGATGAATGAAATATCCTCAGGCATTTGAAGGAGATGTTGTTAATAATTATAGCCGTTCAGTAGGCCTAAAACACGATTCTTGCCGTCCTCTCTGTGCGGGCAACTAATCTGACTCTTGTTTTTTTTCCATTTGTACTTGCTGAGTGTACAGTACAGTAAGAGGCAATGTTCCTATATTTGAGATGTTGCCACATTGTATTCAAACTCTTTTCTGAGCTTTTCTTTCTGAGCTTTTCTTTCTGAGCTTTTCTTTCTGAGTGCTTGTCGTGGGTTAAGGGAGGAGGAGGAAGGAGTGAGCAAAAGTGAAAGGTCATGGCCTGTGACCAGGGTTGAATGGACATTAATCAACAAGTCGGGGGGATTGACAGCCATCCATAGGAAGATTGTGTCAGGAGTTCAGTTAAACCTGGTGACATGGATCTGCTTTGATAGTGCAGTGAGTCTGTCATGCAAGCCAAGAAGATTCTAGGTTCAATCCCAGGAATGTAACTGAGCTCAGGCTGGGGGATAGAGAGCAGTTGTGGTGTGTGGGGGAGAAGTGGTAGGGGTGGTGTAATCATGCTCAGTGCCCTCAATTTGGGGGACAGGTGTGGATGGTGGAGGCGGAGGGGAGGGGGTGAAAACCAACCAGACCTTTTGCTCTTGATTCTTATTTCACTCGAGCCTTCACTCTCAAATGTCGGGAAGAACAGGGTCGTCTTAGATGTGGTGCACTCCTTTAATAATATAGTCTTCTAACAATCCATTGTTGAACAGATTTTAGATGCTTCCAGTCTGATTGGAGGGTAATGCTATTAATCTTAGTCTGAATTATTTTCGGGTGGGTTTGTTTCAAAAGGATAGCATCTTATCACTTGCACTAAACAAGAGCAAGAAAAATTGCACTAACTGTAATCCAATTTTCCTTTGAGATAAATCTATACCATCTGTATTGAGCTCTTTACCCAATACTGTGTGCCTCTTCTGTAATATTACAGCTTGCCTTTTGTCCTGTTAGTAGTTGGACTTTCATTCATTCCCACTTGAAAGTCTTAGAGATATTAACCTTTCTCAGCTCAAAGATAAATAAAAGTTCCTTTTTTCTTTCCATTTTAATGTGTCATTGTAAAATATGAATGTTTCACAACCTGGGATGATGTAAGAAACACCTGGGACAGAATTTTCCATGCCCGTTGGCATTGGTCGTCATGGCGGTCATGAGCGGACAATATGGTGGGAAGGCCAAGAATCGGTTTCACTATGTCGTGAAACCAGTTTGCGATCGCTCGCTCTGCCCGTCAATGGTAGGCTGCATTTTCCACCGCCACATGTCGGGAACTTCATTTTAATATACCTGCATATCATTATAAGCCTTGCACCTAGGAATCATACCCCCCACGTCAAATTAACCGTCCACATCGGTGGGAAAACACGCCGGTGCAGAACGCGTCTTGACAAGTGTGACACACAGACGTCGGGACTTAATGTCAGGCCCTTGCTCAAATCGCGGACATCCGAGGAGCAGAAGATGCTGGAGCGCGACAGCAACTGGACCCTGGAGGAACATCCATCGCACGCTGGGTGGATTCTCATGGGCATGGCTCAGTTGGGAAGCAGCTCACGGCAGGTGGAAGGTCACCATTGAGAGTCTTCTTTGGGACAACATGGCCTAGGCCATGACCTGTTACAGATGATCGTCGATGGGGTGGAGAGGAAGGTGTAGGTTTGACTGGGAGAGGAAAGTGTACCGGGGGGAGTGAGGTTGGGTGGGGGGAAAGGATGGTTTCGGGGATGGAGGGGGGGAGGGTGAGGTTGGGAGGGAGGATAGAGGGTGTAACGGGGAGAATATGGCAACTGGAGAGGAAGGTGTAAGGGAAAGAGTTCGGAGGGGGGATGGAGTCCGGATGGAGGGAGTACGTGGGGGAAAGGAGTCCGGGGGAGGAAGGAGTAAGGGTGGAGGATGGAATAAAAGGAGGGATATCCAGGTGAACATGCAAGGGACGGGTCTGTAGAGCTGATAACTGCCTCTTGGGGAGTGAAATGGCAATGGGTATGGTAGGAGGAAATGGTGAGAGTAAGAGAGAGGAGAGTGATCAGGTAGGGTGGGAGGGTGAGGGCGCGATGATAGCGGTAGAAGGGACTGCGAGGGTGGTTGGTGGGGACTTGGAGGCAGACACGGACCCTGGGGGTGGGAAGGAGGAGAGCAGGGAGGTGAATGTGGATGAGGCTGGGATTCTCAGGAAGGTAGGAAAGAAAAGGGTTCTGGTTGGTAGGTGACGATGGGGAGGTGGAAGGTGACGCCGGCAGGATGGGGAGGAGGTTAACAGTGATGGGGAAGGACATGGGTGACTGGGGGAGGGGAAAGGATGGGGGTGCTGAAGACAAACTTTGCCAGTACCAAGCTTCTAAAATCGAAAGTGAAAGGAGCCTCATGTTGGGTGGGACAGGTGCAGCGTGGGAGGACGATCAGTGGGTGGGCGGAGATACAGGGCAGCGCAATGGACAACTGCAGGCAGCACTGAAAATGCTCAGGACATTGAGATGAGTGTGATGGAGGAAGGATCTGCATACGTGGGAGAGAGCTTGGACGAGACTCTGAAAGGCCCTGCCTCACACACACTTCTCCCTCCAGAATCACTCGTGGTCCAGCTGCTGGGCTGCTAGTGGGGAGGAACGCAGAGGGACGACTCGGGAAGCCTGTAAATGAAGCTGAAAGACACCATTACATATTGCTCGGTGAAAGTAAATATATTTTCAGATTATATAGTGACAAAATGTGCTCACCCGTGCAACGACCTGTGATCAGAAACTCTTAACTTTTCTAGGCCTATCACTTCTAGGTGCTGCCCTGACTTCCACAACAGGGCTGGAGGCAGCCTGTGCAATGGTTGGCCCTGTTGCCACTGATAATTTTGGCATGTGTCCTCTGGAGAGCCAAGGCTTTGAAGGCCCCGGCTTGCTTTGGCTGACCTCCTGTGGGCCAACTGCTCCCTCTGTGGAGGATGAGGTTGAGAGGGTCACAGGCAAAGGGGACCCAGAGGGAGCGGACGGCCTCTGAGATCCCTGAGTGGATGACCCAGGGCTGTCTAGCTGCTGCTCCTCCTCTCTGTGGGTGTCTGAGGGCCATGGCCTGATTCGGTGAGGGGAAGGAGCACCTGAGGGACGTCGAGGTGCCTTGTTTCCCTTGCATGTTGCCACTCAGGAACTCACCCATGGCTACCACAATGGAGTGCAGGTCTGCATGCATCTCTGTGTTCTGCTGGACCAGGATCTCTGTGGTGTCCGCCATCTTTCCCATGGAGACCTCCGTATGCACGCATGTGGGCACCACTTCATCAGAGAGCAGGTGGATGCATTCCTTCGACTCATGTGCTAGTCTGTTGAGGGTTTCCAACAGCATGATGTTCCCACGCCTTCTGCTGACTCTCCAGGATGAGTTGGAAGGCTGAATCCAGAGGCTCGTCATCTGACTCGGACCTCACAGATGCCTCTTCTCCAGCAGTCCTCTGAGTGTCGGGGAGCTCGGCTGAACTTGCCTCCTGCTGTGGACATGTGTCCGTGTGGTGACCACTAGATTGTGAACCCGAGCCTGCTCTAGATCGAGGTCCCACCGAGGTGTGTGTCTCTGCGCTGTTGGAGGGTGTGGGTAAGCGCTGTGACGAGTCTTCCAAGTTGCTTATTTCCAGCTCTTCAATGGAGGAGGTGTCCTCTTTGCTGGGGTTGAGGACCTGGATGGAGCTGAGGGACTGACTGGCTGAGGGTGTCAGTCACTTGGCAGAGCTCCCTGTGAACCAAAGGAGAGATAATTAGTGCGTGGCAGCAGAGTCAAAAGCAGTAGAGAGAACACTGACAGTTGCGTAGAGAGGGGGATGATGTGGTGCAGGATCCTCATGAGGGTGGTCAAAGCTGACCTCACAATCGCCACAGGCATGGTCAATGTCCTCACCAGTCAGCACGATGACACGCTCCTCAAAGTGAGTGAGGGGTCTAATGTGGGCCACTCCACCCCCGGTCTGGGACTTTTCCCTGCTGCTGTGAGCCAGCTTCTCCTGCATGAAAACAGATGGAGAGGGTGTGAGCAGGACACATGGCACTGCGTGGAATACTTGGCTTGTGTGGTGAGCAGAGACATGGACAGGAATGAGGAAGTGAGCTGGAGAGGATATGAGCCGGCTGGAGATGTGAGCGTGTGTGTGTGACAGTTAGTGATGTTGTCCCTTGAGCAGTGAGTTTTCTGTGAATGTGCGATGGGTTTGTGAGTGTGAGAATTGAGAGTGATGAGAACAGTGCCTTACCTTGGTGGAATGGAAGAGACCATTTCTCCTCTTTCGGCACTGGGTGGCTGTCCTCTTTTGCAGGGTGTTGGCGCTGACCGCCTCCCATGCTGGATTGGTGACCTTGCTCACTGGCCTTCGCCCAGGACCGGGGTAGAGGACTTCACGCCGGGCGACCAGTGCATCCAGTCGGTGCTGGAGGGAGTCATCGCTAAATCTGGGGGCAACATGTTTTCTCCCTTCGTTCGCCATCAGTTCAGAGCAGCTTTCTATCCCTTGAAGAGCGCTAGGGGCGGCCTTTAAATATGGCACCTGGTTTGGGTGAAGGAGAAGCCGCCTCGCCAGCGACACGGCATGTTTCCTGGGAATGCATCATCAATGAGGCGGGATTGGGACGATACAGCATGAAAAGCCGCCATTAAGGCCAGTGGGTAAAATGTTCTTTTTGCCGCCCGCTACCACATTAGTGGAAATCTGGGACGATTCCGCCCTAGGTCATTTTCCTTGGTCCTGATTTAAAATCTCACCTTTTTTAGGAATATAATAAAGTCACATCAGGAAATGAAAACCTATGGGAATATTTCTGACCCTTAATGGCCAAACCCTGACCAGCGATTCACACATTGCTGCTTTGTGGTTGGGATTAAAACAATCAAACAAACCTGAGGCCTACATAGGTGATTCATGGAGCCTGAGCTTCCAAATTGGCCACCCACTGAGGAAACAATGATAAAAACAAAAAACTGCGGATGCTGGAAATCCAAAACAAAAACAGAATTGGGTCATGAGGACTCGAAACGTCAACTCTTTTCTTCTCCGCCGATGCTGCCAGACCTGCTGAATTTTTCCAGGTAATTCTGTTTTTGTTTTTTACTGAGGAAACAATTGTGTCCTTGATGATTTACAAACGAGGAGTGCTCCTACCCAAATCATTTCTCCGCCTATCATCCACAACGTCCTCTGCGTAAAAAAAGAGCAAAGCGCTTTGCTCCCAAGATGGGCATAACTCATTCTTGTGACGCATTGATGCTTTAATTTAGAAGAATCCTTGCGCGTAAATGAGGCCAGAGCAATTTTTTATTCTTTGAACGAGGTTATTTTTGAGAAATTAAGACAAAGGGTCATCTCATAAAACAGGACACCTTGAGGATTGAAAAGAACGGGAGAGAAGCTGAGAGAATTCAGTCTTGATTAGGTGACACCAGTGTTGGGTCTTCAGACTGTTGGAGGCAGTGAGGAGATCCCTAGTTTCGAATCCGAAGTGGAGCTAGTTTAGAATGGGAAACGTCACAATAAACCGTAACTTAGACTTAATCATCAATGCCTACTTTCCAAGTGAGGTAACTTCCATTCTGCTGTAACAACAAGCAAATGCTTCTTTCGCCTTTGTTCTGTATGACAAGTTATTTTATTGGCTAATAATAAAAACAGATGTAATTTACAATTGTCAGTTTAGCAGTGAAATAAAACGGGATTTATGGTTGTGAATTCCGATCCCTTCAGAAGGTTGCCCATGCTGCACATGCGTCTGTGTAAAGTTCCCTCATGCCACAGCCATTCTCCTGGACTTTCCAGAGGAAATATCTCTCATTAACCTTGTACCAATGGGGTGGAGGGGGGCTGGTGGGGAGGCGGGGGGTGGGGGGTCACCCTGTGCTTTTAAAAATCTTTTTTTTTTAATTCAGTAAACGTTTTATTCTGCTGAAAAACAATCCTATAGAGAAGTGGAGGGGTTCAGTGAGGGAATCCCAGAGTTCAAGGCCCTTGGACGCTGACAGCGTGAAGAATTGAGACAAGTGACCGTGGTGGGTCTCCCCCTGGCAGATGTGGTGAACCGTTTAAATCTCCCAATCAATTCGGTGGGACTGTAACCTCCCGCCCAGCAGGAGGAGCTGGTAAAATCCTGGTCAATACGCTGAAGCAAACTCCACTCACAACTGGAGACCATGCCTTTGAGTATATTGTAAGAAGGTGGAGTAGTTAGCCCTGAGGTGGGTTTAAAGGGTATAACAGTGGGAATCAGAAAATGTTTTTTCTTTCTGTAATTTGCTCCACTAGCAGAGTTAACTCAGGCCACTGCAATGCTCCACTCAATGTTCACATATCAGCATAGACAACAAGTGTCCTCAGACTATTCAAATGCGCCCACACACACACACACAGACACACAACACACACAGACACACAACACACACACAGACACACAAACACACACACACACACATCACCACACACACACACACACACACACACATCACCCCACACACACACACATCACCCCACACACACACATCACCCCACACACACACATCACCCCACACACACACACATCACTCCACACACACATCATCCCACACACACACACACACACACACACACACTTTTATTTTACTCATTCATGGATGTGGGCTTTGCTGGCTGAGCCAGCATTTATTGCCCATCCCTAATTGCCCTTAAGAAGGTGGTGGTGAGCTGCCTTCTTGAGCCACTGCAGTCCATGTGGTGTAGGTACACCCACAGTGCTGTGAGGGAGGGAGTTCCAGGATTTTGGCCCAGCGACAGTGAAGGAACGGCAATATATTTCCAAGTCAGGATAGTGAGTGGCTTGGAGGGGAACTTCTATGTGGTGGTGTTTCCATCTATCTGCTGCCCTTGTCCATCTAGATGGTGGTGGTCATGGGTTTGGAAGGTGCTGTCGAAGGAGCCTTGGTGAATTCCTGCAATGCATCTTGTAGTCTTGTAGATGGTACACACTGCTGCAATTGTGCTTACCGTGCATACTGCCGCTGTACACACATCTCACACATACACATACACACACCCCACATTTACACACACACCACCCCCACTCACATTATTAACCACACCTACAACACACACCACACACACACACATAGACACCTCATGCACATAGACACACCCCACACACACACACTTACACACCCCTCCACATGGATACACACGCAGACACCACTCACAGACACACCCCACATACACAGTCCCCCACACACAGGCAGACACACCCCACACACACAGACTTACACACCCCTCCACATAGATACACACACAGACACCGCACACAGACACACCCCACATACACAGTCCCCCACACACAGACAGACACACCCCACACATGACATACACTTACATATACCTGCCCCACACACACACATATGCAGACACACAAACCCCCCGTGCACACAAATACGCCCCATGCACACTTACACACACCCCTCCCACGTACATACCCACACACTTAAACACACACACACACACACACCACACACAGAGCCCCCCACACATACTCCCACACTCTCACACCCACACACACAAACATACTCCACACACCAGACACAAACACCACACACACACACTCTTACACGCACACTGCCGCCCCCAAACACACAGATGGGACCAGAGGCGCCCGGACAGAAAAATCACAGTGGGACAGCGCCGTGGGATAGATGGCCACATCTGCAGCCGAAGACCACCTTGTTGTGAAGATCCTCTTCCACAATGGCAGCCTGGCAGCTATGGCCATTTTTATTTTCAAAGCTTTTAAAAATGCTGAAAGGATGTCTCCGTCTGGAGCCTTCCTCTCTCCCCTCACCTTTTTTTGGCAGCTGGAGGGCTTTCATTTCTTGAGGGTTTCTTACTGAGCATCAGGAGCCCACCTGCCACCCTTTATTGGAAGGTGAGCATGTCCTCTTGCCATTAATTGGGCAATCTTTTCAAAACAGTGGCGTGCATGTCACGATGACGCTGTGTGCTGTTGGGCCCGGAGCTCATCCTGACCCCCAAGCAAAAACCCTTCCCTAAAGTGTCAGCCATTTCTCTGTGGTATCAAATTCATCTCATTGTGGGTTCAAGTCCACTCCAGAGATTTGAACACACTTTCCAGTCTGACTGTGGTAATGAGGGAGTAAGACATTAAACCAAGGCCCCTTCTACCCACACACCCACATACACACACACATCACCCCACACACACATCACCCCACACACCCACACACACACATCACCCCACACACCCACACACACACATCACCCCACACACACATCACCCCACACACCCACACACACACATCACCCCACACACACATCACCCCACACACCCACACACACACATCACCCCACACACACATCACCCCACACACCCACATACACACACACACATCACCCCATACACACATCACCCACACACACACATCACCCCATACACACATCACCCACACACACACACATCACCCCACACACACATCACCCCACACACCCACACGTACACATCACCCCACACACACATCACCCCACACACCCACACACACACACACATCACCCCACACACCCACATACACACACACACATCACCCCATACACACATCACCCACACACACACACATCACCCCATACACACATCACCCACACACACACACATCACCCCACACACACATCACCCCGCACACCCACACATACACATCACCCCACACACACATCACCCCACACACACATCACCCCACACACCCACATACACACACACACATCACCCCATACACACATCACCCACACACACACACATCACCCCATACACACATCACCCACACACACACACATCACCCCACACACACATCACCCCACACACCCACACATACACATCACCCCACACACACATCACCCCACACACACATCACCCCACACACCCACACACACACATCACCCCACACACACATCACCCCACACACCCACACATACACATCACCCCACACACCCACACACACACACACACATCACCCCACACGCACACACACACACACACACACACACTTTTATTTTACTCATTCATGGATGTGGGCTGTTGAAGGGTCATGAGGACTCGAAACGTCAACTCTTTTCTTCTCCGCCGATGCTGCCAAACCTGCTGAGTTTTTCCAGGTAATTCTGTTTTTGTTTTGCCCCTTCTACCCTCTTGTGTGGTCGTTAATGATCCCAAGACACGACATTGAAGAACAGACGAGTTCCTTCCGGTGTCCTTCCAATACTTATACCCCTCAATCAACATCATAAAAACAGATCATTTGCCCATTGCTGTTTGTGGGAGCTTGCTGTGTGTAAATTGGCTTCCACGCATCCTACCTTACAACAGTGTCTACACTTCAAAATGTACTGCATTGGTGGTAAAGTACTTTGGAATGTCCTGAGCTTGTGAACAGCGCTATGTGAATGAAAGCCTGCCTTTTGTTTTTAGACAGATTCCTGTTTGGCCTGACTTGTTTCTGAGGAGCCCAGTTTGGAGTGTGCCAGGTGACATTAGGGATGCAAATGTTTATATGAAATTTCTCTTTCTCTCTCTCTGCTGTTGTTCTCCATACAAACTTTCTCCACCTTTGTATCGGCTGGAATATTGTTCCTTAAACAGTGACGGCTGATTTGTCCGCTAGGGAAATGTAGCAGCAGCTAATTCATTATCTGTCAGTATTCAGCTCCCTTCTGATTTCACCTGGAGTTACAATTCTTCTCCCTCATGCAGCAGGCTGGAAACCTATTGAAGGTAGGGTTCCCCACCCCCTTCCAGTTCCTCCCACCCACGAGGATGGCAAAGGAAACCTGGCATGGAGTATTTGCAAAGAAGCAGAAAAGACTTTAAAGTTAATCATGATTGATCTCATGAGGGAGGGAAGGGATATTAACTTTCGGTGGGAAACCTCACTGGCAAGCTAATTACTGATCCACCCCAATACAGACACTCAGGGAACTCACCAAGCCTCCTTAGGCAACACCTTCCAAACCCATGACCGCTACCATCTAGAAGGACGAGGGCAGCAGACACACGGGAGCATCACCACTTGGAAGTTCCCCTCCAAGTCGCACACCACCCTGACTTGGAAATATATCACCGTTCCTTCACTGTCGCTGGGTCAAAATCCTGGAACTCCCTCCCTAACAGTACTGTTACTAACACCACATGGACTGCAACAGTTCAGGAAGGCAGCTCACCATCACCTTCTCAAGGGCAATTAGGGATGGGTAATAAATGCTGGGTAATAAATAATGAGCGATGCCCACATCCCATAAATGTGTAAAAAAAATTACTACTACAAATACTGGCCCCTCACATCACAGGAAGAAATTTAAAAAGAGGCACACTTTATTCTTTATTTATTATTATTTTTATTGATTATTTGTTAATGAGCAAACAATTTTAACAGAGCATTGGCAATGTTCTAGTCACTGTGTGGAGCTTTAAGCAGGTGAAAGCAGCTACCCAGAAGGAAAAAACAGTTCGGACCAGTACTCTTAGTTCTCAGTTTTTATTGGTGTTCCATTTTAAGGTATACAAGACCAGTATTCTTATTTCCCAGTTTTTACTGGCATTCCATTTTATGGTATACAAGACCAGCTCGGACCAGTATTCTTATTTCCCTGTTTTTACCCTTTTTTTGCTCTGGGTAGCCTGTGTTAGTGTGTTACTGGTACCGTACAGCAGTCAGCAGGAAAATCTCAGTGTTGAAAATATTAGAAGTTCCTGGTTCTTTGTGGAAATACTGCCAAGCATCGGGGAGATACTTTGCTGTTTAAAGCTCCTCTGACTGTGGCCCCCCAGCCCTTGGACCTTTGTAAACTAGTGTTCAAATATCAAACTGTTCCATTATTAACGAACACTGAAGAAAATGTGTCTCGTCTTTTTAATATTCAAAATGCCACCAAGGCAATAATACTGTCCAGCTAAAGGCCGGTTGGAATTGAAACATTTAATAGGTAAAATCTTGCCGAGGAGAGAGAGATGAAGTGAGCACTAGATGGGGGCTCATGGAGTTGGAGTAAGATACGGGTCGAGTATTCTTCATCCTTAAATCTGAAAACTGAAAACATCCAAAAATCACATTTTTTTTTAATCTTATCGGCCTTTAATGTGGGAAGTCCAGTTGTTTGTCTGCACTGCTTACGTTGCAATTTTTGTGGTGAACATGTCAAAGAGAAAATAGAGTACAGGCACTCTATTTACTGTTCAGTGATACATCTTACTTCTTGAGACGTTTTATTCACTATAGACTATAGCTAGCCTGGGCTTAAGCTATTGTAATGTAAGCTCATTTGCGGTATCCGAAAACCGAAATTATCTGAAATTCAAAACGCAATCGGCCCGGAGGGTTTCGGATAAAGGAATACTCTGCCTGTATTGCGTTGGGTTTTACCCCCCACCCCCACATCCCCCTTCACCCTTGTGCTTAGGTGAATTATGATGGGAAGTGGGTTGGCAATCCGCCTCATCCCGCTAGTTTTCAATAATGCGGAAGGCAAGCAGGCACTGAAATCGGAAGCCCGCCCGCCCGCCATTTTGGGGGAAAAAACGGCCAGCCGGCTCTTGAGCTTGTCCAAGAGGCGATTGACTGCAATTTTACGTTGCCCACTCCATCTTTCAGTGCCCGCACAGGAAGAATATTGGGAGCGAGTTACATCCAGACGTGAGGAGGTGGCTCAAGGGCAGGCAAAAAGGCCTGCAAACAGGGTCGTGGTTTTATGTAGCAGAAGATCCTGCTGCTGAAGGTGGCAGCACTTGGCTATTAGTAAACTTTGTTTCTTCAGTTTTTATCGGCTGACATTACAAATAAGGAGGGAGAGAAAGGGAAGAGGGCCTAGAGCCTGGAGGGGTGGACTCCAGTCGGCTCCTCCAGTGAGGAGGAAATGAGGAGAAGGAGGCAGAGGAGGTGAGCTGTCCAAGGACAGGTATAACCTGCAGTCCAGGCAGGTGAGGGACCTGCTGCTGCATGGAGGCCAGGATAAGACAGACAACAACAACAGTCTGTCCGTGGTAGGAGATCACACACTCCACATTCCACCACAGAGTGTCTACAGGCAAAGGATGAATTACCTTCAGCTTTCAGAACGCCAGCGTCTTGGCAGACTGCGTCTCTCTGGGGAGACAGCAGCACCCCCCCCACTTTGTGAATTGATGGATAGAGATATCAGTTCTCATTGCGTTGGTGTCCAGCCCATGCCTGTCACTCTCCAGATGACTGTGGCCTTGAATTGCCTTGATCAGACACCAACCTTTGTGGCATATCTCAAGCCTCAGCTCACCATTGTATTTAGGTAGTCACGGATGGATGTTTAGATGAGCAAATGATTGCATCTACTTCACCACCAATGACATTAGTCAGGCCGAGAGAGCCCGAGATTCCCCAGAGTTCAAGGTATGATAGATTGCACACATGTGGCCACCAGAGTTCTTGTTGGGCCAGCCAGGAGCATTTGTCAATCATAAAGCTATTGATCCATCCATGTCCAACTTGCATGTGACTGTCATCAAAGGATCATGCAAGCATGTGAACACTATCCTGGGAGTAGTCACGACTTTTACATCCTTAGACACTCCCAGGTGCCATGGATGTTCTGTTCACAAGCGCCATTCGAGTGTTGGCTTCTTGGAGACAACTGAAGAGTTGGTTCATGACCCCAGTGAGAGATCACGTACAGAGGCTGAGATGTGTTACAATGAAAGCCACCGGGGCCATCAATGAACAAACCAATGGCCTACTCTAAATTGGATTTCGATGCACAGACCATGCAAGTGACTCTCTGTAATTTTCTCTGGTTCATCTCTCACTAATTGTCCTGGTCTGGCTGTGCCATACACAACCTGGTGCTGCGTGGAGGAGAGGCCCTGGCAGAGATGACCTAATGGAATGAGCTGCATCCTCCAGACGAAGTGTCTCAGGACAATCTGAGGATGAGCAAGAAGTCATCGTCGACTGGGGAGAACGCCTCTGCTCCTTTTCGGAATAGTGCTGTGTGATCTTTCCTGAGAGGGAAGACAGGGCCTTGATATGACACCACATCTGAAAGACAGCACTCCCTCAGTACTGCATTGGGAATGTCAGTGGAACTCTTAACTATCCCTGTCCACTGAGCTGAGGAAGTTAGCAAAATAAGGGGGAAAAATATGACTTCAAAGCACGAGCAGAAATTTACAGCAGCCTCTAAGTGAAAATGGTATAAATATTTGAAACAGAGGAAGATAGTTATTAAGATGAGTTTCATCCCTCCACTCTTCTTTCTATTAGAATATTTGTTCATCCCTCAGATTTCATTCTTGGGGGTACTTTGACTTTGTACGATAGGATAAAATGGACAATAACTTCAGTGGAAATAAGCTAACCGTGAGAGGTGTGGAACAGCATTTATATTCGCTCTCCCACAGTTCGCACTATTGCACAAATGACCCCCCAATGTCTTTTTTCCCCTCTCTCTCTTAGAGGTGCTAAGTGACATGTGTTTCTGTTCTTGTTTCGCACTTCCAGCATTTCCCTTCGCCCCACCTCCCCATTCTATTCGTTTCGCCTACATTCATGCCAGTCAAAGGGTTGATAAACTCAGCCAACTGTGGCAAATTAGTCAGCCTGACAAGCTAGCTAGAAACAGCACTGCTCATGACGTGACCTACTTTGAGAGTTAAGTGCTCAAACCCTTGACCTGTAGGACTGCTCCAACAATACCTTCTGCTTTTTATAAGTGTGCGCCTAAAATATAACTCTGTCAGCCCTAGCCTTAGATCACAAAAAATTTATGATAGGATACTTCAGCTTTTCGTGGGCTGTACAGATTAGTGCGCTGTATGCTTAGAAAGAAAGTATTTTGAGTGAATTAGGATTGACAGTTAATTTCTTACTTCAGTGGATAACAATTTATTTTCTATAAGTGTGGTCGGAGACTTGAAGTGCTGGTCTTCAAGCAATCAGTATTCGTACTAGTAAATTAGGTACACTGCAACTTTTTTCACCAATGGGAAAATTGCCTGACACGGTGTGGGATTGGGACATACAGACCAGGACTGTTTCAGACTTAGTCTCCAATCTGTGTTGCATTATTCAATGTGGCTGGGCTAATGATTGGCTTCAGGCCTTGTGATAGAGAGGGACAAATCAGTGGAGGTACCTACCCCCTGTGCACACTGATCTACAATGGCCACCCTGTCCATCGATGGTGCAATTTTAAAATTCTCATCCTGCAATTCAAAACACTTCATGGCCTTGCCCTTCCCTAGCTCTGTGACTTTGTCCAGCCCCACAGTGACCCATTCCTTCATGCCACCATCACTGACTGAATCATTAGTCATCTAGACTCTTGGCTGTGGAATTTCCACCCTTAACCTCTCTGTCTCTCTCCTACAAAAAGCTGTTGAGGCTGAATGTCAATTGATAATTTGAAAACTGAAATTGTTAGCTTGACATTAGGCAGGGGTATTAAGGGTTATGGGACCAAGTTGTGTAGATGGAGTTAAGAGAAGTTTCTATTTGATCGGGAGAGCAGAGGTTGAGTGCAGTACTCCTGTTCCTATGTCCTTTCTTTAGGATGCTGTTTAAAACCTAGCTTTTCGACCAAGATTATGGTCATCTGTCCTAACATACCTCCTTTATGTGGTTTGGTGTCAGATTTTGTCTGTTAACAATCCTCTGAAGTGGCTTGGGATGTTTTACTTATGTTAATGATGTTGCACAGATCCAAATTGTTGTTAAGAAAAAGCCTGGCAAAACTTTTGTGACAGCAAAGTAGTTCTGTTACACGGACCCATACCTGTCACAGAGCAAAGTGAGGTGTTCCACTAGCCTTCTCTCACCTACCTGTTCATCTATCCTTTTTTGTGCCGGAACGAAAAAGGAAGGATTATGTTTTGTTGGGAGTCAAGGAGGGAAATAATTTGTATGTTACATGGAAAGTGGGCTACTCCAGTGCAGTACTGAAGGAGTGCTGCACTGTCAGGGGTGCCGTTTTTCAGAGTGAGACATTTGCCTGCTTGGGTGGATGTAAGAGATCCGGTTGCACGATATTGAAGAAGAGCTAGGGAGTTATCTCTGGTGTCTTGGTCAATATTTATCCCTCAATCAACACCAAAAGAACAGATTATCTGGACATTATCAGATTGCTCTTTGTGGGGGTTTGCTGTGTACAAATTAGTTTATGCATTTCCTACATTTCTTCTCTTCTGTGAGGCGCTTTGAGATGTCTGGTGGTCATGAAAAGGGCTATATAAATGCAAGTCTTTCTTTCATTTTACATACACTTCCATAGAATTTACAGCAAAGAAACAGGCCATTCTGCCGAAGAAACCTATACCAGGGTTGGTGCTCCACACGAGCCTCCTCCCAATACTCTTTATCTAACCCTATCAACATAACCCTCTATGCCTTTCTCCATCATGGTTGGGAGTTTCCGGTCACGCCAGGGGCGAGCATCATTGTGGGCAGAATTGGAAAATTTGGAGAGCGGCCAAAAGTCAGTTGACCTTTGGCCACTCCAAATTTTCCCTTCCTGCCTGCGGTGATGCCCGCCCCTGGCGGGACCGGAAAATTCCGCCCCATGTGTTTTGTCCAGCTTCCCCTTAAGTGCATCTATGCTATTCATCTCAACTACTGTACTCACTGTGGTAGCGAGTTCCACATTCTCACCACTCTTTTGTTAAGGAGGTTTCTCCTGAATTCTCTATTGGATTTATTAGCAACTATTTTATATCAGATTGTTAATAAAGAATTATGCAAATTCATCTCTCCAATGAAATGGTGCAAATTCTCTTTTTCAGTAAGGTTAATTTGCACTGTTATTTCTGATGCCTCGTGTATCATTTAGATGGATGAAAATGAATATTTATTTGGATTTCATCTGTGCCGATAAGGGATGAATGGCTGACTTCAAACATTCATCCTGCATCTGTCATAGAAACGGCTTTGAATCCAGTCCAAAATGAATTATTCATATCTTTACAATGACCTGTTTACACATACGCTGCAATAAGTATTTGCGAAACATTGGTTAATGGGAGCTGCCCTTCAACAAACGATCACAGCATAAGATCAATGGTGCATCAGTCACTGCTCTGGCAGAGCTGGCGAACTTCTCTAAATTAACTTTTCATTCATCAAGTTTTATTGATTGAACTTTGGCTTTAGAAAGCAGGATCTCCAATCAGGTTTCCACTCCTGCCACAACTTTGAAATGGCATTAATCAAAGGAAACAATGGCATCCAATATAACTGTTACTGTGGTACACTAGCTCTCCCAAACCTTCATGACCTGTCTGTTGCCTTTGACATGGTTGAACACACCATCCTCCCTTCTACTTTCTCTGATTGTGTCCTTTCACTTCCTTCACTCCACCATTGGCTTACGTGTCTTCAACCATCAAGGCCCTATCTAGAATTCCCTTTCTAAACCTCTCCACCCCCCTCTCTCCTTTAAGACACTTATTAAAATCTACCTTGTTGACTAAACTTTGGTCATCTGTCCTAATACATCCTTATGTGGCTTGATGTTAAATTTTGTCTGATAACTCTCCTGTGAAGCACTTCTTGATGTTTTGCTATTTTAAAGGTGTTGTTGACAAACGGAGGAGGAATAAAAGCAAGGCAAATTAATCTACAGCTTGGAATGGGGACCAAAGAAAATGGCTTCTGTCTTCCCAGTATTTAATTGATGGAAATTTCTGCTCTTCCTGTACTGGATGTTGGATAAGCAACCTGATCATTTTGAAACAATGGAGTAGTCAAGAGAGGTGCAGTGAGCTGGATGCTGTTGCCCCCTGGTGGACACAATGGTGGCCCAACTGCTGAGGCCATTTTTTGATTTAGAACTTCTAAAAGTTGCTGAATGCCTCAAAATGGAGGTGCTCTCTCTCTCTCTCCCCCTGAACTGCAGGCTGAGCTAGGGGGGCCTCCTATTGGCCAATTTGGGGAAAATCACTGCCAGGTGACTCTTTCCGATACAGCACAGAGTCGTGACCCCCATTTGACCCCAATGCTGGGGTCCCGACCCAAAATCCTACCCATGGGCTCTTGACCAGCAGAAATCCTCAGAAGACAGGAAAATTCAATTTCCCGTGCCCTCTGAGGCCATTGCGCTTATGTTTTGAACGTTTTTCAGTCCATTGTGGAGTTTTAATTGGAGCTGGTGTACCTGGTCACCGCCTTTGTCCCATCTGGCACCGCGTGCTTGGCCAGTTCCCCGGGCAGAAGCAGGCGCATGGTGGTCTGGATCTCCCAGGAGCTGATGGCGCTGCGCTTGTTGAAATGGGCCAGGAGGGAATCCTCGCCCGCGATGTGCTCAGTAAGGAGAACGCTGCCTATATTGCTGGTGCCGCTGCTTTGCTGCCACTTTCTGACAGGCTACCATAATATAAATAAACAGCTCGTCTCCAATTAAAGACATTCCACATTTTTAATGAATGAAATACATGGTGACAACAGGCCACTCAGGAGCCAAATCAGGAGGGACTTCTTCGTGCAAAGTCTTTATGGGAATCTTTCCTTAAATGACAATGGATGCTGGGGTTTAACTAAAGACTGAGATGGATGGAATTTTATTGGATAAGGGTATTAAAGAATATGGAGCAATGATGGGTAACTGCAGGTCAGCTGCAATCTGAGCGAATGGCGAAACTTGCTCGAGGGGCTGAATGGCCCACTCTTGTTCCTATGTTCGGCCAAAGCAGAAGGGGCTTCGAAGCACTTGGCAGCCTCTGTGGAGAGCAAGTTAACCTTTCAGGTCGGTGGCTCTTCATGCTCCCTGTGTGTGACTGGCAGCTTGATCAAATGTTCACAATGCCCTTGTGACATGTCAAAAATCTGCCAGAGAGAGGGAGGAAAATGCACAAATATCTCAGCAATCAATGCACAGTTTCCAACAGCTCCAAAGTCACGCACATGGGAGAAACAAGCTTCATACTGAACATTTCCTATTTATCACAAGCTGACTATGGCACACGTTATTGGCAAGCCTGTGCCAAAAGACACTAATCTCACAGTGGCCTTTTATTTCTTGCTAAAATACTTAGGGAAGCTATAAATGCCTGTAGCAGAGAACACTTTAATTGGATTTTTATAAGTCCCCTTTTTTTAACTGCTGAGTAAAGATACAAATAGTTTTCTGTGTGCTAATGGTGTTTTTGCACATTGCAATAGGAGGGAAAAATACTCCCAGAACACCATATGATTTGAACCATTAGTGCGCAGTATGACATTGCAATCTGGTGGCTAATGATCTCCCTCGGGCGGCTGATGGCTAAGTGGAAATCATCCACATTGAAACTCTTTGCTTTCCGCCTCTGATGAAATGATGAAAGGGAATTAATGCTCCAATGCTGCTTATATGTGATACAATGCTTCTTTGGTTCACTTTATGTGTTGTTGCAGTTTGTTTCCGTCTTGTTTCCGGAGCGTGCCTGCTCCCTTCACGTCTCCGAACGCATTCAGCCTTGTATAAAATGAAGTTTCAAGGTTGGATTGTTGTTGGGATTCTGAAGAATTATCACTGCCAAATGGGGAAATCTCTGGAATCTGGGTTTCCTTTTTGCCACTGTGACAACGTCTAGGGTCTGGCTGAGATGTTCCATTGGGGATAGTGGTGCTGCTCGCTCAGGCGGTTGTCCGAATATCTCATATTCTGGGCTGTGACTGCACTGCCCAATACCTAACCATGCAATAGAACAATGCAGCGATGAAACCATCCCCTGTCATCTGAACTGTGTGTCTTCAACCTTTGTGCATCTGGACAAATAAAACACTTGGTAGGATAAGATCAGATCTGAATCATTACGCTGCTTTATGTCACAAGTACTTAAAGAGTTCAATTTGACTTGATGTAATAATACAAAACTAATGAGAACATCAGGCTTCCTTACATCCATGGTTCATCTTACTTGATTAAAATAAAGTGATTCCTAATTACTCTACGACATTCCCCTTTTAGCCTGGTGAAAACTTGGCCTCACAACTCTGTTTAAAAACCTAATTGACCATGTGCGGTCCTTTATGTTCCCTTGGCCAGAAATTCCGCACCCCCACCTCCCCCTTGGGGAGGGGTTCTGTGGAGGTGGGCGTGAACCCAATCGGCAGGTGCCTCAGGGAGATTTGTTGAAGTTGTGGAAATTTGAATAAGGATGAGAAAAAAATTTAAGGACATTGTACCCTCATGTGAAACTGTCACATGAGCTGGGGCATGTCCATTATTTATTTGAAAATTTTTAATTTAAATAATAAACCCTTCATGAAACCTCATCCCGCCCGATGATGAGGTTTCATGAAAAATGGGAAGGCCGCCTGGGCTCTTCGCCTGCCCCCCCCGGACGGGCGGCTCAGTTAATTACTTTAATTACTTACTTAATTACAGGCCTTAATAGACCTTTGGCAGTTTGGCGGGCGCCCAGCTGACTCGGTCATGCACCAGCCGAACTGAACACCTGAACGACGTGCGGTGATGTCGGGACACATGCCTGATGTCACCGCGCCTCATTTTATGTGTCAGTGAGTGGGCCCCACCCCCACTCATCGACAGGAAAATGTTGCCCCTTGTTTTCTCTCCGACAGGAAGTTGCACCTGACCCTTCCCATGTCTGGTGATTGGTCAGCAGGGTTGCTAATCAAGCCTTGCTAGTGCCTCCCCACTCTTGAAGTTGGCTTTATTGCTAAGCTCAACAGAATGTGATCTTTCCCCCAAACCCCTACCCCCAACCCCCACCCCAACCAAGTACTCCCAAGAGGCAAACTCTTACTGGAAACCCCTGAGATGAGATAATAAATGTCCTATTGTTCCTGATTGCCACGGGTAATGCTCTCAATAGATTGTGTGGTGCAACAGTTGCGTTCCTGCCTCTAAGCCAGGTGCTCTGGGTTCAGATCTCACCCCAGGACTTGATGGCGAAGGAAGGTGTGTTCATAATGTGGCCAAACAGAGTATCAATCTGTAAATCCTTCTAACTTATGCCACTGGCAGGAGGTAAGAGTGGGAGAGAATCCTACTTGGCCACATGATGGGAAAGAAAATTGCAGCCTTGTTATGACTGTGCAGCTGGTACAGTTGAGTTACTTAAAAATCCCTGAGGGAAACTTTAAACAACTGTCATAGTCTATAATTTTAAGTGTTATGTTTGAGATGCAACTCTAAATTCAGGAATCAGGCCATCAGTTCTTGAGAGGTTTCACATGAAACTAAATGAAACATTTTATTAAGTTACGACACATTAAACACATATACATGGCTACAAACTACTACTATCATAACTTTTAAAAAATTCCCAAACTAATCTCCATTAGGCAACAGCAACCCATAGACTTAACCAGACACCAGGCAAAGCATTTTCACCTTACGAATTCAAAATTAGGTTCTTTTCACTTTGGTTCCTGTGGAGACAGTTGGAGGCTTACAGCTGCTTTTGATCTCACATTGCCTCTTCCCTGCACACACAAAACTGCTGAAGTTATACCTAGCACAGCTCACTGAACGCAAATTCTCATTGTATCACCACCTCTTCTAACAATAAAACCCCTTTCATACTACCAATTTTATTACCAATATAAACATATTGCTTGGTCTCTGCTAGCTAGGTGCCAGATTTCACCCCACTTCTTGAATGCTTTATTCAAAAAATGCAAATGAACTCTACCTCGCCTACATCTCAAAACTAGTACAGATCAAAGCACCCAGGCTAGCTGGCTTTTAACAGGTGGGTGAGATGTTAAAGTGAGGTCTGATCTCTCTCTTCAGGTCCATGTCTTTTATTTAATTCATTCACAGGATTTAGGTATCACCATCAAGGCCAGTATTTATTGCCCATCCTTATCTAACTGAGTGACTTGCTACGTCATGTCGGAGGGTCGTTAAGTCAGCACATTGCAGTGAGTCTGAAGTCACAAATAAGCCAAACTGGATAAGAGCATTTGTGACTAAGGAGGCATTAGTGAACCAGAGGTGTTTTTATGACAATCCAGTAAGTGGATAGTCAGCATTAGTGTGACTAGTTTTATGTTCCAGATTTATTTAATTACCTGAATTTGAATTCGCCAGCTCTCCTGGTGGGACTTGAACATACGATTCTGGATCATTAGTCTAGGCCACTGCATTATTAATCCAGTAACATAATCATTATGCCACCATATCCTATGATGGTTTAAAAAATGGGCCGATGGTAGGCTTAGCATTCTGGAAGGTTGCATGCAAAGCAGCTGAAAGGCTTTCTTCATTTAACCTAGTATAACCCTGATCTTAAGCAAGGTTTGGTCTCTCACAAAAGCCAACAACCTGTATTTATATTGGGCATTTAATGTAGTAAAACATCCCAAGGCACTTCAGAGGAGTGTTTTCAAACTAAATTTGACATTTTTAAAAAAAATTATTCTTTCATGGGATGAGAGTGTTACTGGCTGGGCCAGCATTTATTGGCCACCCCTAATTTCCCTTAAGAAGGTGGTGGTGAGCCACCTTCTTGAACCGCTGCAGTCCATGTGATGTAGGTACACCCACAGTGCTGTTAGGAAGGGAGTTCCAAGATTTTCATCCAGTGACAGTGATGGAACAGTGATATATTTCCAAGTCAGGATAGGGTGTGACTAGGAGGGGAACGCGCAGGTGGTGTGTTTCCATGCATCTGCTGCCCTTGTCCTTCTTGGTGGTAGAAGTCATGGTTTGGAAGGTGCTGTGGAAGGAGCCTTGGTGAGTTGCTGCTAAGCATCTTTTAAATGGCATACACTGCTACCGTTGTGCTTCGGTGGTAGAAGGAATGAATGTTTAAGGTGGTGTATAGGGTGCCAATCAAGCACGCTACTTTGTCCTGGATGATGACGAGCTTCTTGAGTGTTGGAACTACACTCATCCAGGCAAATGGAGAATATTCCATCATGTTCCCGACTTGTGTCTTGTAGATGGTGGACATGCTTTGGGGAGTCAGGAGGTGAGTTACTCACTGCAGAAATCCCAGCCTCTGACCTGCTCTTGTAGCCACAGTATTAAGATGGCAGGTCCAGTTGAGTTTCAGGTCAATGGTAACCCCCCAGGATGTTGATGGTGGGGGATTCAGCTGTTGTAATGTTGGAGCCCTGAAGAAGAGTCAAACAGACTCAAAACGTTATTTCTGTTTTTCTCTCCACAGATGCTGCCAGACTTGCTGAGTTTTTCCAGCATTTTCTGTTATTATATATGGTAAGGTTGTTGAATGTCAAGAGGAGATGGTTGGATTCTCTCTTGTTGGTTGTAGTCATTGCCTGGCACTTGTGTGGCACACATGTTACTTGTCACTTGTCAGTCCAAGCCTAAATGTTGTCCAGGTCTTGCTGCATATGGACATGGACTGCTTCAGATCTGAGGAGTCGCACAAAGAGATATCAGGACAGGCACCCAAAAGCATGGTCATAGGTTTAAAGAAGCACCAGGAGAGAGAGAAACAGAACAGTTTAGGGAGGGTATTCCAGAACTTAGGGCCTCAGTAGCTGAGGCAAGGCCGCCAATGGTAGAGCAATTACAAGTTGGAGGATATCTCAGGGGTTGTTAGGGCTGGAGGAGGCTATAGAGATAGCCTTGGAGGGATTGAATCTTAACCAGTTATCCAATCTGTAAATAAAGAACAAATACAGAACCACAAATTTTTGGAGAATGTTTGGTCAGCTGTTTTGCTATTTTGAGATGAAAATTGATTGTAAGATACAATTCGGTTTATTTTCTCCCATTTCTTTTTTTCAGAATAAAGTATTGAATGTGGATGACGTGAAGGTTAAGCTACAGGTATGTCTGTCCTCTGACTCTTTATATTGCTTTGCATCCAAAATTGTGAGGGGGCAGAAGCTCTAAAGCCTTTGGTGGGAGCATCTAAATAAAACAATTTAGATCATTTAGTAGGCTCAATATAATTAACATCCTTTTCAAAATGAGCCAAGTGGGTGATGTTCCCATTTTCCTAATCACAGCTGCCAACCACAGTTTATAAATTGAAAATCAGGGGGCTTCTCGAGTGTTTCTGACCATGGATTTTGTAAGCTTCAGCAAAACCCAACAAAAATGTCAGTGTCAGCTGTAGGTCAGTAGATAGCACTGTTAGCTCTAAGTCAGAAGGTGGTGGGCTCAAGACCTGCTCTAAGACCTGAGGAAAAGAACTAAAATTGGCACCCCAAAAGATGCTGTCTTTTGGATGGCATGTTAAACCAAAGCCCCCTCACCCCTCGTAGATGTGTGCCAAATATCCCACAGCACTATTTCAAAGAAGAGCAGGGTCCTGGCCAATCACTTTCACAAAAACTACAGTCTGTGCTGTTCAATCTGTTGTCCTATTGCTGTTTGTGGGATCTTGCTAGGCGCAAATTGGCTGCCATGTTTGCTATCTTAGAACAGTGACTACACTTTGAAAGTACTTCATTGGCTGTAAAGCACTTTGGGGTATCCTGTGGTCATGAAAGTTGCTATATAAACGCAAGCCTTTATCTTAAAGGTTCCAATCTGTTGTCCCTGCTAAATTACTGTAATGAAAGTGAGCCCTTTCCGCCAGGAAAGACAACAGAGAGCCAAGGATGAGGAGGAAAGGCTGCATTCCATAAGGACACCTGAGAGAAAAAGGAACATGATCATATGTTATACTGCTTGTTCTTCCAGCAGTTACTGTTTAGTGTTGGCCAGGTAGAATTCCACATAGCCCCAGGTTCCCAGACATCTGTTCCAAATGCCTTTAAATTGAGATCCAGCTCACCTCTGGAGTTTGTTGCATTTGTGTTCCAGCTGAAAACTAACAGCACAGACCATAGTTTCATGACTTTGGACTTGCATTTCATAGAAGTGAACAGAAATGTTAACACACTTTAAATTTTGTCGTGAGATGGTCAAGACTGGGAATTGTAGCATGCACTACATGTTTGGTCCCTCGGGATAATAGCTCAGTATGCAGAGAGAAAGGAGCCCTCTATTTCCAATTTTACCTCTCCTCTCTAAATCTGTTCCGCTTCCCCAACCATGGAAGGGAAACCATTACGTAAGACTGACTAGAGATGAGGAAAACAAAAACAGAATTACCTGGAAAAACTCAGTCCCGGTCCACTCTTCCATCACCCCCTACTCCTCAACCCCCACCTATGGCACCTCCCCATGCCCACGCAAAAGATGCAACACCTGCCCCTTCACTTCCTCTCTCCTCACCGTCCAAGGGCCCAAACACTCCTTTCAAGTGAAGCAGCATTTCACTTGCATTTCCCCCAACTTAGTCTACTGCATTCGTTGCTCCCAATGCGGTCTCCTCTACATTGGAGAGACCAAACGTAAACTGGGCGACCGCTTTGCAGAACACCTGTGGTCTGTCCGCAAGAATGACCCAAACCTCCTTGACGCTTGCCATTTTAACACTCCACCCTGCTCTCTTGCACACATGTCTGTCCTTGGCTTACTGCATTGTTCCAGTGAAGCCCAATGCAAACTGGAGGAACAGCACCTCATCTTCCGACTAGGCACTTTACAGCCTTCCGGACTGAATATTGAATTCAACAACTTTAGATCTTGAACTCCCTCCTCCATCCGCACCCCCTTTCTGTTTCTTCCCCCTTCCTTTTGCTTTTTCCAATAATTTATATAGATTTTTCTTTTCCCACCTATTTCCATTATTTTTAAATCTTTTATGCCCCCCCACCCCCATTAGAGCTATACCTTGAGTGCCCTACCATCCATTCTTAATTAGAACATTCATTTAGATAATATCACCAACTTCAACACCTCTGTGTTCTTTTGTTCTTTTGTCTGTGACATCTTTTGATTATCTGCTCCTATCACTGCTTGCTTGTCCCTACAACCACACCATCCCCTTCCACTTCTCTCCCCCCACCCACCCACCCCCCGCCCCCCCACCCACCCACCTTAAACCAGTTTATATTTCACCCCTCTCCTTGGATTCACCCAGTTCTGTTGAAGGGTCATGAGGACTCGAAACGTCAACTCTTTTCTTCTCCGCCGATGCTGCCAGACCTGCTGAGTTTTTCCACGTAATTCTGTTTTTGTTTTAGATTTCCAGCATACGCAGTTTTTTGTTTTTATCTATAGAGATGAGGAATCCCAGTCACGTCATTTATATGAAATATTGTTCAAACATTTCTTCAGAGAGTGTGTTCTACCTGGCCAACACTAAACAGTTTACTGTAGCTTACTGAGGTGGACATCATCTACTATGGCCCTAGGTATACCTCAAACAAAACAAAAAAATCCTATTGGTCATTTTCTCATTATATTAGGTACCTGCCAATGAGATTAGGGTAATCGCTATATATTTGACTTCTTGAACAGATAAAATGTTGGACTCTGAATGCTACCCCTGAAAAATTCTAATCCTTACTGCTTAGGCTAATAGAGATCAGTCAATAAATCTACTGGATTCAGCAAACTGATCTCCGTATTTATATTGGGCTGGGTAATTTGTATTAAAAATCATCAGATGGCTTAGTAAAAATTGGCCATACATTAATGTTAGCAACACTGTCAGACAATGTTGAAAGTGCAGTGCTGGCAAAATAAAACAACAAGGAAGTTGTCTCCCTTTGCATCACATATAAGGGGGAAAAAGAGAATCAAGGGATATGGAAATAATGTGGGAAGGTGGAGCTAAGATAGAAGATCAGGCGAGTTCTTATTGAATGGAGGAGCCGGCTTGAAGGACTGAATCGCCTACTCCTGCTCCTATTTCCTATGTTCTTTTCTACTTAATAAAGATGTAAAGGGCCATATGTCAACTAGCAAGGATTGATCAAGAGTTCATTGTGATAAATTAGGCATGCACTCTTCAGGATTTTCATTCCGTTATTACTTATTGCTAATACAACAACAAACACTTAAACTTGCAACTTTAACATTGAAAGATGTCCCAAGTTGCTTTACTGATGTATAATCTAACAAAAACGGACAGGGAGCCAAAGAAGGTGATAATAGGAAGGCTAACTAAAAGCTTAGTCGAAGACTTAAGCTTTTAAGAAGGGTCTTGAAAGAGCTGGAGAGGGCCTGGGGATGCTTCATTCTCTCCAATATACGTGATTAGCGTGCCATTGTTCAGCGACTGTCTAATTGTTTGCTGCCTATTTTCTTTGTGTGCTTTTAGTAAGATAATAACTTGGCTAAGCAACATCAGTACAAGGACCATGGCAGTTCAAAAAGAATGCTTATTCCACCGACTGCACCAAGGAGGGATCTGCAGCGAGTGCCCCCCTCATTATGTGAGCGAGTAACAAATATGATGCCAGAAAGGCTTTCTAGTGATAGCTTACACAAATAGCACGGCTGAGCTTTATCATATCTAGTGAGACTTAGAAAGTGACTGCAATACTGGTATATGTCAAATGTGACTACACACATATATGTTTTAATCAGAACTAACACAGTGTGATGGGCAGGAAATTGAATTTGGATCAAACTGATGGAAGCACTGATCTTTCGACAGGAAACTTAACAAGAAACATTCATGGACTTTGCCTTCTGATTTCAGATCTGGGATACAGCAGGACAAGAGAGGTTTCGCAGTGTGACTCACGCTTATTATCGAGATGCCCACGGTAAGGGATAACTGCCACTTGCAAATATATTTCATTATGTGTTTTGTCACAAGTATTACATAGGATCTACAGCACAGAAACAGGCCATTTGGCCCAACGGGTCCATGCCTTTATTTATTGCTGCACATGAGCCTCTTCCCACAGCCCGACATCTCACTTTATCATGGGTTAACCTAGCTTCCCCTAAAATGTATCTATGCTGTTCACCATAACTCAGGGTGACCAACTCACGTGAAATAAGATATGGAACACTTTGCAATGGTACTGGGGTGGGGCCATGCTGAAGGTCATAAGAGTTGGAGGGGAGGGGTGGGAGAGGTGATCATAGCTCCTCCCTGGCGGCCAATGGCCATAGTGCTCATGCTCACTTATAAAAAAGAAATGGTGGCAAAGAAAGAAGACTCCCAGGGCTGGATCTTACAGCCACAACCCCCCCCCCCACCAACCCACACCTCCACCCTCAGATGTGCTTTTTGGCACAGGGGCATGTAAAATATGATGGGTGGCTAGCCTGCCATCTTCCTGCCCACACCCGACCTATTCCCTATGGGAATAGATGGGTCGGTAAGGTGCCCACTAGCCTGCCTGCCCTTAGGCCTACTGAGGCCCTTAAGTGTCCAATTAAGGGGCAAATATCATCTCATGATACAGTTGGTGATGGAAGGAGGACGAGAGTGGGCAGGCTGCTTTTTGACCAACTCTGGTGAAAAAGTGGGAAGGAAGGGGGCATGGCCCCTTTTAGGGGTGCTGTCTGTGCATTAGGGGCACCCCCCCCCCCCCCCCCACCACCAAGATGGTACTCCTCTTTGTGCATCCCAACTGGCCTTCAAAACCCACCCCACCCACCCCCACCCCCTTCCACCCCTGCCTAGGGTGCACAACCCCTCCAAAAAGCCCGGATTTACCTGAGTCCGGTATCTATGCTATCTTCCTTGTGGGATTGTTTGTAGTCTCAGCAATGCGCATGACTCTGGCACTGCTGGGACTGCAAGATTGGCTGGCAGTTCTTGAGGGTGGGACTTCCTTCTACTGAGGGTTGGAAGTCCCGTGCTGAGCTAGTTAAGACTGGCTGCAGCATATTATCACTGTGGGGCAGCTACCGACTTTTCTTACAGGGGGAGGGGCGAGCAGTACATGCGCCCTGTAAAATTTATCCCCAAGGTTAAGTTCCCCACAGGTTGAGCTAAAAGTAAAGGATGAACAGTCAAAATAAGGGATAATCCCTTAAAGTACGAGACAGTTGGTTACCCTGTCTCAACTATTCCATGTTGTGGTGAGTTCCACATTCTCCCCACGATGTGTAAAGATTTTTCCTGAATTTCCCTTAGTTTTATCAATGACCAGTTTATACCTGTCGCCCCTATCAAAACTAGTCATAATTTCGAAGAAATTTATTCAGCCTTACCTTTTCTAGATAAAAGAACCCTCTCATGTCCAGGTATAACTTCTTAGCTCTGGTTTCATCCTATTTGCATCTTCTCCAGTGCTGCAAGACAGATGAACATCGAGGGCATTTCTAGTCTCACAGGACAATGTAACATTTTAAATGGTGAGATGTTTGAGCATCAATCCCACACTCACTTTGCCTGCACCAACTAAAAGTCAGCCAGACTGCAGTAGATATTGGCTTTATTCTGAAAGTTCCTAACAACAAAATTATTTCAATCGAATCTCAAAAGAGTGGAACAAATTGATCATGTCAACAGCAAAATGGTTAGAGATAAGTTTTATAATGAAGTGCTCCTGACACAGAGTTGAGAGCACACATTGGGAGTTCAGGTGTTGAGTTCAGCCAACTCCCACTCCTCCAGCATGACTTCCGTCCATATTAATGGTTGGCTGTTAAACCAAGGAGGCCTTGAACATTATGTTCCAGAAAACCAGGAGGTGAAGGATAGAACTGGAGCCAATCTTTATGCATATTTAGCAGCATTTATTTGCAGAGATACACATGATAAACATTCACCTCCCAACCCAAACTTCAACTTTAGGCAACCATTCTCTGCTACCATGTAACACAATTAAATACAATTAACATTGAATTGGTCTGTTACACACTAAAATACAATTGATATACAATTAACATTGAATTGTTCGCACTCTCTGTGCCCAAGCTGCTAGTATGCTCTCCCGTGACACAACATTCTAATACGTCATGGATTGTATTTACTGGTGGGCCAGGTCATTAAGAGATTGAAGTGAATAAATTAAATAGGGGAATTAAATTTGGCAGAAGTATGCCATAGAAATTGGATCGCCTTGTACCCATTTTACAGGAATAAAACAGGGTGTGAGGAATAATATGGCAGAAGACACACATTCTTTGCTGCCCACCATTTTGGGTTTGACAGCCCAATAAGCCCTTAAGTTGTCAAGAAGGGGTAGAGAGACTGCAAAGGGATATAGATAGGTTAAGTGAGTGGGCAAAAATTTGGCAGATGGATTATAACTTGGGCAAATGTGAACTTGTTCACTTTGGCAGGAAGAAGAGAAAAGCAGTATATTATTTAAATAGAGAAAGATTGCAGAACTTGGTGGTACAAAGGGATCTGGGTGTCCTAGTACATGAATGACAAAAAATTGGTCTGCAGGCACAGCAAGTGATCAGGAAGGCAAATGGAATGCTGGTGTTTATTGCAAGAGGAATGGAATATAAAACTAAGGAAATTGTACTGTAGCTGTACAGGATCTTGGTGAAACCACATCTGTAGTACTGTGTGCAGTTTTGGTCTCCTTATTTAAAATAAAAAGATAGAATGGCTTTAGAAGCAGTTCCAAGAAGGTTCCCTGAACTCATTCCTGGGATGAAGGGGTTGTCTTATGATGAAAGGTTGAACAGGTTGGGCCTATACCCATTGAAGTTTAGAAGAATGAGGTATGATCTTATTGAAACATATAAGATTCTGAGCGGATGTGATAGGGTGGATATCCAGAGGATGTTTCCTCTTGTGGGGGAGACTAAAACTAGGGGGCATTGTTTAAAAATAAGAGGTCTCCCTTTTAAGACAGAGATGAGGAGAAATTTTTTCTCCCAAAGGGTCATTGGTGTGTGGAATTCTCTTCCCCAGAAGTTTGTGGGAGGCTGTGTCTTTGAATTTATTCAAGACTGAGTTAGACAGATTTTTTATAAAAGCAAAATACTGTGGATGCTGGAAATCTGAATAAATCAGAAAATGCTGGGAAAACTCAGCAGGTCTGGCAGCTTCTGTGGAGAGAGAAACAGAGTTAACATTTCGAGTCCATATGACCCTTCTTCAGAGACTCTGTTAGGCAAAGGAGTCGAGGGTTATGGGAGGGCAGAGCGGAAAGTGGAGCTGAGACCACGACCAGATCAGCCATAATCTTGTTGAGTGGTGGAGCAGGCTCGAAGGGCCAAATGGCCTACTTCTGCTCCTGTGTTCCTATGTTTCTACCAGCCACCTAGTTGTTTGTTGTTCAGTTCCCATCTATCGCTAATTTTTACCAAGTATGCAACACACAATTGTGCATCCGCCTGAGAGGTCAGATGCCTAATCTGAAAGGGCAGCTCCTCTGAAAGTGCAGCACTTCCTAAGTATTGCCGTGGGAGATCAGCCTAGAATATATGCTTACATCGCTGGAATGAGACTTAAACCACAACCTCTGACACAGAGGTGGAACTGTGTCTCACTGAGCCACAAGAATTATGCAGCTTAATGTGTACCATCATTTTCAGAGAAAACTATGTAGCCAAGATGTCACATGTACAACATAGGCGATTTGATAGACAATATCTTTGCTCTAGCTGGTATAGTCCCTCAGAGAACAATGACTGTCTCCCAGTATTTCCTTGGTAAATCCAAAACAGACTGACTAACCTTATGGAGGATGATGGTAAACAATACTGAGAACCAAAATCAATGAACCTCAACAAAAATCATCATACTTCCCTGTCAAAAAAGATTTATTTCACAAAGCTATCTGTCTCCTATTTATTGATAACAGATATTTTCACTTGCTGTTTTCTTCAAAGTGGATACAGGAAAAGAATGGTTTTATTGTCCTCTATATTGACTCACAGAACCATTGAATAGAGAGATGTTTTTCAGGAACTATTGTCAGAATATTTATTTTTCTCTGTCAGTCTGTTTTCTATCTACTGCATTCGCTGCTCCCAATGCAGTTGCCTCTATATTGGAGAGACCAAATGCAAACTGGGTGACCGTTTTGTGAAACACCTTAGGTCTGTCCGCAACCATGACCCAGACCTCCCTGTCGCTTGCCATTTCAACACTCCGCCCTGCACTCATGCCCACATGTCTGTCCTTGGTCTGCTGCATTGTTCCAGTGAAGCTGAACGCAAACTGGAGGAACAGCACCTCATCTTCTGACTAGGCACTTTAAAGCCTTCTGGACTGAATATTGAGTTCAACAACTTTAGATCATGAACTCTCTCCTCCATCCCCACCCCCTTTCCGATCCCCCTTTTTTCCAATAATTTATATAGATTTTTCTTTTCCCACCTATTTCCATTATTTTTAAACGTATTTCCATCCATCGTTTTATCTCTACCTTTTAGCCTATTTCGATCCCTCCCCCCCACCCCACACGCACTAGGGCTATCTGTACCTTGGTTGTCCTGCTTTCTACTCTTAATGTCACCATTAGCACATTTCTTAGATAATATCACCACCATCAACACCTCTTTGTCCTTTTGTCTATGACATCTTTTGGAAATCTCCACCTATCACTGGCCCTCTATCCAGCTCTACTTGATCCACCTCCACTTAAACCAGTTTATATTTCACCTCTCTTCTATTTTTCCTTAGTTCTGTTGAAGAGTCGTATGGACTCGAAACGTTAACTGTATTCCTCTCCGCAGATGCTGTCAGACCTGCTGAGTTTTTCCAGGTATTTTTATTTTTGTTTCTGTTTTCTTTCTCATTTGTCTATCTGTTTACCTTTCAATCTGAGTCTCTTCTCTTTCTCCTGTTTATCTCCCAATCTTGCTCTCTCTTTCTCCCTGTTGCCTTTAAATTTGTTTCATTCTTATTCTCACCTTCTTTATCTCTGTCCCAGTCTATCACTCTCTTTTTCCATCTGTTTCTCTCACCCTGCCTGTCTCTCCTATATTTTTCTCTCTCATTCTCTCTCTCGCACTTTCTCATTCACTCTGGTTATCTTTCTGTTTCGCTTGTACTCTCATTCTGCTTCTCGTTATGCCTCTCTTTATCTTTTTGAAGTTTCTCTGCTCATAATGTTTACTACCAATTTCTCTGCATAAAATTATAAAGAGCTGGTATCTTCTGGCTCCAAGGAGATGGAGAAGAAATATTTACATGTTTCAAAAGAATCGAAAACATATCTCGGTCTAATTAAGGTAAATGGAAGTGCCACAGCAAATGATACAAAGTAGTTGGGAATATAATTAGCAATAGCACAGCTCCTCGACAAAAATAATTGCCAAAATTGGTTCACAAATAAGGTATCTTCAAATTCTACAAATATTCTAGGCTTTTTTGAGTACATTTCCATCTTTTTTGGATGTTTCATATGGATTGAAATATAACTTGGCAAAATAGGTGGCAAACATGGGACACAAGCAGGAGGCAAATTTAACCTGACTTCCCACGGGATCAGGTGGAATGCCAGCTTTTCCCGCTGGTGTCACCCTCTAAGGTTACAGAGACTAAAATCAGGAGGTGTGCAAAACCAGTGTTGCACCTGATCCTGTGGGTTTCCCAACAGACGAAATAGGGTCTAATGGCCTGTGAGGAATCGCCATGTCAATAATGCCTTATCAAGATGTAGCCATCCACAGATGGGAAGGTCCTTCCCTCCCACTTTGCCGAAGGGAAGCTGGGAAAAGTGAGGGTAGGCACTAGAGCGCCCTGAGTTCCAATGGAATCCTCACCTCCACTGATTTCCTGGTACCCGGCTTCCCAATCGCGATCAGGACACTGCTGAGCCAGGTGTGAGATCCAGGCTAGAGCGTTAGAAGAGGAAGTGAGCTTCTTCATGTAGATTAGGGATGCGTTGTTTGCAAATGTGGCTTTTTGCCACATAGTTCTGGGATAGAAAGCAATATAACGGGGGGGGGAGTTTTAGTTTGCATTCATTTGAGCACTTGTGACAAATGGGGCTCTGTTCCTCCTAATTTGGTGTTGCCTAATGCATTCCTTAAGCCTTATTGGTTATTTGCTCTGTCTTTTGGTAGTTTTTCTTCTGGAAGTTTGGGTCTAAGCAATTAAGAACAATCGTTTGTGGTGCATACATCTCATTGTTCAATGGTGTCAAGTAAACGATGTGCTGATCTTAGTTTCAAGGTGTACCTTGCAATAGTATTTCAATTGTTGATCTCCCAAATATCATGCAGTGGTGAAGCCTTTGGAGTTTGCATCTGATTAGCAGACTTTCCAGGGAATGAACAGCTCCAACTGAATGTAGATTTTCTTCAAACTTGTGCATATCTTGATCCCTAGCATTAACTTTTAAATTCATCTGTTCAGTAATGACAACAATTTGGAATTATATAGCACCTTTAACATAATAAAATGTCATTTGGTAGTACAGAACTTGAGTATTGCTGAAAAAAGAGACATTTTTTGTCAAATCTTTTCATCTTGCACTCATCAGGCCAATTCGCAAGAATACCAAAGGTAAAGAGAACAAGAATTTATACAGTATGAGAAGAGAGTGCTAGTTGGATGGCAAGTGGACTGTGATTGGTAGAAGAGTTGCCATGGAGAATGCACCAGTTGATGGTGACTGGCAATTAACTGCCAAACAATGTTTTAAATTTAAACCAGGAAGCTTGACTCTGATTGGTCAAGGCATTGCCCTATGGAATGAACAATTGAATGGGTGTCAACACAGACTGGGTGACCGCTTTGCGTTACACCTTCGGTCTGTCCGCAAGCATGACCCAGACCTCCCTGTCACTTGCCATTTCAATACTCCACCCTGCTCTCATGCCCACATGTCCGTCCTTGGCCTGCTGCATTGTTCCAGTGAAGCTCAACGCAAACTGGAGGAACAACACCTCATCTTCTGACTAGGCACTTTACAGCCTTCTGGACTGAATATTGAGTTCAACAATTTTAGATCATGAACTCTTTCCTCCATCCCCACCCCCTTTCCGATCCCCCTTTTTTCCAATATATATAGATTTTTCTTTTCCCACTTACTTCCATTGTTTTTAAATGTATTTCCATCCATTGTTTTATCTCTACCTTTTAGCCTATTTCGATCCCTTCCCCCCACCCCACTCTTACTAGGGCTTTCTGTACCTTGCTCATCCTGCTTTCTACTCTTAATGTCACTTATTATCACATTCCTTAGATAATGTCACCACCGTCAACACCTCTTTGTCCTTTTGTCTATGACATCTTTTGGTTATCTCCACCTATCACTGGCCCTCTATCCAGCTCTACTTGTCCCACCCCCCCTTAAACCAGTTTATATTTCACCTCTCCTCTATTTTTACTTAGTTCTGTTGAAGGGTCATTTGGACTTGAAACGTTAACTGTGTTCCTCTCCGCAGATGTTGCCAGACCTGCTGAGTTTTTCCAGGTATTTTTGTTTTTGTTTTGGGTTTCCAGCATCTGCAGTTTTTTGCTTTTATCTATTTTTTCTTAGTTCTGTTGAAGACTCATACGGACTCGAAACGTTAACTGTGTTCCTCTCCGCAGATGCTTTCAGACCTGCTGAGTTTTTCCAGGTATTTTTGCATTTGAATGGGTGTCACTTATTTTGTTTAGCTGAAACACACTCAATGTTTGTGCACGTTCTTTCTGTCTGCAAGGAACAGGGCCCTGTGTATTAATATATGTAGTTTCCAGTAAACACGAATGCACCAGACTGCAAGCCGGACTGACGATCTTAAATTGGTTGTCAGCATAATTCTTAGCACACTGAGGATTGTTTAGCAAATGTTATCCAATCACAGAATCACATCTAAAGTTGGACGTTGTGTTTTGAGTTTTGTAAGCACAGGCTGGTACTGTTTGTACCTTGCCCATTGTGAACAGAGGCTGAGATTTGCTGCTTGATACAATCTGCCAGTCTTTGGGATGTACAGCCTACGTCCTAGCGTTATACTGGCATTGGAATTCATATACCACATTACTCATTTGTGTGATAATTGGAATGTCTTTTTGGCTTGACAGCAGCACCCTGTTAGTGGCGAATACCACTCATGTTGCTTCTGCATAGTGGAAGCGTGAAACAGCTAGCTTCACCTGTCTTTCAAATTTTTGAGATACCTTGCTCTTCCAGGGTAACCTGAGGTAGACTGGGCACTTTTCAGGGCCGAAATTGACAGCCTTAGGCCCGTTCATGAGTTTGTGAGATATAAAATGCAAAATGATCTGATCAGGGTAGCCATTATCCTGCAGAATTCCTTTGATGTTCCTATTTCAGCATCTAGCTTGCATGGTGAGTGCAAGATGAAAAGCTTCGACAAAAAAATCTTTTTTCAGCAATAATAAGATGTCCCAAGGCACTTCAACCAGCACTGTCAACAAAATTTGACACCGAGCCATATAAGGACAGGTGACCAAAAGTTTGGTCAAAGAGGTACCATTGATCGTGGTGAATAAGTTGACCATTGAAGCCGGAAAAGATCCTTCCAAAAACGCCAAGTATAAAATGTGAACTGCCGGTGTTGGTTTAGGTGGTCGCCATTTTCAATCGTGAAAAAATCATAAAACCGGTAATTCAAATTAAATCAATGTTACACATTTTATTATATGAATGAATTGTACAAAGGTGCCTTTAACCGCAATCAAAATGTTTTAAAAACCATCAAGCTCATTATCTTCATCATCATCTGCCAGAAAGAGTTCATTGAATTCATTCTGAGTCACTTTGGCTATGCCCTCTTCTTAAGGATCCCACTCTGGATCAGATTTGGTGTTTTTAAATGGCCTCTTTCTGTGTTGTAACAATTCTGTGATTTTCATTCCATAAAGCGACTACACCATGTAACTGTTGCTCTGAGACCTTTGCTGGATTTGCGGTTTAGTTTGGCCAAATTAAGTGCATGCATACGCATTGCATTTCTGGTGACGGTGTAACTATTACTGTGATTTTTGAGGACCCACCCCAATACATGCTTCTCAGGATCAGCCCAGTGGCTGATCCCTGTTCTCGTGACACAATTGCTCTTGGGCATCTTCTTCAGGGCAGACTGCTTCTTCTTTTGTTCTCGCACCAGTTTTTTTCACTAACTCCCAGCCCCTTCGCTATAGCACAGTTATTTGACGAGTTAACAAACATTATGACGTACAGCTTAAAGCCTGTTTCATACTTGATTTTTTTGCCGGTGGGCCCATTTTACCTTCGTCGGTCGCCAGGTGCAGTCTGCTGTGTGGGTGTGTCCTAAACTCCCATGCATCTTCTTGGCTACATGGCCTGTATTTCCTCGATCCCAGGTGGCGAATTATAAGGTGAGTATAGCATTTCTTAGCAGAAAAACAGGGGGGTCAACGTATGTCCCAAGTATAGGCCTAAATATGAATTTTGGCAAATGGGGTTGTCTTATATGCTGGGTCGATGTTACAACATGGTAGGTCTTAGGAGAGTCTTAAAGCAAGAGAGAGGGATAGAGAGGCAGAGAGATTCTGGGAGGGGATTCAAGAGCTTAGCACCTTGTTAGCTGTAGGCTCAGCCACCAATTTTGGAGCGATTAAAATCGAGAGCTCAAGAGTGTAGAATTGGAGGATCACAGGGACCTTGTGAGGGCTGGGGAAGATCACAGCTTTCCTCATAGGTATAAACAGAGCTCAGTTGTAGCCACACTTGCACTCCTTGTCAGACACCGGTTTATTTTCTTCTGTCTTTGACCAAGTTTTTCGTTATCTGCTGTGTTTAAGCCTGAGTGACTATCTCTTCATTTTTGCTTTTGTAGCCCCATCATTTAAGGGGCCTCTCAAGTCAGTGAGCATTCCTGATGGTCCACTTAAACTGTTCCGTTACATCAGCGTGAAGTAATTTTAATTAGGCAGCAGCACTAAACACACACGGTGTAAATCGGGTGCTGAGGCCTGCAGTGATCATAGCAAGGAAAGCTGAGTCTCTGCCCTTTAGCTCCTGTTTTGCTCCTATATCAGTGCGGCAACGTTTTCAATTTAAAAAATCTAATCTCAAGTTTAAATCCCTGTGTGGCCTCACCCTTCCCTACCTCTCTGACTTCCTCTAGCCCTCCGACCCTCCGAGATATCTGCAGGCCTACAATCCTAGGCTTTTGCACATCCCCGACTTCCATTGCTCCACTGTTGGTGGCTGTGCTTTCAGCTGTCTGGCCCCTAAGCTCTGGAATTCCCACCTTAAACGTCTCCCTCTCTCCACCTCACTCGTCTCCTCAAATTGTTCATTAACACCTACCTCTTTTGACCCAAGCTTTTGGACATCTGCCCTAATATCTCCTTACGTGGCTCAGTGTAAAACTTTATGTGAAATTGCAACTATGGAGTATCGGGATGTTTTGCTGCGTTAAAACACTATATAAAGGGCCTAGCACCTGTTTTAAGCTGTTGCCTGAGATACTAAAAAATGGAACCAACGAATTTAGCATTAGGCCAAATGCCTGTGCTGAATGACTGCCAGCTGTCCCACTGCTAAATTGGTGTGCATTCTGCTAGTTGTATGCATGTGAAATATCCACTACATACACAAAATTCAACCCTAAGTACTTCAAATCCATTGAAAGTCCGTAATATTCAATAGAAAAGATAGGTTAGAATTCACCTATCTACAATGTCAGCCATGGCTCAGTGGGTAGCACTCCTGCCTTAGAAGATTGTGGTTCAAGTCCCGCTCCAGACACTTAAACTGACACTCGCAGTGCAGTCCTGAAGTTGCGAAAGGAGCTTTCTAAATGCAAGTCTTCAACCTCCTGTGGCTTTGCTCATTGCAAGTTGGAGGATGTGCTGCTGTCTAACAATGGGGTTTTTTTACCCTGCATGCAGACTAATATTAATTCATATGATGGTGTTGCAGAAGAGTGAAAGGAAATGTGGCTCATTCAAATCTAGGAATATAATTTCTTGCGTCTCTCTGCAATCTGTTTATGGGGGGGATACAGTGGCATAGTGATAATGCGACTGGACTAGAACTCCAGAAATCCAGGCTAATGCTCTGTGGACATGGGTTCAAATCCCACTATTGCAGCTGGTGGAATCAAAATTTAATTGATAAAATTTGGAATTGAAAGCCAGTCTCCTTAATAGTGACAATGAAACTATCATTGATTATTGTGAAAACCCAGCTAGCGTCCCTTTAGGGAAGGGACTTTGCCACCCTTACCTGGCCCGGCCTGTACGTAACTCCAGAACCACAGCAGTGTGGTTGATTCTTAAGTGCCCTCTGAAATGGCCTAGTAAGCAACTCAGTTCCTTGTCAGCGATGCCCACATCCCATGAAAGAATAAAGGAAAAAATCTCTTTCCTTCCACTTTGTAGTGAGGCTGCGACCGACAGGCTGAGTTTCAAGCAGTTAATGAGTTGCGGGCTGTCAGGTGCATTCTGCTCCAAGCAACAGATTCGTTCATCATTGTTAAACAATACCAACGTTAATATGCATTGGCAACTTTCTTTCCCTCAAACATATTAGAGATCTGTCAGTCAGCCAGGTGACTCTGCTGCAGTTGGTCAGAGTGCGCAACTCAAACAAACATCTGCAGGGTTAGATGTCATCAAATGTCGGATGAATTGTAACTCATGTTTAAAATAAAATTAATATTGTTCACCTTTTTAATCCACTTAATTCAACAAAAACAACGCAAAGTAATATTTCTTTAAATCTGATCTTGCTCCGAATGTTTCATTAATAACTAACTTGTTGCTTGTGGAAGTGCAGCAGTTATAAATCACAGGGCTGATATATGTGTCACACTCATTTAAAAATCTCATTTGTATCCCTGGTTGATGCTCAACGCCTTATTAACTGACTGCGGCTGCAAGTCTTTTTTTTTTCACGCCTTCTCAAAAAGCTTTGACATGCATTCCTTGTCATATTTACATGATTCAATAAAACAGCTCAAGTACAATTGTACAACATGGTTTTGTTGCCTTTCCATCGAATTCCCTTCACGCTCATTGCTTTGTGGCAGCAAACATGGCTGGAGCCATAGAGACTGGAAGCACTTTGCCAGCGCAGATGGGGAAAGGTTTAGCTGCGTGTCCCCAATTACTCAAAACGACTCAACAACAGAAGAGGCAGCTGCATTGGCATTTACAGAGTTTGCAAATGTACTCACACGTGGTGGTACCAAGTTTACATGCGACCGCCTTCTCAAGGGCAATTAGGGATGGACAATAAATGCTGCCCTTTGACGCTGACTGCTCACAACCCCATAACGAATAAAAAAAGTGAAAGACTTTGTCCGGGATTTTCCGGTCCCGCCCGCGGCGGCCGGGAGGGGAAAATATTGCAGAAGCGAGAAACTCAGTTTCCCATCGGCGTGAAAACAGGCTGCAATCGTCCACTCCTGCCCTCGATAGCAACATGCTTTTCTCACCCCGCCATGTTGGGAGCACTATTTGAATATGTCAGAATATCTCGAATGCCTATTATCAAGGCAGCTGACCAGTGTCACGCCCCCATGCTGGGTCAGAAGGCCACACTGCCGTCTAACTAGACCGGTGTGATTCACAACGCATATAAGCGACCTGCGCCTGGTGACCTGCATTTCATTTGTGACTCCAAGGGTTGTCCGCTTACCTTGCATCATGCAGCGCTTGCGGCACCTTGGACTCTGCACTGGTTTCACAGCCAGCACCACTTTCCTTCGAGCAGTGGGAGAATGGTTCCAGAGGCAAAGCTCTATATACAAGACCAGGCGTAAGGCGGGCGTGGGTTGTAATGTGCTGCAGGGCAAGGGCTTGACTGCAGGGGAGGGTGGGTAGAAGACAAGGCAGAGGCAAGGGAAGGGGCTGCAAGGCAAGGCACAACTGGTGGCAGGGGGAGGACAAGACAGAGGCAAGGGAAGGGGCTGGAGGGCAAGAGCTTGACTGGGGAATGTTGCACTCGGACACATGACTGGGCAGGTTGTGGGGAAGCATGCCCTGGGCCAGAATTAGGAAAGATCGTCACTTACAGAGGGATATAAGCAAGTTGGAGCCAGAGTGGGAGGATTGCAGAGTGAAGAAGTGCTTCAGCCTACATTGCTGAGTTTCCAAAGACAGTCCTTGCCTCAGTCCAGGGAGGAGGAAAGCATGTCAGTCCATTGTCAATCGTGCCCAACATAGTGTGTGCAGGGCATGGTCATCACCTCATGCACAGTAGTCCGGCGGGGGGTTTCTGGCATATTACTCAGTCGCAGATGGTACAGTCAAAGTCAGGGGAGGCATTTACAGCTGTATATGGGGAACAGGTAATGAAGGGATGGGCACCTGATGGCCTCATGCTAATGGGGGTGGGTTCCCATATGTGATGGTACAGTAGACCTAAAGATGCAGATGGATACAGTCTACATGGGGCATAGGCACATATACCCCAAATGGCTCGGGATTAACACAGGTATGTCAAGGACAATTACAATGGGATCAAGGATTACAGGAGGAGGACGACTGACCATAATAGGAGGGAGGGAAAGTGAACATCATGCTCCTCCAGGATGATGGGATGGATTTCCATAGCCACAAGGGAAGGTTGAAGCTGGTCTGGAAATAAAACCTCAGAACCACCATCTTGGAACCTCAAGCAATGACGCAGCAGAAAGTGAAACTAAGAAAAAAATCGCTGCTGGGAAGGGCTGTTAGGGTTTCTAAGGGGAGTAAATCACAGCACTGGGGGAGGCGCACCCATCTGGAATCTGTATTACCACATGAGGAGGAATACTTGGCTGAGACAGGTTAGGAGCAGCTCAATAAGTATAGAGGCAATCTGGAACCTTTGACATAATAGCACATTTTCATGCGAGATTAATTCTGATGGCATTCCAATCATCGATCTCCTCAGAACCTTGCAGCTGCCAGGTTCAGAGATGGGAGCTCCCAGGCCCCCTCACAGGGCATGTGTATTCCAAAGGATGTAGTCATAGAGTCCACTGAATGAGTAATTTATCGCCTTGAATAAATGCAGGACATCCAAGCGCCTGGTCAGATCCATCTCATAGCAGTAGGCCTTATGAGATGGAGCCTGGGACAGGGTGCAGGTTGCTGGGGGGAAGCATATTATGACACTGAGGGCGGACTTTGTGATGGCCGGGATCATATTGGCTAATAGGCGCCTAGACTGTAACCAAGCCCTTGAGCCCACGAGTCAGTGACAGAAAGAGAACCTTTGGAGGCAGATGCTCAGTCAGGTCTTTCTTTCAATGTTCCTGCAGAGAGGAAGCCTTCAAGAAGATGGAGGGTGCATTTAATGTTGCCTACAGGCAGGCAGGAGGAAGGGCGGAGAAGAATGCTTTGGCGGTACCAGGCTCGCCAAAGGGAGGAGCTTCACCCTGAAGAGCAAGGGCCAGCAGAGCCCCCTTTAGACCCAGATGATGACCCACAGAACCGTTGCACATAGGTGCCTCTCAAGACCGAGCGTGTACTGAAGACGCATGTCATTCCTCCAGATGAGCGAAAATCAGTGTCATCGATACCTCCTCATGTCCCGGTGGCTCACTTCTGCCATGTTCTCCATGAGCTGACACCGCGGGGACTGGGAGAATATCCTTCGCCAGTGGCTCTGAAAACCACTGCCACTCTCAACTACGAGTGGCTCGTACCAGGTCTCGACTGGGGACCTCTGTGGGATCTCTCAAGCTAGCCAGGCAGCAAGAGCACTGGTCTTTGCTGCTATTTCAGATTCCCATGGGTGCAGGGTGCCATTGGCTGCACTCACGTGGCTAGAAGAACTCCCTGGCGACAGGCAATGCAATACATCAACAGGAAAGGCAACAGTGTGCAGCTGGTCTGCGACCACCAGAAACACATCACACAAGTTTGTGCAAAATATCCAGGAAGCTGCCATGACTCCTACATTTTTGTAGATTGCAGATCCCGGACATCTTCCAGGGTTGGCTCCGCGGTGACAAAGGCTACCCGCAAAGGACATGGCTGATGACACCCATCCGATGGCCACAAGCTCCAGCTGAGGGAAGGTACAACGATGCTCATTCCGGCACTCAAACACTGGTAGAGCAAACCATTGGCACCTTGAAGATGCTATTCCGATGCCTCAACAGATCTGGCGGAGCACTCCAGTATACTCCCCAGAGGGTCTCACGGATCATTGTAGTTTGCTGCACCCTGCACAACCTGGCGCTTCAAAGGGAGGAGAACCTGCCCGATGCCAAGATGGAGGAGATGCACGTCTCTTCCTTTGACGAGGACATCGAGTAGGATGAGGATGATGAGGTCAAGGAAGCTTAGGCTGCAGGGAAAGAAGCCATAGCATGGGCCAGTCGAGGCAGTCGTGAATGTGAGGCTTTCATAGCCACCAGATTCCATGAGAATGATGATGAGTAGCAGTGCTTATCCTGTTGGAGCAGTGTCCCTCATGATGAGCCCATATCACCACCAATGTGGCTAGTCTTCTCAACCTTCCTCTTCATTCTGAGATTGAGTATTATACATTTTGCTCACCATGTCCTCATCCTTTGAAGGATGATGAAGATCAGGAACTTGTGTCCTTGTTGAGATGAGGTGCCAACTGCAGGAGGTCGTTCCGGCATCACACAACAGAAGGTGCTGCCTTTTCAAGTGTCTCTCCAGCACCTCAGTCATTAAGGCAGCCTACAAGAGGCAGGAGTTGCAATGCAGTCCTCAGTGGACTCATGGCATAGTTCCTTCAGTCTGATAAAGCAGCTCAAGGAGATCCATTTCCAGCAACAGAAAAACGCCTTACGTTTCACTTTGATGGTGATACTGCAAGGCCACACGTGGGCCAAGGCAGGCGAGGTCATTCAACAGGTGTTAACGCTTCTTCAAAGCACCCAGTCCTTAGTGTTACCTTAAGCCCATTACATTGAGACCCTCCACTCTCAGTTAAAGATGCAGGGTTCCAGTTAGCCTGATCTTTCAATGAACATAGAGCACCTCACGATGACCACCTTCACACATTTGCCTGACAGACATGAAAAAAAATCCTTTTCGACACCATCAGTTTCCCACATTGGTCAGCCCTGGCACTTTGGAGCCCAAAAATGCAGTCACGCCATGGATCCCTCAAGGTTCCGCTTCATTGATAATAGAGAACACACATCAGCTGCATTACATCCTCACTCCCAGCCCATTTCTGCCCTGAGCCTTTGTCTTCCCATCAAACTAACATATGAGCACTGAGACCATGTTCAATGTTTCCATCGACTGCAACACATCTCCATTTGGATGTAGCATTGCTGAGCTCAGCGAGTGTTTAGGGGAGGGGAAGCTAAGCTGAATGAATGGGCCAGTGCCACATTCCTTCTCTTTAACGATAGCCTTGTGGATGCTATGCAGATGACTCCAAGTTGCAACATTGTAGCTTTGAGTGCCAGGACAAAATTGTGCCCGTGAAGGACAGAGCACCGGCACATTGAGGTGGGAAGTGTGCACGCCTATTGGTCAGCTCAGCAGGTGTACACTTGTACAGTCGACAACACACATGGCTGGCAGGAGCGCAGCCGACCTCTGAGTGTGGACTTATAGATTGCAAACTCTCACTGATGACAGAGAGCATGGGATTCAAGGGGAGAATTTTCTCCCTGTCGTTGGGGTGGGGTGGGGGGGGGGTGGTGGTGGGGGGCTGAGCGGGTGCAGGTGGGTGAGCAGCCGATTGCCGCCCGCGATCGGTTATGCGCTGCCATTTTACATGATGCGCACCTGGAAGCGCTGAGCACACCCTGTGCGGGCGGGGGGAGAGTAGGCTGAGTTGGGGCCTGTGCTCTTTCGCGCACACATGCGAAAGAGTGCAGAAATCTCCCTGAAGCACCGAGCTGCCTCAGGGAGATTAATTTGACTGTCAAAAACTTGAGTTAAAAAAAATAAAATTTTTAAGACATGTCCCCTCAAGTGACAATGTCACATGAGCTGGGACATGTCAATAAACTTTAATAAAAAGTTTTATTCAATTTATGAACACTGCCTGTGGATGAGGTTTCATGGTAAATGTGAAGGCTGCCTGGGCTTATGGTTGGATGGGCAACTCAGTTAATTACTTTAATTCGTTTTTAAGTGGCCTTAATAGGTCTTTGATAGTTCGGCGGGTGCCTAGCCGACTCTCATGTGTGTCTGGCGAACTGAAGATCTGAATGATGCGCAGTGACATCAGGAAGCACGCCCAGCGTCACCACGTGGCATTTTACACGTCAGCAAACGGGGCCCACCCCCCCACACACCAACCCGAAGATTCTGGCCCAAGGAAAGATTACTCTTCTCCATGCACATCCACATCTCTCCTTCTACACTACACCTTCACCTTTCCACAGCACAGACGAGCCGGGGGACTACATGAGCCGGCACCTTAGACAGCCAGGAGTGAACATCACTTGAACCTGCAACATGCATGTCGACGAGATGCCTTGCACAGGCACACTTTACATTGAGGGTGAGGCATCACTGATGTCGGGGATGAACTGAGGAGGGACACACATTGTGATGAGGTGGCTGCACACAACATCGACCAGAGGCACATGATGCAAAATCTGTGATAACTGGGGGGAGGGAACACGGTGTGACACCTGATCGAGCACACCACAACTCAGCACACAGAAGAGGTGTGCACAAGAGGAGATGTGGAATGGGTGCAATTCTACTTATATTGGTGGAAAGTATATACATGCGGTGAACACCGGTTCCACCACTGTGCTCCTAATCCGCTGCGTCTTGGTGCATCTCCGACATCCTGACTGCCAAGCCCTGTTGTCTGTGATGATGGGTGTCCTCCGAAGGGCCGAGACTTGGAGGGACCCGGGCAACTTTGGGTCTCCTGCTGTGGGGCAGGTGCACCCTCAACGGCCTGTCGAGCTGGAGGTGATGGGGTCACAGGCAGAGGGGGTTGGGCATGCCCAGAGTCACCTGGATGGGAGGCCCTGGAGTGTCCAGCTGCTGGTCCTCATCTCTATGGGTGCCCGAGGGCCCCTGGCTGACTCCTTGAGGAGAAGAGGCACCTGGAGTGAGACCTAGGTGCCCTGGCCTCCTCTCGTATAGCCACTGGTGAGTGCCACAGATGTCTACAGTGATGGAGTGCAACTCCTGCAGCAGCACAGGCACTATGTCCTGAACCATGGTCTCCATGACATCCGTCATCCTACCAGTATTGACCTTGGTGCACTGGCATGCTAGCACTATTGCCTCAGACTGAATGGAGGCAGACTCCTCCATTGTGCGTTGCATTCTGTGGAATGCAGCTGACAACCCTGCCTGATATTCCCGTCTCTATTGCTGCTGCTCCAACGTCTGCATTAAGACCTGAGTCCACAGACTCGTCATCTGGCTCAGCAGAATCCTGGCCTCCAGCAGCCCTCCGAGTGTCAGTGACCACGGGTGTCCCTGCCTCCGCCTGCTTGGACCAGAGTCTGTGCTGTGCTTACCGGATTGTGACACCCAGTCTGGATGTAGATCTGGGTCCCACCATGGTGTGTGTCTGCGCTGGTGGAGGATGTGGGTGAGCGCTGTGACAGGTCTTCCACAAGTGGGTCCTCAAAATCCTCATTCGAAGTTTCTTCAGGGCTGGAAATGAGGGGCTGGCTCCAGGTGTCTCTGGGGCGCTTGCTGTGGTGTCCATGAAAGAGAGTAGAGATAAATAGTGCATGGCAACAGACTCCAAGACATAACATTGCATTCATAGTCTTGCTGTCTGGAGGATCATCTGGTGCAGGGTCCTCAGTTGGGTGTGTGCCACCGACTTCACCGTCACTGCAGGCACGGTCCTGGTCCTCTCCGGTCAGGTATACTGTGCGTTCCTCATGCTGAGTGAGGGTCATGATATCAGGCATCCTGCCGCTGGTCTGGGACCTTATTATGGGTGAATTTGGCCTGCATGAAGACAGATGGAGAGAATGTGAGCAGGCAGCGTGTCAAGACAGAGGATAAGGATGCCCGCCTTGTGTGGGTGCTGATAGTTGCTGTGTACGGGATGAGGATACGAACTATACAGGACGTGAGCCTGGGTGGAGATGTCAGGATGTGTGTGTGAGAATAAGTGGCAATGTCCCTTGTGCTGCTGGTATGTGAGATCCCTGTGGACAGTCATCCTGTGAATGTACGCGGGGCTGGTGAGAGTGTGAACTGAGAGGGGTAAGAAGGTTGACTTACCCAGGCTGCGTGGATGAGATCGTTCATCCATTTGTGGCACTATATCCCTGTTCTCCTGCAGGCTGAGATGGCGCTCACCACCACAGACACCTGCTCCTGAGCCAGGTTGGTGACCTTGTGGGACCTCCGCCTGCCACCCCCAGGGTAGAGGAGTCCATGGTGGGACTCAACAGCGTCCGGAAGGTGCCCCAGCGAGGCCTCACTAAACTTGGGGGCTGCACTCTTCCTGCTTTTGGGGGCCATCTCTCGCCTGGAGCATTCCTGGGCTGCAGACGTTGAAAGACCTGTGTCCCTGCGTGGCTCCGCTGAGGTCACGGCGGGCCAGGCAAATCACAGGCTGCCTGCTGGCGAAACAGTGTGTCTCCAGCTGATGAATAGTTAATGAGGTGAGAGGCGGACAATTGGGCACGAAAATGCGCCATTGCGGTTGGCGGGGGGAAAGCCACCTTCCCCGCCCATCACCGCAATTAATCCGCGGAGAGGAAAATCCTGCCCTTTGTGCTTAAAAATACTGTAAAATGATTTAAGAAAGAACTGACATTTCATTGGCAGTTTTCACCATGTCCCAAAGTGCTTTACAGCCAATTAAATACTTTTGGAATGTAAACACTGTTGAAGGGAATGTGGCAGCCAGTTTTTGCACAGTAACTCTCATAAATGGCAGTGTGATAATAACCAGATAACCTGTTTTAGTGGTGTTGATTGAGAGGTATGTGTTGACCAAGACACTGGGAATAACCACCCTTACTTTTTGAAATACTGCAGTGGATTCATTTACATTGTCAAAACAGATATGAATCTTGGTTTAAAATCTCAATAAAAGCTTACATCTCTGACTGTGCTAAGTAACATGCTATGTCTTTTGGGGAAAGAGCAGAGAAGTGGGACTACTTGGATGGCTCCTTCAAACGTCAAGCACAAACACGATGGGCTGAATGGCCTCCTATGTGATTCAATGTGTATGGTAATCTCTCTGCACAAATTGGTGAATGCACCAGCCCTGTGGATGTTATTGAAGATTAGATTGAACAAACAGCACACAATAATGTATAAGAGGCTTAGAATAAGGAAACTTGGCTTCCTCATACCAGTGGAGGATCTGGCACACGTCTATGGTTGCCAGCTCCCTGGGATTGTTCTGGAGTCTCCAGGAATTCAAAATAATCTCCTGCTGAGAGCAATCTGGTTAAAAAGAAATGATAGGGGTATTAAGGGTGCTCTTTTCATTTTCTTTGAAATTAGTCAAGATCTATTGGAGATTGGTGGGGTAATAGGTGCTTTGACTGACAGTTGAGTGTCATCCAATTGTTCATTTTCCAGTTGGTGTGAGAAGGCAGGGCAGTATGAGGATGGACACGTTGGCTGACCAATGAGTGCATGGAACAGATAGAGGTAGGAGGTCATGTAATGAGGCTTTTTTGAATGCATCCAATCTGAGTTGGCAACCCTCCTGGGACCCCACATGTGTGAAACAGAATTGTTATGGCACAGAAGGAAGCCACTTGGCCCTTTGTGTCTGCACTGGCTCTTTGAATGAGCAACTCACCTAGTACCATTCCCCCGCCTTCTCCCCGTAACCCTGCACATTCTTCATTTTCAGGTAACAGTCTAATTCCCTTTTGAATGCTTCAGTTGAACTTGCCGCCACCACACTCTCAGTGCATTCCAAACCCCAACCACCCACTGCGTAAAACAGTTTCTCCCCGTATCACTGTTGCTTCTTTCACTAATTACTTTAAGGCAGCTTGGTTCAGTTCGATCTTGTCAGATGTGTTTTCAGTCTTGAGCAGAAGCAACTTGATTTGAAAGCCCCACACAGCATGAAGATTTTCACCTCATTTTGGTTTCGAACTACCTAATTTAACTTTGTTCCCTGACTGTCGAGGAGAATCGGAGTGATTGCGGGGTGAATTTAGTCTTTCCCCTGAGACCCGACCTTAATTATTTAGCAGCTATTTGTATAATTCAAAGACTTTTAGGCTGCAACGCCTGGGGTCACTGGGAATTATCTTCATCTTCTATTATTTTGTTATTTATTTTTCTTCTGCCTTGTTAATGATCTCCCACAAAGTGCACAGATGGTTGATTTGCCACGTGCAAGTATAGTGAGGTTAGCATCCTATTTGCATTCTCTCAAGATCTTTGTGTTTTTGCACTCCTTACAGATGATTAAAGGAAGCTGAGATGTGACTGTTTGAGTTGAGTCTAAACCAGAATAAATGGCACTTATGTGACTGTCTTGTCCTAGTAAACATCTGGTGATACACCATTAAAGTCACTGACTTGAATTAAGCTCTTCACTAGTTTTTGAATTGAGGACATTTATGTGTAGGACCAAGGCTATTTTGTTTAATATTTTAATGAGGTACTACATTAATTTAGTTCAGCACTTGAAATAGCTTCCAAAGTAATAGTGATGGAAAAATTGAGAGTAATTTTGATTGTGAGTGATATTGGATTAACCGCCTGTTATACTCCTCTCCTGATTCTAATTTGCACTGACTTCACCCAAAGTCAAATTGTCTTTCTTCACAGTGAAAGTGATGGAGTAACAATGGAGGCTCCAGATATCCCTGGAAAGACTAATGACATTAAGGGACTTAGGGATAGTGGAGAAAAACGGCATAGAGGCAGATGATCAGTCATGATCTGTTTGAATGGTGGAGCAGACTTGATGGGCCGAATGGCCCACTCCTCTTATTTCCTATGTTCCTAAGTCCTAACTTGAAGTAAGCCTGACACAATGTGATTAAATCAAGACCGATGGGCAATAGCAAGTTTGGGCATAGAAACTTGTGGATAGTGGGAGCAAGGAACAGCTGATGGAATGGAGTTCCACAATTTGAAAGTCCTAGGAAAGTGTGAATAAAAGCAGAAAATGGTATGATAGGGTCTATTTTGATGAGGAGAATGCAAGAGAGCTCTTGCTCTGATCTGGAGAAGCTAATTGTGATTCTAACTTCAAACATTCCATCATGGTCAAGTCTTTGATTCCTCCCTGTCCTTCCAGAACTTATTTTCCTCAGAATAAAAGCAAAAACTGCTGAAAATACTCAGCAGATCAGGCAACATCTGTGGAGAGAAACAGAGTTAATGTTCCCGGTCGATGACTTTTCATCATCCCTGGCATTGGGGTGTCCACAGGTATCTAGACTTCTGTAACTCTATTATATGCATTCTGTGACACTACTTTCCATACCAGAATCTTTGATATTGTCAACACGCACTGAATTCCTGTTTTAGAAACCATGTTAGTTACCATATATATTTGAATGGGCACTTAAAAGTAACTTCCAAGAAGAAAGCAACCAATATAGAACCCCAAAGTGTACTGGTTCTCAAGAATTGAAAAGGTAGCATTCATGGCAGGGGTCTTGTGGTGCAGTATTAACGTCACTACCTTTGGGCCAGAAGCCCTGGGGTCAAGTCCCACTTCAGGTCTTGATAGCCTTGGAAGGTGTGTTCCTATGGTGGCCAAACAGGTTGAGCATTAACCTGTAAATCCTTCCAATATGCCTGATGGCAGGTGGTGAAGAACAGAAGAGTTTCCTGGTCAGCCATACTGCAGAAGGCAATGGCAAACCACTGCAATACTTTGCCAAGCATAATCATGGACCAATCCAATGGAAGTCTGTGGTCACCATGGTACTTGAAAGAGGAGGAGTGTTCATGGAACTGAAGCTTCCAAAATTAAAAAGAATGAACTTCAAAAAACCTATTAGTCTTTGAATATTGTGTATTGTGAAAAATCAACTGCGTGGTGGAGAGCACTGAAACGCAGAGTGTTTATATAGACAAAGGCTGAATCAGAGTTGGATGTTACCCCTCACCTACAAATCACTTTGAGAGTGCATCCAAGGCAGGTTAATTGCCCTGTTAATTGCATCGTTTCAAACTTAATGACACTTTGCTGATAAAATAGGAAAACCATATGTAAGGGCAGTGGGTTGATTGGCAGCCACTAGCTTTCATTTATGTATTTTGTTGTGCTAAAAAGGTACTTAGAAAATAAACCCTATACTGTATTGTTCAACAGACTGAGCGTGGAATTGGTCTTCACCAGCAGGGCTCATAGGGGATCAGAAACCCGTTTTAAATCCCACCTAATACTCTTTCCCATTGAAGTTAATGAGAAGGAAATGGATGTTGTGAAAGCAGTGGATTCACTGTGAACCTGCTTTACGCTACTTAAGTAGACCAATTTCACTCCCCATATGCATTGCATAAAAAACAAGTGTGATCTCCCTCCAAGACGATCGCTCGAGCCACGCCCCCTCCTTGTGCTCCAGCATGGAGCACTCGGTCAAGCCTCTGAATATACTGCAGCTATCGTCTTCTAAACCTTATCCCCTGCACCAAGCCTAGCAGCCCTGGACCTTGAGCACTGACATCAGTGTCTCTGGCCACACTGTATACGCCCCAACTTATTCCCTGAAAATAAATCGTAAAGCTCTGAAAACATCAGCTGCCAAGATGCCGCTGATGTGAACTTCAATGCATTTGTGTGCATTCCGAGCCTGCTGCCCTATCTATGGTTCAGTATTGGCCAATCACTTCGGTTTCAATGAAACGGAAATCAACTCTGTCTTTTGAAGAGGCAAGGGAGCAAATATACAGCTCATTTGTGGATGAAATTGGTCTTGATTGGATGTGTGAAATAGGATTGATGTAAATTGGAAGTCCATTTACACCTTTCCCAAGTTTTTCTGAGCAAAAGGGAAAAACAACTTTGAAAAATCTATCTTCTGCTATTTCTGCACCTGCTGTGGCTCAGTTGATAGTCTTCTTGCCTCTGAGATAGAGGGTTGTGGGTTCAAGTCCCACTCTAGGACTTGAGTACAGAAATCACAAATAGTGCCCTTGTGCAGTACTGGGGGAGTACTGCGCTGTTGGAAGTGCTATCTCAGATGAGACCCAGGTCCCATCTGTCCTCTGATGTAGATGTAAATAATCCCATAACACTATTTTGAAGAGCAGGGGAATTATCCCTGGCGTCTTGGCTATTATTTATCCCTCAATCAGTATCACACATGTCATTACCATGTCGCTGTTTGTGGGAGCTTGCTGTGCACAAAAAGGCTGTCATGTTACCTACGTTATAAGAGTGTCGACACTTCAAATTTACTTCATTGTCAGTAAAGTCCTTTGAGACGTCTGGTGGCCGCGAATGGTTCTACAGAAATGCAAGTCGTTCTTTTTTTAAATTTCACAAGTCCCACAGGAAATGTCACGTCATTGGTTTTGATGTCACAGGAGCTGGACTACTAGATGCGCTGTTCTTACGTGTGCACACCCTGCTGTTTCAACTCTGTCAAAATACCCTGCATTGAAATAACAGAGGATAAATCAGCAAGGAAATCATACACAAACAATGCAGTACCCTGCAAGGACACAGCCAGCATTTTCTGATACACAGCATTGTAACATCCTGAGTGAGCAGAAGAGTTGGAAATTGATTAAAAGAAATAGCAGGTTCTGTTTTTGAGCTCCTGTGATCACGAAGCTAGTTAATAGCTGTTTGGCTACCCACTGTGCCCAAACCTGGTATTAGTTATAAACAATACTAAGGTTCTGCCCCTTCAGATCTCATTATAATAGGCAGCAGGAGTGATGAACTTCAATTTGAGTGAAGACTGAACAACCGATTGGAACTATAAGTGTTATGATGCAGGAGTCAGCTTCTAAGTCAGGCTGATCTTTGTAATCGGCAGTTGTGTTTCTGTCAGTTTTAAGTGCACAGTTCTAAAAGATTCTCAAGAGAAAGCAGTTAAGGCATTTTTGGATCAATGCCAGATTAGATGTTTGGAAGTAGTTCTCTTCATTCACATATTTCAAAGTTTTGGGATTAGCATTCAGAACCAGTGATTATGTTTAATCAATGGTAGAGTCAGAAAGGCTGCAGGACAGAAGGAGACCATTCAGCCTGTCAAGCCCGTGCTGGCTCTCTGCAAGTGTAGTTTAGCTCATCCCATTCCCTTGCCCTTTCCCTATTGCTGTGCAAATTTTTTCTCATCACTGTTTCCTCCCATTGACTTGGCACCAGATTTAAACTGCAATGGGAAAGGGGGAAACCCACAGAACAAATATCACTAGACCCTTCTGGGCAGCTTTATTCGAGGTCAGCAGCGAGCATCCTTGCTTTGCCATTGACCGCAAAATCCGAGCCATTAAATATTAGTTTTCGTTAGCTTCACGTTTTATGCAAACAAGTCAACTTGACAAAATGCCTATTGTAAGGTTTAGAAGTTAAATCACAACTGATATGAAAGCTTCATTTTATAAACTATTTCCCTTCTCTTCACAGCTCTCTTGCTGCTGTATGATGTCACTAACAAAACATCATTTGACAACATTCAGGTAGGTGGATATGTACATCTAGTGAAAGAAAGAAACAGGTTGGTGCAGAGACTCATGGTTATAGGGTAAGGTATGTACAGCATCCAATGTATGATATTATGGGGTACTCTAGTAAAATGTGAAGCTTATGGAGCTGGCAGCACTAACTGACAAGCATTGTCCTCATAGAAATACATTTTCTGGGTTGGCAGCGTACAAAGTCTGTTCATTGCTCATATTCACCTTGTTAAAGGAGAAAAAATTAACAATTCCTGTTGGAAGGTAAAATAAATGGTCAGCTTGCTAAATTGAAAGTGCACACTCAGTATTTTAAGCCTCGAAGAAACATGGAAGTTATGATGAAAAAATATTATTGTACAACACTTGATACTGAAATTCTTTTTCGAATTTACCAGAAGTTTAAATCCATCAAAATAAACGGATTACCTCCTCTGATAGATAGTGTACTGGCTAGATTCAAACTTTAAGAGTAACACATTGTGCTGTTATCAGACAAGTTCCCAATTTAATGAATATGAAAAGCATGCTTGACTGTCTGGAGGTGTGATATTGGGAGAGATTTGAGAGCTGCTCGCTCAATTTGTTCAGTGCTATTGATTTTATTTAGTGTTGTGATAAAGGAGTGTGACACTTAAGATTTCTTATAGTTGGCTCCTGAGTCAAGCTAAAAGTAACATTTTTAAGGAGCTTGACTTCAGACTGACATAGACAAGCAGTGAATTTTTGATACTTGGCATGCATTGGCACAATGGTACTGGGTACAGCATATCATTTTTCCTATCGGGGAAGGTTAGGGGCAATAAACACTGAACAGAAGGGTGTGTAATTATTAATTATCTTTCACCCAGAATTTTCAGAGCAGAGTTTCGGTGCAAGGGTGGATCACTTCCTAGGCTCCTGTTTAATATTGTCAGTTAACCTGTGTCAGTGAAAGAGATTTTCACCATCTAGTGAAATGATAAGTCATCACATTGGGAAAAGAGAGATGATGGTGCACATATGTGTGACTGGTCCCTTAAAGGTTATTTATCCAGTGCTGGGTGGCCTTGTAGAAATCAACTCAGCTAGTTGTGTGGATCAATCACTGCAACATAATAAAACTGCTCTGGTGGCATTGAGTTAACATTTTGTCTCCTGGACAAAAGGAACTATTTAGTTATCTTTTGCCTGTGGTGTTTTTGACATTTTTCATGAGCGCCCTTTTTCCTCAATATTCAGCGAGTTAGGCAAGAATACCACAATTCCTGTTGAATTGTATACATGGATTTTTTGGGGGTAGTTTTGTTGCAGATCAGCCCCTTCTTGGTGGTGGGAGTGGGGGATTCAATTGGACCCTCTGTGAATGTACAGCATTAGATATGCTGTTTGTGGAAGAATTCACTGCTGCCCGGCTGAGTACATTCTATGCCTTGCATTTAACACCTTAAAGTGTTTCAGTCTGTGACCACAAAAATTAAATGCCATTGTTGTGTAATTTTTTAAAAATTCATTCATGGGATGTGGTTGTTGCTGGCTAGGCAAGCACCTATTGCCGATCCCTCAGTGTCCTTGAGAAGATGGTGGTGAGCTGCCTCCTTGGATCACTGCAGTCCATGTGGCGTAGGTACACCCACAATGCTGTTAGGGAGGGAGTTCCAGGATTTTAATCCAGCGAAAACCAAACTCTATTATTTTTTAGGGGATTTTGTAACCAGCTTCTACTTACGATGAATGCATAATTTGAAAGTGTAGCTGTAAGTTCACTATGTCACCTTCTCCATAAACCTGCAAATCTACAATCATCCAAGCACTCAATGCTCCTCTGGCCTCTTGTCAATCTCCCTCTTCTTCACACCACAATGATGGCTTTGCCTTCAACTGTCTTGGCCATAAGTTCTTGAATTCCCTCCCTAAACCTCTCTGCTTGTCCAGCCCTCTCTCCTCCTTTGTCTTGTATCATCTTGTTTCAGAGTTGAATTTGGTTAGGCTCCTTAGCAGTATTGTTTAACTTTGCCATCTGCTCCATTCTCCCTCCTCCCCTTTCACACAGACACTTACTTCTGCCTCTTACTCTGTTATTCGGATACATTCTTCCTCTTCAGCTGTGTCCCATTCATAGAGAGACAGCCCCCCCAACCCTAACTGGTTAGACATTCTCTCTACCCCCCCACCCTCAACCAATTTATACACATTCCCTCCTCCACTGACACTGACCCACTCTTTCTATTCACAGTGGGGCAGGGTCATCTGATCTTCTGACAGTTCCTGGCATGTTGGGTGGTATTGCACAAAACCAGAGGAGCAAGGGGAGGATTGGGTCCCAGAGTGGTGCTGTGGCATGAGTCCCAGAGCAGGGCTGATCTTGCTCTGCCAACATGGGCAAATATGCAGTGCCTGTAAAATGCTGACTGTCCACCCCTAATATGGCCACTTGCCATGCATGAGGAGGATTTATAATTGTGTAGGACCATGAAGGTGCTGCTCAATGGATCAAATGCCAAGCACAATCATGGTACATGGCTGACAATGAATTCAATGTCATTAGTAAAGGGTAGGGATTTAGTAATGAGACAGCGCTCTCATTCCTCAATTGTGACATGACTGAAGTGAAAGCATGCATCATTGATTGAGAAATAGCTTTAAAGCATAACATCTGGGAATATGAGAGATCTGAGAGATGCCAGACAATGTTCAGATGTCTTTCATTGTCACATTTTAGATTGCACAAGAAATCCAGCTGAATACAATTCTGCTTGGTGGTTGTAACAGGACACTGATTCATTGCTTTTCGCAAATTTTTAGAGCTTCTCTCATTGTGGAACAGCATCATCATAGCTTGAGACTTTATGTGATGTGTGGGAGTTACGAGTTCCTTGTGCTCATAACTCATAATCACTGCCAAAATCTCTCTGTACACTGTAGAATGCAGCCTTACAAGGCTAATTAAACATTAAACCTTAGTCAAGCATCATCGCCAAGGCAGGAAAGTAACGATGTTTCAAATTTATAACTAAGCACGCGGTCCAAGGGATCACTTCAGGCATCTCGCTGTAGGGGCCAGGTGGAGTAGGCATTATCTGGAGAACAGAAGGTGGGGTAGGATAGCAGAGAAATGAGGAAGGGTGATTATCCTGGAGTGGTATCAGATGTGACATTAAGCTGAGGCCCTGTCTGCATTCTCAAGTGGATGTAAAAGATCCCATGGCATTATTTTGATGAAGAGCAGGAAATTTATCCCCTGTGTCCTGGGCCAATGTTAACTTCCCAACCAACATGACTAAAACAGAACATATGGGCATTACCGCATGACTGCTTGTGTTAAAGACAATTCTGTTTGCTTTCCTGCTGTCTTTAAACATCACCTCTCCTCACTGCTCTTTGCTGGGGTCCTGCGATGGTTTATGTCTCTTTTACTTCCCTCTCCCCTTCGGTATCACAAATGTCACATATGCTTTAAAGCCAGAGATCTGAGAAAAGCAACAGGCAAAGCTTAACAGTGAGGGAGGAAAATTGGTGCATTTCTGTGCAATCGGAGGGCTAATTTTATTCAAATTTCCTGGAGTAACTAGCAATTTGTGTTACGGCTGATTCTTCTCTGCCTTTGATGAAACACTTCAAGGTCTCAAAAATTGCTTGGAAGTGCAGGATGACACATTAGATTCTGCAGACATCGTCTGCAACCTGACTGCTTTATCATTGGCCACATCCATAAAAATGAAAACACAGTACAAATACATCAAAACTCAAACTAAAGCCATCTGATGTAAAGCGTGGACTGGATTCTTGGAGAACATGGGGAAGTGCTTTTTTTTTAAACAAAATAATTTTAAAAACTCATGTTTTGATTTGAAAATTACCAGAAAAATTAAGAAGATACAGTCCTTACAACATTCCTTTCATATATATTAAAATTCCTAATGCGTTTTATATAGACAGACATAATTATCATTCAGTAATGACAATAATGATATTGGGGCATTCATTTAGCTTTGATTCTGGTCAGTACATTCTATTATCTTCCTGGCATTATTCTTTAACTGATCCTTAGATTGCCCAGTTTAATTGTGACATTCCTGCTTTGTGGAGATTTTCCAGATGTACCTTACCCATTTCCTTAATCCTTTTACATAGCACTGTAAGATTGCCACCTTGCTTCTGGTCCTAAAAGCCCAATTTGAAGAAGAAAAAGAGAGTTTGGTCCGGTCACCTGGCCAATATTTACCCTGCAACCAGCAACACTTCAGACAGATTATCTGGCTATTATCAGATTGCTATTTGTGGGAGCTTGTTGGATGTAAATTGGCTGTTGTGTTTCTGATGTTACAGCAGCAACAATGCTTCTAATGTTCTTTATTGGCCTTAAAGCGCTCAGGATGTCCACCGATTATGAAAGGAGCTATATAATTGCAAGTCTTCCTTCTTTTTCTACTTCTCTTTAGCTCTGCAGAAGGGTCATACTAGACTCGAAACGTTAACTCTGTTTTTCTCTCTCTGCGGGTGCAGCCAGACCTGCTGAGTTTTTCCAGCATTTTCAGTTTTAGTTTCAGATCTCCAGCATCTGCAGTATTTTGCTCTTTTCCTTCTTTTCTTACTTTTACAGCACTGGGTCAGCACCTAACACCCTCCCCTGTTCTCTAAAATTGCATGACTGTGAGAAGCTCATCTGCGGAGAAACGTGGTGCTCTGAGTGAGAGGGTTAAACTGAAGCACTCCTTCAAATGCCACTGAATATCTTGCTATATTCAATCACACTCAATCTCCAGCAACTGTCGTCTGTTGGTTTCAATTCAAGGGCATATTCCATTCAATCTGCTGCTGGATTCTGACAAGCAGATAAAGCATTTTTGTTAGATTGTGTTCAACTAGTGTGCACACAAATGTGTGATTCATCTTGTGGTTGTCTCCCCTTTACTCACCCATTGCCAGTAAGCCAAACAAGGAGTGCAACCAATGTCCTTGTTATGCTGCTGTGATATTTTCATCAACACAGGCTCTCTATGCCATCTTGATGTTGACTGTAGGAGAATAATCTCGATTCACCCCAAGCAGTGGAGTTGCACAGTTTTTCATGGTATTAGCACAATGTAATTGCAGTCAGAATATACTGGACCAAAATCATTGATTGGTATCTACAACTTATAGCCGATAACTACAACTCATAGACTGCCTCTTATAATTCTTAGACTGGTATCTGTAGTGGCTGTGTTACTGGGCTAGTAATACAGAGGCTAGACAAGAAATCCAGAGGATGTGTGTTCAAATTGCACCAGGCTGTCACCATGTGGTGCCAATTAAACCCATGGACAAGGAATTTTATAGCACCCTGAGTGTGAAAAAAGCTGGAATTTTGCTGTAACTTTCCTTAAGCTGAATAGAAAAATGTTTTGACATATTCCCATCGTCTTTCTGTTAGATTGTTGTTGCATCTTTGCAATTTGTAGTTCAAAGCCAATAGGAAGCATTTCTATCCTTTTGAAGAAATAAATCATGAAGAAAGAATTTGTATTTGCTTCAGCTCTTCCTCACATCTCAAAGTGCCACATAACCAATTTAGAAGTTCGGGCACTGTTGTCAGATAGGCAAAGACAACAGCTGTTTGTAGCATAGCAAGATCCTATAAACAGTAAATTGGATTATTATTCACCAGTTTGGTCGCCTGGGCTGAAGGTAAACATTGACCGAAACATTGGGAGAACCCCCCCTAGTCTCATTAGAATAAGGCCATTGGATCTTCTACAAACAGCTTTTTCTCTTTCTCTCTCTCTTTACTCCCTCTTCCTTGCTTTCTTTCTTTCTCTCTCTTTCTTTCTCTTGTTCGCTTGCACTCTCATTCTCTCTTTCATGCAAACATGCATTTGCATGTGCTTCTATGCAGCAGGAAGTGCCCTTTAGAAATTGCCCTTGACGTTGCATAATAAATGAACCGTCTGATAAACAAGAATAAATTCTAACGATATCCACTCAGGGATTTGTCAGGAAGTCTCAGAGAGCAAGGCTGTTTGGAATGGATCATCTGTTGGTGAGTGAATTGTGCAGCCAGGGCTTCACCAGTGTGTCAACGTTGAGCTGCAGTTGATTGAACTAATGGTTGATAGCAATTTATATCCCGTCCCTAAATGATTTTGGAAAGCATTGGTTCTTTTATAAAACTATATTTATGAACTTTGTGCTCATGAGGGTCAGAGATGGAGAACTTTTTCAGCCCCCTTGATTTAGGTAGAACTACTTAGACATTCAGGTTAGATACACCATGGTTAGTAATCTCACACACAGCCCCCATCCACCTCCCCCTCAGCTTTGCCTCAACTTCACTCAGATCAGCCGTGCTGTCGTCTTTTTGAGTTCAAAATTAGAGTAGCTTCGTGCTGCGATCTGATGCTTAGCAGGAGCTGGATTGAAACTCCCGGAGCTCATTTGATATCATCATGGCTAGGCATGTTTCCAGGGATGAGAAACTTGAATTATGAAGATAGATTGGAGAGATTGGGACTCTCCTTGGAGAGGAAAAAGCTAAGAGGAGATTTGATTGAGGTGTTCAAAATCATGAGGGGTCTGGACAGAGTAGGTAGGGAGAAACTGTCCCTGCTCATAAAAGGATCGAGAACGAGAGGGCACAGATTTAAAGTGATTTGAAAAAGAAGCAAATGTGATGTGAGAAAAGACTTCTCCACACAGCGAGTTGTTCGGGTCTGGAATGCGCTGCCTGGAAGTGTGTGGAGGCAGGTTCGGTCGAGGCATTCAAGAGGGCATTAGGTGATTATTTAAGTAGAAACAACGTGCAGGGTTATGGGGAAAAGGCAGGAGAATGGCGCTAAGTCATAACGCTCATTTGGAGAGCTGATGCAGACACAATGGGCCAAATAGCCTCCTTCCACATCGTAACAATTCTGTGATGGCCAGTGCTGAAGGAGATTTTGATGCTGATACAACAATCTGGACTTGCACTCAAGTGCCAGAGGTGAAAAGCCGTATTTAATTCACTGCATCTCTTAGTCCACCAGTCTCAACAGACTGGAAGATTCCCAGGTCCATTACAAATTATCAAATCAACTGAGTTAAGTTTCACAATATTCTGTGGGGAGATTTTAACCAACAACCTGTGGGTTGCTAACCCAGTACCCCATAACCAGTAGGTGCGCTCAGGAAAGCACTGTATCCCAGCGTGATTCAGGGGAGTGAAGAAAGTGTGTGTTGGGGGAGGGGAGGGGACTTGAATTCAATTTTCAGAAAAAGATTGTGCCAGATATAATCAGAAGTAGGATGGAAGATATCATATTTGGATTGGAACCTCTTAAAAATTAGAGTGACCTGACCTATAGCAGGCATTGAGCACTTTTATGTCTTGGGTAAATGAGCTCATTGGCAAATCGAACCCCAATTGCATGCCCTCCTATGTTCTCCTCAATTGCTGCTTGCAATCAGTAACGGGGATAGACTAATGTAAGAATAAACAGTGATGGTTTATTGAGACATAGGGCAGAGCACCAGATCATATGTGCTCAATCAGAAACCTCTGGAGCTAGACTTACAGTTCCCAGTTGCCCATGCTGAACAGTGATTCATCAGTGCTGTCACATGATCACTACACTTGCATTCTCTTAAAGGGACAGGGTACCTCACTTTACCACATCCCTCCCCCTTTACTTAAAAGTATAGCTAAGAAGCTTAAAACACATTAGCTATTTACATAATAACTATTTACAGGTCAAGTCTCTCAGGAGGCCTTCTCAGACATGTTGAGTGTCTCAGTTCAACAACCTCAGCTGGTTTCCCTGAGACCTTTTCAGGGGACAGTTGCCACTAGGTTACTCAGTGGAAATTGGCAGGTTTGTCTTCCCGACCCCCTCAGGTCCCACAGGCCCCACTGGTGCTTCCAAATCATGTGGCCTGTCCTCTACATGCGGCACAAACTCAAGCATTGATAAAGACTGCATTTCTTCTTGTGGGACTGGTGTTCTTTATAGAACACGTGTGGTCTAATTATTTGGCCATTTGCAGATATATTATAGGAGAGGGGTCCAGTTACTGCACTCACCTCGCCTAACAGCTAATTGGGCCCTTCTCCAAAGTTCTTTGCAAGGACCGCATCTGCCACTGTGAAAGTTCTTTCGCGACCATGACCGCTGTGCCTGGCCTTCTGCGCCTCTTGGCTTTTCTCCACCGTCCCCTCTAAACTCGGCCGGATAAGGGTCAGTCAGGTGCAGAGACGTCTCTTCATTAGTAGTTCTGCAAGGGCAATGCCGGTCGTCGTGTGTGACGTGGTCTGGTATGCGAACAGGAATCGGGACAATCTTGTGCCGATGGAATCCCCTTCCATCTTTTTTGTCCTGGATTTAAAGGTTTGGGCTGCCTGCCCAGCTATGCTGTTCGACGCTGGGTGGTAGGGTGAGGGTTTGATATGGGTATTGCTGTTCAGGGTCGCGAACCTATGGAACTCCCCGCTGGTAAAAGTGGTCCCGTTGTCAGACACCAGGAGCTAAGGGGAGAAGCTTTTGCACCTGCTGGCATTGAGGACAGCTTTTGACCAGGGTTTCTATATCCAAGTCTATGTCTGGCCACCACAAAGAGCTACGTGTGAGCATCTTCATTCTGCTAATGCCCAAGTGAGCACTATTTAGTTCAGCTAATAACTGCTTTTGCCTCCTCAGGAGCACGATAACCCTTGCTCCCCACAGTAATATGCCATCCTGGCAGGAAAGTTCATATTTGCAGTCAGAATAAGGCTTCATCTCCTTGGATTTAGATCCATCCAACTAACCATTCAAGACCTGCTCCCAGACATTAGACAATAGTGGGTCCCGGCTTGTCCGCTCACAGATTTGTCTGGTTTAAACAGGGGAGGAATCTAGAAAATTTAGCACAAAGACCAGTTCCTGGAGAATCGGAGCCTCCCCATTATTAGCTGGTAGGGGAAGGTGGCTCAGTGTGTCAGCATGTGTGATTTAAGTTTCCGAATGGTATTTGTAGGCAGCTAATATTAGTGCCCATCTCTGGATGCGAGCCAGTGCGATAGGTGGTATCGCTTTGTCTTCTCCAAATAATCCCAGTAGGGGCTTGTGGTCAGTTATAATATGGAAATAGCGACTGTGGAGATATTGATGAAACATCCTGATGCCAAACACAATAGATAAACCTCCTTTTTAATCAGGGAATATTGTTGCTCTGCAACACTGAGTGCGCGAGACGAATGGGTCGTTTGGAGCCATCCAACATCCAATGTGAAAGGATAGCCCCTATTTCATAAGGGGACACATCACATGTTAAAATTAATTCCTTCTTGGGGTCAAAGTGGACCAACAAGGCAGCCGATCTTAACAATCGCTTCACTTTCAGGAAGGCATCCTGGTGCGGGACTTGCCAACTCCATTTCTGGGTTGTCCTTAAGCAGGCCATACAATGGGGCCAGCACAGTCGAGAGGTTTAGGAGGAATCAGCCATAGTAGATTTCCAGGCCTAAGCAGGCCTTAAGCTCTGTTGTATTTCTCAGGACAGGTGCCTCATGAATGGCCTGGACTTTTTCTTCTACAGGATGCAGGCCCTGCGCATTGACCTTGTGGCCCAAGTAAACTACCTCCTTAGCTTGGAACAGACACCTCTTGTTTAAAATGTACCCCTGCTTGTGCAAAGTGTTTTAGCACCTCTTCTAGATTTGCTAAGTGTTTATCGTCGGTCAGTCCTGTGACCAATACATCATCCAAGTAAACGATAACATGGGGCAATCCTTGGAGCAAGTTTTCCATCGTTCTTTGTAAAACAGCACACGCCAAGGAGACCCCAAAGAGTAGACACGTGTATTGATACAATCCTCGGTGCATATTAACGGTGACGAATTCCCTAGAGTCCTTTCCCAACTCCACCTGCTAGTAGGCATGGCTCATGTCTAATTTTGAATATGTGGTGCCCCATGCCAACTTCGAATACAATTCCTCAATCTTGAGTATTGGGTGTCTATCAAGTTTGGCCACCTTATTGACAGTTAGCTTATAGTCACCGCATAAACACAAACTTTGGTCCTGTTGCAATGCAGGAACGACGGGTGCCGCCCACTCAGAAAATTGCACTGGTTGTAGGATGCCCAAATTTTCCAGTCTGTCCAGTTTGGTTTCAACTTTGTCCCATAGAGCATAAGGGACTGGTCTGGCTCTTGTAAATCTGGGGGTTGCCTTTGGGTCTACATGGATCCTGGCCTTTAGCCCTCGAATCCTTCCTAACTCGCCGTTGAAAACGGAAGCATACTTTTGCAACAATTCCTGTAAGCCTTTCGTTGTAATTTGAAAAATTTCAGCCCATTTCAATTTAATCTTTTCGAGCCAGTTGCAGCCTATTAACCTGGGACCCTCTTCAGCTACCACTAACAAGGGCAACCTTTCAGATTGATCTCCATACGTTGGCAAGATTTGACATAACCCTTTCAGTCTTATTTCTTCGCCTGTGTATGTCCTCAGATTTGTTCCAAAACTTCTAACTTCAAAGAATGGGTTCCTTTACTCAGACATCTAAACGTATGTTCTCCAATGACGGACATCAACATTCCGTATCAACTTCAATCTTAATGGGCTATCCGTTAACTGTAATGACTAGGATTGGCTCGGTTCTACCCACTTTACCCACTGCGTTATATAATGAATGGATGTCTGAGGCATATTTCATGATTTTTCCTTCTGCCTTTATAATGTTGTTTTAGCCTTTCTCCACAGCACTGCATTATGTGGCCATTTCAGTTGCAGAAAAAGCAATCGACTTGTTTGAGTTGTCGTTCACTTACTGGAGGCCTGGGTGTATTTCTCTCATCCGTTTTGTGGGTTTTCACTGCAGTGCTGTTGTTTTTCAATGGTCTGGAGCTAGACAGCGTTTCCTGCCTTTCCGTGGAGTCTGACGTTTTTATGCGTTTTGTTGCTGGATTGTCCCGCTCAGCCAGATGGATGGCGCCATTTTGTTTATCTCCTTTAACTTCAGAATTTCTAACAGCACTGTCCATTGCAGTAGCCAATTCTAATACCTTATTGAAGTCTAGACTAGATTCGGCTAGCAAATGCCTTTGGATGGGATTGTCCCCAATCCCGCATGTCAGCTGGTCTCTCAACATTTCACTAATGGGCGTTCCATATTCGCAATGCTCAGTTAATGCCTTTAAAACGGCCACATTGTCAGCTATTATCTCCTCCAGAAGCCTGTCCCTTGAATTGAACATGAAGCGCTGCATAGTAATTGAGGGCTTTGGTCTCAGGTGGCTCTGTACTATTTTTATTAACTCATCGCAAGTCTTCAAGTCTGGGGCGCTAGGTGACATAAGGCTGCGGATCAGCCCAGATGTTTTGCTCCCGCATGAGGACAAAAGAATCGCCCTCTTCTTCTCCTCCCCCGCGATGTCATTAGCGGTAAAAAATAGAACACTAGGTGTTTGACATAATGAGACCAGTCATCTGCAATGAGATCGAATGGGTGGACAAGCCCGAACTGTGGCATTATGAACAGCTGCAAGGGAACTGCACTTCCGATAGGCTTTCCAGGTAACGACGAAGTTAAGTGTTTGGCTTACTGCGGAGTCGCCCTCTCCCTGGGGTCACTTATAATTTTCTGCCCATAGCCATATTTCATGTATCTATCAGTTTAAATGCTTTGCTGCTTTAAGAGCAGACACCATTTTTTTTAGTCTGTCTCTGCAGCTGTCGACTTTTCTCTGCTGGGTTTCACACTCTTTTCAAGTTTTGGTGGGTCCCTGCAATCGCAACTCTGCAGGCTTTTAAAAAAATTTTAAACTGCAGCACTGCTCTGATTTCCGGCTGTCGCCTGTTTTACAAGGTAAGTACAGATGGGCTTTCCAATGCCTTGCTCACCCGTGTTGACATATACTTTCGATTGGTCTTTACCTTTGTTGCCACTTTTATATCTTAGGTAAATTAGTTCATTGGCCAACTGAACTCTAACTGCATACCTTCCTATGTTCTTGTCAATTGCTGCTTGCGATCAATAATGGGGAGAGACTGATATAAGAATAAACAGTGATGATTTATTGAGACATAGGGCAGAGCACCAGATCATATGTGCTCACTCAGAAACCTCTGGAACTAGACTTACAGTTCCCAGTTGCCCTTGCTGTACAGTGACTCGTCAGTGCTGTCACATGATCACTACACTTGCATTCTCTTAAAGGGACAGCGTACTTCACTTTACCACAAGCACAGATCTGAATATTTCACATTGACAATAAGACCAAGAAGAAGCACCAAGCCCAGTCCACACAGACAGCAGTTAAAATGTGTGCACCATTCAGCCATGTAATTGCTTGGGAAAGCCAAGTGAAAAACCAGGGAATCTTTAGGAAGTTCCATCCTCCTGGCCAACCTCATAAGGCAACTAAGCTTCAGGAAAGTATATGGCCCATAAATTTCCATAGCCACAGCCAACAGTGCACTCTGTAGAAAATGCAGATGTTCTCTGTTCTTAGGAAAAGGTCAAATTTCTTTTTATCTGTTCTTTCTACCAACGCTGCATGACCTGAGTGTTTTATTTCCCAGTTTCCAGCACCTGCTGTTCACTTTAGCTTCTGCATAGCTTCTTGCATTCTCTTTCTGCACCAGCTCAAAAGACGTTTACATGTTTTTTTTTATTCTTTCAAGGGATGTGGGTGTCGCTGGCAAAGCCAGCTATCATTGCCCATTTCTAATTGCAGTTGAACTGAGTGGCTTTGGCAGAGGGCAGTTAAGAGTCAACCACATTGCTGTGGGTCTGGAGTCACACATATAGGCCAGACCAGGTAAGGATGACAGATTTCTTTCCCTCAAGGACATTACGGCATTCAGTGACAGTTTCATGACCACCATTACTGAGACTACTTTCAGTTCGAGATCTTTATTAATTGAATTTGAATCCATATCCTGAGAGAATTAGCAAGGGTCCCTGGATTACTAGTCCAGTCACATTAGCACTAGGCTACCATCTCCCCCCATCTATTTCTCTTTTTGAAAGCTGACTGGTTTTGGCATGTTTTCTGGAGTGTCCGCCACAAGTCAGCCTGTCCTATGTGCACAGCCAGAAGGGAAGAAAGGCCTGTTGGACAATCTCGATCAGGGCCTGGATCCAGACACTTGCCAACACAATAGACGTGCAATGTTTATCGATTACCGAGCGAGGCTAACAAGTTGCTCTTCTTCTCTTCTTCTGAGATTGAAGATCAGTCATGACCTTACTGAGTGGCTCCAGGGGCCAGCCACAAGGCAGGTGTTTATACATGGGCCATACTTATCAGGAGAGGACGAATAGGCTGGGCTTCTTTTTCTCTTGAAAAGAGAAGGCCAAGGTGTGGCCTAATAGAAGTCTTCAAAATTCTGAAAGGTTTTGATAGCATAGCCACCAAGAGAATGTTTCCACTTGTGGGGAAAAACAAAAGTAGAGGCCATCGATATAGGATAGTGACAAAGAAATCCAATAACAAGTTCAGGAGAAGCTTCTTTAACCAAAGAGTGGTGAGAAAATGGAACTTGGTAGGGAGAAGTTGAAGCAAATATTGTGGATACATATAAGGAGCAATTATACAATCATATGAGGGAGAGGGGAATAGAGGATCACACTGATAGATTTAGATGATGAAAGACAGGAAGAGGCTGAAGTGGAGCATAAATGCCGGCATAGGTTGGTTGGGCTGAATGGCCTGTTTCTGTTCTGTATACCCAATGTAATCTACATAAGGCCTACTCTTGCTTTTATTTTTCCTGTTCCTATGTTAGCTACAGAATTTCTGGAAGGCGAATCAAACATATCTCAATATTGTTTTAACCACCTTTCAATTTGAATATAACATTTGTTCAATACTTTTTGTGGGAAAAGTCCAGAGATGTGACATTGATATAATGAAGTAAATGATTTATTTATAAGACGTTGTATAAGCAATGCTGCTAGACAGCTTTACTACATCAGGAAGTACTAGAAGTGAATCAAACTGCTTCAACCAAGAGGAAAATAATATGAGCGATCACTGATGGACAGTTAGAAGTTTTTCTTTTACACTGACCCTATTAATGTGATGCATGTAGTTATATGGATTAATTCATACAGGCAATATAATTTGACATATAACAATGCAATTTTCTCATGGAGAAAGTGTTTTTGAAATTAGCTTTGAGCTGTGTGTGTTAAGGGCTTAATGGGGAACTGAGAGTTCTCCAGTCTTGGAGTACAATGGAACTGTCAGTAGTAGCAGTCCAGGCACTGATGCACTTAAATTATTGCAGGAAGAATTCTTTTGAGCTAACATTGCGTGGAGGATATTTGGAGTGAGACAATGGGCCATGATTGACGTGGAGACCATTATGGCTTGTGGTATTGTTGCTGATTTTTTTTCGGCTGAAATTATATGTCAACCATTATGGGAAATGTGAGAGCAGGCACTTGAAAATCACATGGCTTTAGGATGGAGTGGAGAGTGCATTTATTGTCATGCATAACATATCACCATTGTATGGTTTAGGCTGGATGGACTAGGGGGTCGTTTCCTGTCTGTCATTGTTCATAGAGGATGTGCACCTGCTCATTGTAAATAAGTATGTGAAAAATGTAACTCGAACCGTCTGATTTAAAGGAGGTTTCGATTTTTGTTTTTCAGTGGCAGTTTTTTTTTAAATTGAAGAAAGAACTTGTATTTCTATAGCACCTTTCACTTCAGGGTGTCAAAGAGCACTTTACAGCCAATGAAGTACTTTTGAAGTGTAGTTGTTATTGTAATAGAGCAGCCAATTTGCATACAACAAGGTCTAACAAAGAACAATGTGATAAAGACCAGTTAAACTGTTTTGTAGTGTTGTTGACTGACGGTTAAATATTATCCCCCTGCTTCCCTGAAATGGTGCCATGGGGTCTTTTACATGTACCTGAGAGGGAGCTTGGAGTCTAATGTCACATACAGAAGATCTTACCTTTATTTTGTGCTCAGCATGAGACCTGTAAATATCAGGAATGAGGGGACTATGCTACTTTCAACACCCAGTAAAATAATGTTTTGCTGTCATCAACGAACATTCCTAAATTCGTGCAATGTGAATAACTTGGTAATATCCTCCATATGAAACGAAAAGATTACCCATTGAAGTCAGTACATTAGATCTCAATTAATGAGTAAAACTCTGCTTATTTACAGTGATTTACATGCTAATTACTTTCTTCTTCAGCATTTCCTTTGCTTTGGCACAGCACGATTCAAACCTTTGTGAATGAGTCATTGGCAAACTGCTGAAGAGCTGAGCTCAGACAAGGTGCTGGAGTTGCAACCTCCCATTTTGTCGGTGTAACCAGTTAGGGGCTCAGAAGGTGAAACAGGCTAGTGCAATATAACAGACTGCAAGATACAATTGGCATGAGGGTGAGAGTTACAATGAATGAGCATAGTATTCGCAAGGTAGATGTAAGTGAAATCCATCCACCCTGAAATATTTCAACTCACAGTATTAAACTGTTCCTGACTGGTTTCAGTGTCACTGCCTCTATTATTCTAGCTGAACACTTAGACCTTTTCTGCAACTAAGTAGTTTGCTCAGGAACGAAACAGGGCAAAATGTTGACCTATTATCTGAAATGAATGGAAGTAAATATAAATAACAGTGGCTAATTAGCAGTTTAATTGCTAATTGGGAGCTAATTGGAAGCTCAGGCCCTAGGATGTAAATAAAGGCAATGTGAATAAACTGGAATAAACACCTCATCCCCTTCCCACGGCACCTTCCCATGCAATCACTGTCCAAGGGCCCAAACACTCCTTTTAGGTGAAGCAGTGCTTCACTTGCACCTCCTTCAATTTAGTCTACTGCATTTGCTGCTCCCAATGCGATCTCCTCTACTTTGGGGAGACCAAATGCAGACTGGGTGACCACTTTGCAGAACACCTTCGGTCTGTCCGCAAGCATGACCCAGACCTTCCTGTTGCTTGCCATTTCGACACCTCATCCTCCTCTCATGGCCCCATGTCTGTCCTTGGCCTGCTACAATGTTCCAGTGAAGCCCCATGCAAACTGGAGGAATTGCACCTCATCCTCCGATTAGGCACTTCACAGTCTTCTGGACTTAACATTGAGTTCAACAACTTCAGATCATGAACTCGCTCCTCCATCCTCACCACCTTTTTTCTTTTATTTTAAGAAACATTTTTATTTACTTATTTTTACATTTTTTATCCCTTTTTTATTCCCGCCCCATCCCCCAACAAGGCCATCTGTCACTTGTTCTATGTTGTTCTTTCACAGAGGGCTGACCCTTATTCTTCCATTAACACATTCTGCTTTCTCACCTTTACGGCACTATCAGCACCATCAGCATCTTCTTTAGTCTTCACCACTAGCATTAACACTCCCTCTCTCTTGTGTCCATGACATCTTTGTCAACCTCTCCTTAGTCCCCACCTATCGCTGACCTTCTGTCCCGCTTTAACTGCTCCACACACCTTAAACAGTATAATTCCATCACATTTCTACTTCTCTTTAGCTCTGAAGGAGAGTCATACGGACTCGAAACGTTAACTCTGTTTCTCTCTCCACAGACGCTGTCAGACCTGCTGAGCTTTTCTAGCATTTTCTGTTTTTGTTCCAGATTTCCAGCATCCACAGTATTTTACTTTTTCCGAATAAACTAGAACTTGCTTCAGTGCAAAGAGTAAATTTTGTTTCTTGATATCTGGTTGGCTATCTAAGGCAGGAGGCAATGAGTTGAGGTGTAAGACCAGAGCTGTCACGACAAGCATAGATCCAGCCTCGTATTGAATGGAATGCTGACCAATAACAAATGCACAAATGGATCGTACTTGTGAGATTGGAAGAGGGCATAATTTGGGTTGAAATTGTGATATGTGACCCATAATTTAATACCTTCACAAACAATTGGGATTGAGCAATTTTCTAGAAATACATTAACGGGTTCATTGCCAATATTACAGTGCCTGATTTGAACCCAGTGTTTTGAGTAGAGTAGCAGGTTTGTACTGCAATTTATGCACACTGTACTCTACCACATAGTGTGTGACATGACTCAGTTATGAGCTTCAAGCTCTGTTATACCAAAACAAAGGAATTGGTGAAAAAGAAATTAACATGTAAATGGCAGTAACTTAAAAGAGTTTTAATTGTTAGTTCAGAATTAATTTGATTAAGGTAAATGAAAATTTCTTCTGTTTTATATGAGTAGTATTACCACAGTAAAATTGCACGGAACCCATAGTATTTGTAAATGTTCATTATAGACAGAGATTAATTAACATACGTCAAAATGTTAAATGCTTGTATTGCATGCTTTAAATATATTGTGCATTATTCTTGTGATAAATAGTTATAGTTCCATTAAAATACAGAATTGAAAAAGGATAACATTTATTATGTTTAAACGACCTATGTATATCAGCAGGTCCTGCTCACTTACAAGCTCCCAGAAGACTGCCTGACTTGTTCAGCCCAGATCTAGCCTGTTGCCCTGCTGGAACATTTACCTGAAATTGATGGTTAAGGGATTGTCTCCAACTGAAAAATTATCTGACACGGATAATGGTTAAGGGACCGTAACTAAACACACATGCACACACACACACATGCTGAAACATTGACTAAAGTAAAGGAATTTCTATAATTGCTCTGACATTGTGATCACATAAAGTTAGCAAGGAACACACTCTCAATATTCCATGGCAACCATCTTGCCAGCCGCAAGAATGAAATTGTCCAAGTATTACTTTTAGTAAAAACAAATTAGCATAATATTAATACATTAAATCCTAAATAAGGAAACACTGTTTTGCACACAATGTTTTACCTGAGAATCATCAGGATTTCATGTCTATGAATGGCAAATTGTTGCCAATAATTGAACAGAACCCAAATCCACAAAAACCTTGACTGCCCAAACTCATTTTGCCAAGAACTTTTAAGCCAATAAAGTGAAGAGGAGGTCTTCATTCCTTCATTGAACTGATGGAACCTAGATCTCACAGGTGAAAGATCAGAGTGCCACCCCATAGTATCACTATTGCCCCAAGATTGGGTTTCTGATGTTTGAAACTATCATCATATTTTAAAATGTTACAACAATGTCAAAGAATTTTCCTGAGCAGCAATCCAAATTCAATTAAATGAAGGTGCCCTAATTGGACTATCTGTTTCAAACAATCTGATGCAAGGTATTGAGTTCATTGTGGACAAGATTTTAATTAATTCATAGCCCACCCACTTGCACAGAGTTAAAATAAGGTCCACTGAGTGTGTCTCTCTCCCTTCAGGTACCATGCCTTGAGAGGGCATTGGCAGCCATGGACTTTCATGTGTGGAAGTACTGCAGTGGTTTGTCATTGAGTTCGGCAGGTTCTGGCTGACCAGGACACTCTACCACTCTTACTGCCTGCTCTAAGCACATTGGAAGGATTTGCAGGTTAACAGTCAACCTGTTTGTCCACTTTATGAACTCACCTTCTATGGCTATCAAGGCCTAGAGTGGGATTTGAACCCGGAACTTCTGGCTCAGAGGTAGGGTCCTACCACTGTGCCACCCATTGTGTCTCAGCAAATCAGTAAGGAGCAGCTCAGAAGAGGAGGAAAATCATGGGTTAGCCTTTAGAATGATAGCATCAAATAGCACAGAAGGGGTCATTTAGCCCATCATACCTCTGCCAGCTCTTTGAAAAAAACTACCCAGTTGGATCCACTTCTCCAGCCTTTCCCCATAGCCCTGCAAATTTCTCTTCTTCAAATATTCCCTTTCTGAAGCTACTATTGAATCTGCATCCATTCCCTTTTTAGACAGTGCATTCCAGATCATAAGAACACAGTGAGTAAAAAAGTATTCTCCTCATCCCCCGGTCTGGCTCTTTTGCTAATTCTCTTAAATCTGTGTTCTCTTGTTAGCAATCTTCCTGCCAGTGGAAATGATTTCTCCTTATTTACTCTCTAATAACGTTTCATCATTTTGAACGCCTCTCTTACATCTTCCCCTTAAAATTCTTTGTTTTAAGGAGAACAATCCCAACTTCTCTAGTCTCTCCATAAAACTGAAGTCTCTCATCCCTGTTATCATTCCAGTAAAACTATGGGCAGAATTTTCCAGTCCCCCCCACCCCCCACCACCCCCCCACCTCCGCCCCATGACGGGTTTAATGCGGGCGGACGGGGTGGGGAGGGGGGCAACAACATTGCGGCAGGAGCTGAAAAATCGGTTTCCCTCTGTTGTAAAATGAGAGCGGGATCTTGTGCTCTCGCCCGCCTTGGCGGGGCACCATACCCGCTAGAGGCCAGCGTGAAACCGTTTGGCATCCTATTAACAGGATGCAGATGAAGGCCCGGCCGGAATTGTTCCCCCAAACCCCCGCCCAATTACCTGCACCACCAGCGGAATATCACCCCAGTCCAGAACATGCCTGATCAACATGGCATGGAGACGTTGGGACTTACCTGAAGAAGACCCGGGGAAGCCTCCTGGGAACGGGATGGAAGATGGAGGCCTGCAGTGACATGGACCCTGGAACACCACATGCAGCGAGCGGGTGAAGCATCTACCCGCTGGGTATTCTTTCTTCAGGGTCTTCCAGGAGGTGGATCATCTCTCTTCAGGAGCTTCTAGGAGGAAGATCTTCTCTCTTCAACGGCGGGTCAGTTGATGTCCAAGCGCCTTTTAAATATGGCACCCAGATATGATGACGAGGTGTGAGCCATCCAGCTTGCCCCACCGCCCAAAACGCCGGGAAACTCCCAACTGCATCATTAATGAGACCAGCGTGGAGCAATACAGCGCGAATTCCCACCGGCCTCAGCAGTGAGAAACATTCCCTGTTCCTGCCCTGCCACTGGACTTAGTCCCAGCATGTGAAATTCCGTCCTGTGATCCGTTAGTGTCCCTCTCAGCCTTGAATCTTTAGTAAGTAACAGAAGAGAGGATGAGCGGGTATGTGTAATAATTTCACCTTTACGCTTTGGGAGGTACTTGAAGCAATAAATCTGTTGCGCTCATGTGATGGGGGATTGAAAACAATGCCGTATTTAGTAACTTATCGCCAAGCACGTGATCTCTTCATCCTTGTACTGCAAGCCCGTTTTAAATTGTAGCATTGTTGAATAGAAAATTAGGTCTATAGTCTGAACTTTGCTTAGCTAAGCTGTGCGCTGTCCAATTCCCAAATTCTGATGCAATAATAAGTTTACAAATGTGTATATTTGCACAGAGTAACTTTGTGAATATTTAATGAAGGTGTGGATCATTTTTGTTGATCGAAAAAAATTCAAAATTGAAATTAAATTGATTAACTTGAAGAGGAATGTTTATTCCATCTCAATGAAAATGAATTTGAATAATTTTGAGATGGATGAGCTGATGATACAGGGCAATTAATAATTTCACAATGTCACAGGCACACCTTAGAAATTACTGCAACACACAAAACTGTATTTAATTTTTCGATGGAAAGATATTCCTGCTAAATGACTCCTGAGCGCCATTGTTAGACAAGGCATGAGGCTTGAGTTTCAGAGACTGAGCTCTTCTTTTCAGCTCTGTAATCTATTGTTAAAGGTGGCTGATACCAGGGGCTGATACCAGGGCAGTAATTACTGAAGACAGCAGATTTAAGTAATCAAATAGAGAAGCTGTGCCTTTGGGGGAGTTGCTGGTGTGGTCTTGGATCTTAGGAAGGGTTACATCAAACATTCTGGACATTGTAATAGTTTGTGACAAAGACAGTGGTGAGAGTAACTTGAATTTCTTAACGGTACAGTTGTATTGCAACCCCGCTTCCCACCTCCACTCCTAGACACTTAACTTCAGTTGCATGACTTTGATACTTAAAGCTCCCACCAGTACCCTAGAATAAAACTTTGACATTGGAATTAAAGCCTGAACTAACCTTATAGAAACTCCCACACTGGCCTGTATGGCTGATCTCGCTGCTCTCCCAGTTCTTGTCATGCCATGCCTTGAGATGAATGTGCTGCATGTTAGCCCTTTCCAAGCCACATTCTCACATCTGGCATCGGATTAGATATTAGATTATCCAACCCTTAAACGCGCATATATTTATATTTACAGATACATTCTGTGGAGTTTTTTTTGTTTCTGAATTTTTACAAATTAATTTGCTTAATAAATTGCCTCAAACAATACATATGAAAATAAATTGCTTCTGATCTACAGCATAGTCAGCTCCAAGGTATATTGGTTGCAGTTCTTTTATCTTCCTGACTCTATGCATCTAGTTGAAATGAAGCTGTTCACAGTGTGGCCCATTTGGAGAGCTGTAAGTTTTCACATCCTCACACTGCTAGTAACCTGGGTTTCAATTCAGTTTACATTGTCCTGAAGAAAGTTTCACGGGAGTTTGGCTCTCCCCAGCGCACGCCCAAGTTAATGTGCATTCACACCATATGACTGCCCAAAATGGATTCCAAAGTGCCAGCCTTGCACAGGGCTGCCCCAAGTAGGGCTGGTGTGGGAAAGGGAAAGTTGGAGTTACACTGGCGGATTACTGGGAGCTCTTTTGAGGATGAGGTTGAGGTGACGCACAGTGCTTGGGCAGAGTAGAGAACTAATTAATCTGACTATAATGAGAGTACTGATATTGGCATTGTTGCCCACAGAAAAGCGACACTGATAGCGCCAAATGCCGATGTAGGTGTGTTTTATAATTTTGGGACTCACACAACTTCGTCTGGCTGCATTTTAGGCAAATGTACAGAATGGGTCAAAATGGGATGAGCGGTTGATGGATAAACAGACCCATTATTCTCCCTTATTAGTACTGCTTGATGAGCTCAGACAAGTAAACCTAATCAAGATTCATCATGTTATGGCCAAAAACCAGAAGTAAATAGAATAAAGTCCCGACATTCGCAGGGTTACATCCCTGCGAAACCTCGCCAACGGCAAAATCGCGAACACCGAACATGCTTTTCCATGCGGGCGCATTAGATAGGTTCCAGCTACACGAGGGGAGCATTGGTTTGGGCAGTTACCCTGCCCTAACTTGTGGTGCAGTACCTGTATCCAACAGACAGGGGAGCATCGGTAAAGATTTCAAAATGAACACAGCTGTTATTGCAGCGCAATTCGGACACTTCCGTGTTAATCCCTTCGTTTGGGCTGCACTTAAGCTGCAACCATTCCAGTCTCTGCTCCATTATGGCTGTTGTCTCCCTGGGGAAAGAAGAGAGAGGGAGAAGAAACCACGGATGAGTGAACATTGCTCAAGCAATGCACGTTTCTGTGTACAAAATGCAAAGCGTGGGCAAGTGAAAACTCGTACCAGGAGGTCGCAAATGCCAGGATTTTACTGTACAATATGGTGGTCTTTGCACTGAGGGCGATGGGAAAAATCTTCCTGATATACGATTATTCAGCAGATGATTGACTGGGCGATCTTTGACTCTGTTTTTGCACTTTTACATACAAGTTTCACAGGAAGGAGGAATATTGATGAGGTTACACTACTCTGTTGTGGAACTCTGGTGACATTCTTTCAGATTAAGCCAAAAGAATGCATTTTTTAATAAAGTTTCAAGAGCAGATCTCTTCGTTTGAATCTGGAAATTTTTGAATTGTTTCATCTATGCTTGATACTGTTGCTAGCCCAGTCCACCAATGAACTCAAAGGGTGCCACTTAATTTGCAGGGAGCAAAAGACTGGTTGATGAGTTCTGGTTGATGTTTATCATGAATGATGTTCAAGTATGATTTGTAACCATTTCAGCAGTGCTCTCTTTCTAATGTCAGCAGTGACTCAATGTGTGGTGCTCTCACCTCTCGATCAGAAGGTCATTGGTTCAAGTCCCACTCTAGCCTAGAGATTTTGGTGCAGAGGCTCAGCTGCCACGCCAATGTAATACTGAGAGGGTGAGATGTTAAACCAAGGCCCTGTCTGCTCTTTCAGGTGGATGCAAAATGTAGTGGGGGAAGGTGAGTGGACCCTTGGCATCCCAACTTCCGGCTTCGGAATGTGTCAGTAGGCCAGGCCCCACCTATTGTGGGACATTCCTGTGGGGCACTCAGCCCCCGCTAATAGAGGCCGTCAGCCTTGGAGGATGCCAGGCAAGGGATTCAGGCAGCCCTGGGGACTCCCCTCGGGAGAAGAGTCAAAGTTCTCGACAAGCTGGGGGCAGAGCCAGAGCGTGAGCTGAAGGAGGGGCCTGAGCCTTCTGAGGGATGAGAGAGAGAGAACAGGGCTGCAGCGAGGAGCTAGACCACCAGTTCAAGACTGGTAAGTTGCTGCATTGTGGAGCCAAGGCCATGAATGGGGCAGACCGTGGCTTCTGCGGGAGGCTGGAGAGCTGGGAGGTGGCAGCAGAGCTGGCGAACTGCTGCTGGAGACCTGGGCCGACCACTTGGACAGCACCCCCGAGTTCAAGAGGCCACGAAGAGAGGAGGGTCCCCTTTGTGTCTAGGAGACAAGGTAAGTGTGTGCACACAGTCCCGGGAAGTTAACAATGCGAGATCCACCAATTGAACTCTGCTATCAGGCTGATTAGAGATCAGGGGTTAAGCTCTCAATGGTATCTGGGTGGATCTGGAGCATTGGTTGTGAATATCTATTGTAAATAGTTCATTCTTTAGTTAAGCTTTTCCAGTAATGTTTCTAAATATTTGATGCCAGTGGAATAAAGGATCCCTGTTCCATGCGGTCATGTGCTTGAGTCTCATGTTACAAAAAGGTTACTTATTCCAGGAGCAAGAAGTTTGTCTTGGTCAGTATTAATCTTGGTCAAAACAAAAAAACTGCGGATGCTGGAAATCCAAAACAAAAACAGAATTACCTGGAAAAACTCAGCAGGTCTGGCAGCATCGGCGGAGAAGAAAAGAGTTGACGTTTCGAGTCCTCATGACCCTTCGACAGAACTTGAAGTTCTGTCGAAGGGTCATGAGGACTCGAAACGTCAACTCTTTTCTTCTCCGCCGATGCTGCCAGACCTGCTGAGTTTTTCCAGGTAATTCTGTTTTTGTTTTAATCTTGGTCAATATTGGCCCTGGCGAACGTTAATCCTTCAACCAATAACCACAACAACAGATTATCTATTTATTATTACAATACATATTTGTGGGAGCTTGCTGTGCGCCGATTGGCTGCTGCGTTTCCTGCATTACAACAGTGGCTACACTTAAGTATGGCATTGACTGTAAAGCGCCTTGAGACATCCTGAGGTTGCAAAAGCTGCTTTATGAATGCAGATCCTTCCTTACTTCTCTTTCAGCCCCAGCGCTGACACTACCTAGCTCACAGATGCCTGCTGCAGTTCCTGACATTGTGCAGTGGGCTGACAGGTTGTTTTTCTCTGGGGTAGCGCTGGTTCTGACAGCTTCTCCCCTGAGATGCTATCAGAATGGGATGTATTGAAGGTGCTTGCTCTGCTGAAATTGGATTCTAGTGAAGTGGTGTTTAGACAGAGTGATACAAATCCTATGTGCTATGAGGGGCATTAGTCTTTCTTCCTGACTTGTCCTTCAAGTCAACAACACCCATTAGAGCCAGTGCCTCGTGACTGATGCAGAGAGCCCAATACAAAAAACTTGCAAGACTATTGAAAATCTGGATTTCCAAACACGTCAGGGCAATGTAGCTTTCCTTCTTTATACTGAAGGGATGTTGGAAGAGTCTTAGAGTCATAGAGTTATACAGCACAGAAACAGGCCCTTCGGCCCATCATGTCTGTGCCACCTATCTATTCTAATCCCATTTCCCAGCATTTGGCCCGCAGTCCTGTGCATCTTTTATGTGTAGATCCATACCAAATGGTAGCAGTTCTTTATTTGCTGTCTCTCATTGGTTTGAGATCAGCATTCCTTCAATAAACTACACAGACCTGAGTGATCTTCAAAGGTCTTGATTTATAACTGCACAGGGAGATGGATTACCTCCCTTTAAGTCAATCCTGCTTCATTCATTGTTTTCACATCGTCCCCAGTTTATGAAGCAGTGGAAGGATTCATAGCCAGATTAGCAGTCTGAACACTCCGTCCATGGCTGTACCAGCCAACAGGGGGAATGATCATATGTGTCAGGAGAGTGTTATGGACTCCCGCAGCCCATATTATGAAGGGATAGCAAGCTTGAGAATCTCACCACATGTCAATCCAGAATTCAGAATCAGAATTAAGGCTCTTCACCCCAATAAAGCAGTCGGGGGTGTTGGGGGTGTGGGGGGGGGGTGCGGTGAAGGGGTGGAAGGAACAGAGGTGGGAGGATGCACAATTCAATGACACAGGCCAGCGTGTTGCGTTTCCAGCAGCATCCATCCCCAGGCCATTATTCAAGAAGCCGGATAGGGGGTTGGGGGAGGTGGAATGCCTACCCCTCCACAAGTGATGGGTTGGCTAATCAGTGTAATTAAAAGGCCAATTAAGTCTATTGATTAGAGGGCCTGCTATTGGATCTTCAGCTTCAAGAGCCAACTTTAATTAGATAGCAAGAGCCCGCCCTCTGGTCACTAATTGGCCTATCCAGGCAAAAGTGATGTGGGGTCAGGGCTGGCATTCAACCCCAGCACTGGTGTCTTGACCTAAAATGCAAAATCCTGCTCAGGGCAGAATTTTATGACCCTGTTTCAGCGGGGACGGGACCATAAAATGCGGCAACGGGACCATAAAATGCGGCAAGACATTCTAAACCTCACTGGCTTCGGCGGGAACGTAAAATCCTGCTGCTGGAAAATTTCACCCTCAGAGCCTCGTGCAACCCAGACTGCTTAGAGCTGGGGTTCGATCCCTGCACCCTCTGGTTCAGAGGCAGGGGTGGTACCGCTAAGCCAAAGACTTGCTCCAATTGCAGCTTTCACTTCCTGATCATTCCTCAGCCAGGTTGAAGAAGCTGTCTACAGTTGAACAAAGTAAAGGGTGCACTGTAGGCTTGTGAGGATAACCAGTCCCAGCCAAAGTCAGAAAATAGCAGCCAGCAGTCGTGATGTTTCCTCAGCACCCACACCTCCACTGAACCCTTGGAAAGCCACTTCATAATGGCAAGAAAATGAGAAATTGTAATATCTTTCTTCTATTCATAACCCTGTCATATTTCTTATTTACTGGAAAACACACAATTGGGGGTGTAAATATGGTAATTAGAGTAAAAGCCAAAGTGACTGCAAGAGTCTAAAGCTGGTGATTTTCATATGTTAATTAACCAAGAGGAACTTCAATCAGAGTTTTACATAAAACAATAACAGGAGTAGTTTTGAATTGAGTTGTTTTAGTTCAATGGAGGATATATGCAGGTTGTAAAAAGATGTAAGTAAATAAGGTAAAGATAAGGCAAGTTTATTTTTAAATCTAAGTGCTAAAGTAAAGAAGAGTCTAATCAAGTCTGGGGAAAAAGCATTTATTTCTAAAGAGACTGGTTGAGACAATAGAGAGATCAAATAGAAAGAACGCATTTAAGGAAATACTGAAGCCTATGTGAGGGGGTAGCTGTTTAGATCTCCCAGAAGACAGCAAGATAGCTGGTCAGAACTCGCAGAAGACAGTGTGAACAAGGCAGACTGGAAGAGCCAGTTGCTGTCGGCCTCAGAGGACATCCCAAGGAAAATCGTCACTGTGTGGTAAAAATTACTGGAATTCTATAGACTTTGAAAATCTATAAGGATAATTGCTGAACAGAAAAGGGAAAGGTTAGCTCTGAGGGTAGTTAAGTTAAGACCTTGTGGAACTGTTTTAAAGTAATGTTCACTGTGTGAAGCCATCCTTGTGTTTAAGTGTAATTGTGTTTTTTCTTCTCTATTTTCTTTTAATAAACATTTGCTCTACTATAAAGCAAGTAGTTAGGGACATCAGCTTCTGATTTCAGAACCTCTCCTTATACTATACAAATTACAAAAACTGTTCTGGCAGCTGTTTCAAGTTTCCCTCTGGGACTTGGGCAGCTCGGTATTTACCATCAGCTGTGCCATAACAATAATTTGAGTCTCGGCTAATCTGTGATTAATTTGAATTAATTAGGAGGCTGCCTCCAAAAAGATTGCGCCAGTGTGTACATTGCAATCAAGTGTGGGGTTGGCACTGGGAAATTGTCACACCCCTTGATTATTTTTAGGAGGTCAAGGTTCTGTCCAAGGATTCCTGCTGGAAGGCACATGTATGGAGGTCAGGTGAGATCAGAATTGGGGTTTGGCAGCAAAATCACCTGCCCTATGACTTCCTTCCTGATTTGGGTATGGTAATTAAAGTAGTTATGTTGCCAGTAATCTAGAGGCCTGGCTAGTAATCCAGAATCATGAGTTCAAATCCCACCATGGTAACTGTGGAATTTAAATTCAGTTAATTAAATAAATCTTGATTTTTAAAAAAATCAGTAATGGTGACCATGAAACGACTTGGTGTAAAAGCCTTTAAGGTTCACTATTGTCCTTTAGGGAAGGAAATCTGCCATTCCTACTTGGTCTGGCCTATATGTGACTCCAGACCCCCACCAATGTGGTTGACTTTTAACTGCCCTCAGAAATAATCTAGCAAGCCACTCAGTTGTACCAAGCTGCAGCGGTTCAAGAAGCTGGCTCAAGAACAATTGGATCTGTAATAAATGCTGGCCTTGCCAATGGCTCCCATTTCCTGTGACTGACTTCAGGGCCCCACAGGAAGAACAGCCATTTGATGAAGCGGGGAAGCTGTCTTATGAACAGAAGTGGATGAATGCACATCTTCCAGAGAAGTAGGAGAGGAAAGAACAAATAAAAATAGAAAGGAAAGGAAGTCATTTTTGAATAATTGAGAAGATGCCACTTTAAAAGCTGAAAACATTGCTGACATGAATCCACTTTGTTTTGTTGATGAGCTTTTTAATGTATTTTTTAAAGTGACTAGATCTTTAAGCAACTCAAGTGCCTGACCTTTAAGCAATGTAGACTGCAGTATTTTAAAAAAATAATGGTGAGTTCATTTCTAGTCACCCAGCCAAATTGGAAATGATGGAAGTTTAATTCCCTGATACTTGAAGTGTGACCACTGCAAACTTAGATCTTCCTTTCTTCAATCCGATACATGGGGTCATAGTCTGCAGTCCATGAAAAGATTGCAAGATGGATATGCAGGGAGAAAGTGGCAGTTTTTGGCTGGAATATGATGTACTGTATTGAATATAATTGAAGCTGCAGAGGAGTCAGTATTGACGGGTTAAAAGTTTCTTTGCATTTTATTTCTTTTTCTGTAGAACACTCCATTACACTCCCTCCTGGCATTGCGTTTAAGGCATACTGTCAGGACAGGTAGGAGGAGCACCTTACCTACGCTGACCTGACCTGAGAGTGTCCCAGACTGACACTGGTTATCAGCAAGAAGCAGGAGAATTTTCCATTCCCCAGTTGAAATCTTGTGCCCTGAGAAGCACAAAGCATTCAAGCAAGAGCGATGAATGTGGGCATCTTGCTTACATAGAGTTTTGTTGAGTTTTACAGGACAGGAACAGGCCATTCGGCCCAACTGGTCCATGCTGGTGTTTTTGCTGCACATGACCTTATGTCATCTCACCCTCTCAACATATCATTTTCTTCCTTACTCTTGCATGTACCTATCTATAAATGCATCTACACTAATAACCTCAACCATTTTGTTTTGGTAGCGAGTTCCATTGTCTAACCACTCTCTAGGTAAAGAGGTTTCTCCTAAATTCTTTATAGAATTTATTAGGTAGTCTTATCTTAATGGGGCCCTAGTTTTGGACTCTAGCGAGTAATGTAACTGAGTGTGGCCTGAAGCAGACTCCACAAACCACTGCTTGCAGGAGGATGTTCCACATTCTCATCACTGTCTCATTCCAGTTAATGTGGACAAGAGCTATGCGGAAGCCATGCCAGGTAGAGACAACAAATTCTTTTTCCTGGAAGACATTAGTGAACCAAGTTCTGTTTTTAATGATAATCCAGTATCTTTTATGGTCATTTCTTATGTTGGCACTGTGCTGAATTTATCAGGTTTATTGAATATAGTTTCATCCCTTATCGAAGTGGGATTTGAACTCATGTGGATAGACTTTCAAGTTACCATCTGGGCATAAAGCTGCTTTAGCGCATTGACCGTTAATTATAGAAATTAGATGCAGTGATGTGGTCAGAAACCGATTGGGGCAGGCTATGCTATCGGCCACACTCAGCATGACCACCCATACGATTATCTCATGTTTTGGATTATTAGCATGTTCCACATGAGCCCGTCTTGACCCACTGGGAGCTTGTAGAATGGATTTAGAGCCATGCTGCAGTTACTTTAAGGGCTATTTAAATTGACCGCTGCTACTTTACGGGCTGCAGCAGTGATTTAAATGGAGCGCGCTTTTGTCATCAAAAATGATAATTGAATTCAACACCTCTGCACAAATTATGGGCTGGTAAAAGAAAGAACGCTCTACTTCAGAGGTACAAGTGTGAAGCTGCTATTTCAGAATTTGGGTGAATGAATAGTTGTCCTTATTTGGTACTTTGGGACATCCTCCTTGAAGGGAGAGCAGAGTAGACCACCTGAAAGTAAGGGACACAAATGGTCAAAATTGCCTTCATATCCTAGAAGATGTGGGGGTGTAAGGAAAAGGAATGTTTGCTGATTTCAGTAAATATACTTATTGTCTTTGAATGAGTAAATGGGCAATCTGTCCATGTTTCAAAGTTTTTCCCTTGCTAATTGTCATGCTTTGTCCACTACCTTTTTGTTGCTTTGACACATATAGCCATTCAACATCAAGGCACACTATCCAACTACAGTTCATACATAGAAGTCTCACTGTGTTTACAGCTTTAAAGATTTGCACACAGACAATTATTTCAACCAGCCTTGGCTGCGTGACTCATGTTTGCCTGCTCACATCAATGCTGGAATACAGGATGGGCATTTGGGTGCCACAGCATAGACCACAATGAAATCACTTGTGGCTCAGTAGGGAGCACTTGTTTACTTTGAGTCGGAATGTCATGAGCGCTAATCCCACTTGAGAAATTTGAATGTGCAATTAATGCTGAGTATAGCTGAAATTAGTTAGAATGCCTTTGAGTTTAAGTTTTTGGGTTCAAGTCTCATCCCAGGACTTGAGCACAAAAATCAAGGCTGACTCTCTAATGGAGTGCTGCACTGCTGGAGATGCTGTCTTTTGGATGGGGTATTAAACTAAGGCCCTGCTTGCCTTTCAGGTGAATGTAGAAGATCCTGTCACACTATTTCAAAGGAGAGCAGGGGAGTTAGCTCCGGTGTCCTGGGCCAATATTTATCCCTCAATCAACATCACAAAAGCAGATAATCCGGCTAAAAATCACATTGCTGTTTGTGGGAGCTTGCTGAGCACAAATTGTGCCTCATTTTCTACATTACATCAATGATGGCTACACTTCAAAGGTATTCCAATAGCTAAAAAGTGCTTTCCTGAGGTATTGAATGGTGCTATAAAATGCAAGTCTCTTTTTGTTTATAACTTTTAATATATAAATCCTACAGTTTTGGGGGAGTATGATCACTCTCAACAGTTGTATAGTCCCTTTTTAGGCTTCCATGTATTTATGGCCAGGATTTTCCATTGGTCAGGCGGGCTCGACAGGAGTGGGCGGGGTCGGTCACGGAGCCGACCTCCGCCCGCGATTGGCTGCACACCGCGATTTCACTCGGTCGGGCCAATTAAGGCCCACCCTGTGTGGATCGCGAGCGGTAGAGCGCTACCTGTGCGGATAGGGGGAGGAGGGAGAGCCGGGCCTAGCGCGCAGTTTGCGCATGCAGGCGAAAGAGTGCTTCTGTCTCCCTGAGGCAGCTCTGTGCCTCAGGGAGGTTGAAGTGCTTTTTGAGAAAATTAATAAAGAGCAGAAAAAGTCAATGAAAGATGCCCCCTCACGAGACTGTGTCACATGAGATGGGACATGATTTCAAGTTCAAATGAAACTTTTTATTTAATTTGTAATAGTTTCAGGAAACCTCATCCTGCTTGTGGATGGGGCTTCCTAAAAAATATAAAGGCTGCTTGGCCTTTTTGCCTGCCCGCCAACCATAAGGTTAGATGGGCGGGGTAAAATTCAGGTTAATTACCTGGTTAATGGCCCTAATAGGGCCTTTCAATTATCGGCGGGCGCACGGCCAATTCCGGCGTGCGCCCACTGAACACAATATCATGCGATTTCGAGATGACAATGGGACACACACTTGACATCATCGCGCGTCATTTTACATTCCAGCGTGTCAGGGGCCCGTCCATATGCCGAATGTAAAATTCTTCCCTGTCTTTCTTTTCTCCAAAAAAGTGAGGGAATATTGTCACATACTGGTTACAGGCATAAGCTGTTTGTTTTCAGATGCCATTGGTCTGTAAATCAGGGCTGCTGCTGAGCTTTTTGGTTCTTACATGCCATGTCAGCTCTCATTTTGAACTCTTCATCAACCTTTAACTGGCTTTCTAGGCTGTTATTTACATGCAAACCCTTGTCAAAGCTGAGTCCATAAATTGTTTTGGAAGACAATCGGAGCACGGCTCAAAAAGAAAAAAAATGTTACAGTGGATAGGAAGAGACCAGCACAATGGGATTAGACAAGATGCATTAAGTGTAGAAAAGTGCTGGCACTGAAGTGATCAAAGAACTGGCAAGTTTCTGTGGTAACATTCTGATTCTTGAAGTAGTGCAGTTGAGAGGCATCTAATACAATCATCATCACTCATTTTAAGTCGAAAGAAGGAACAGGTTGGAGCTCTTTCCTCTAGAAAAGAGAAGACTGAGGGGGGACCTGACAGAGGTCTTTAAGATTATGGAAATATAGGGTCGACAGAGAAATGTTCCTGCTTGTAGGGGGAAAGCTGTAAGTAAAAGATAGTCACTGAAAAATCAGACAGAGAATTCAGGATAGCTGCTTTACCCAGACAGTGGTTAGAATGTAGAACTCTCTACCACAAGGAGTCGTTCAAGTGAATAGTGTAGATGCATTTTAGGGAAAAGAAAGAAAAGAAAGACTTGCATTTATATTGTGCTTTTCGTGACCACTGGACATCACAAAGTGCTTTACGCCAATGAAGTATTTTTGAAGTACACTCACTTATAATGTAGGAAAGGTGGCAGCCAAATTGCACGCAGTAAACTCCAACAAACAGCAATGTAATAATGACCAGATAATCTGTTCTTTTGTGATGTGATTGAGGGATAAATATTGACCAAATGTATCTCCCCTGAACTGCTATGAAATAGTGCCATAGGACTTTTTGTATCCACCCAAGCAGCCAGATGAAGCCTCAGTTTACATTTCACCCAAATGATAGCACCTCTGACAGTGCAGTGCTCCCTCAGTACTGCACTGGAGTGGTAGTCTATAGTTTTGTGCTCAAGCCTTGGAGTGTAACTTGAACCTAAAACCTTATAACTCACAGGCAAGAATGCTATCAAATGAGCCACAACTGACACCAGCTGGAGGAAAGGAATGAAAAGGTCATTGCTTGACGAATTAGTTTGGGAACATGGAACAACTGGATTGAATGCCCTGTTCCTGTGCTGCACTTTTTATATAATATGTGAATGGCGCAGGACTCAGTTAGATCACATGTACACCATGTGAATCCTTCATTTGCCATTGGCATGGACATTGCTACCTTTTTTATTGACTTTTAAAATCAAGATGTACTTAATTAACGCAGGACATATACTTAATTCAGCAAAATATCACAGATGCTGGATATCCAGAAACAGAAACAAAGGCTGGAAGTATTCAATAGATCAAAACATATTTGCGGAAAAATAGTTGGTTGTTAGTTAAAATCATAAGAAGCTTCCTCGGGCCTGGGGGAAGATTGTAATACTTGTAAGGGCGACTGACTTGGCTTTTAATTTCTCCTTAGTTGCTGCCTCCCCCATTGAGGGTTTATAGATTTTCTTTTTGTGGTGTTGCTTCATTAAGTTCTTTCCTAAAGAAAACTTGGGCAGGTCACTTCCAGCAGAGTCTGGGCAGGATTACTCCATCTCCAGAATGTAGAATAACGAAGGGATGAATATGTGCTATGTACTGCATGTGCATTCTCGAGTTTATCACAACAAACAGTAAGCCACTGTCTTCCAGTGTATTTATATGTGTTTGGATGCTGCTACTCTTTTATTGACCAGCTCCTGTGTGTCAAATTGATGAATATGATATCATACAGCACAGAAGACAGCTATTCAGTCCGTTGTGCTTGTGTCAGCTTTTAGGTAGAGAATTCCAATTACAGTGAAATAGTGATGAGTCAAACTCAGATGAAATGAAATTCTGCTTGGGTCGAAGCCATCAACCATTCCCGCCAGCAGAATAGAAACTCCCATAGGACGATGCCCATGATAAACCAAAATTCCGAACTGGTAACTCCGGATTAGCCAAACTTGTCTAAGCTTGTTATATAAACAATCAGACCGGAGTTTGATTATACAAGAGCGTGGAATCATGGAGAGCTGGGCAAGCCATCATTTGACATTGAGATCTCCCAGTGAAAGGATATGCAAAGCCCACGACCATGGCTAGGCCTGTGATGAATGTTCGCCCGCCAGTCTCATTCACCAATGCTGCAAAGGCCGTGGAGATGCTCCGGGATTTCACACCACAGCGTGAAAACCCCAAAAGATGTTTGACTGCATTGACGACATGGTGGACTGTATTGGGCACGTCCGAAAACAGCTTTCCCAGCAGGAAAAGATTACAGAGTTTTTCTGGAGCTAGCTTCCCAACATTTTTCAATGTAAACCTCTGTTCTCTTATCAGGTCAGCTCATTGTAGAGTGGGAGCAAATTGAATAAAAACTTTTTCACATGCATTCACTGCTTTACACTTGGCATTTAAATCTGTTGTTTTTGATATAGTCCACGTTTGTAGGGATACCAGGTTACATAGAGATGCATTCATGTGGGAATGGGGCCAGCTTGGCAACAAAACTACGCTTAACACAAATTTGTGGGCAGATCGCCTGGGATTCGGCTCATTGGGATTTCGTTGTAGTCCCAACATCCTACTCTTTTCCCTTAGGTTGTGGGTTGAAGTCTCACCTCCATAACTGGAGCACAAAACATTAAAGCTGGCCCTTGAGTGCAGCACTGTGGGAGTGCTGCACTGTCAAAGGTGTCATCTCTCAGCTGAGATATTAAACTGAGGACCCCATGCCCTCACAGGTGGTTGGAAATCTGGTGTAATTCTATTTAACATTAAACATAAAGCTTAAAATATGAAAATCATTGCAAAATAAATAGCAATGGAAAGAGTAGCTCACAAGACCATGACTTCAAGGGGAGGGTTTTCCCCTCGCCGGGTGGGTGTGGCGGGTGGGCTCGGGAGCAGCTACGCAACGGTCCACCACCCACGATCGGACCCCGACCGCCATTTCACTCTGGCTGGCCAGCATGACTCGCACGCTGAAACGCTTAGTGTTGCCTGGGTTGTGGGGTGGCGGGAGGAGGACGAGTACAGAAGTCAGCACATGGACACGGATACGCTCACAGAAAGCCCCCTGAAGGCACAGAGCTGCCTTAGGGAGCTGAAGATTTAGTAGATTAAAAAGGATGTAAAAAATTAAGGTAAACATGTCTCCTCACCTGACTGTCACACGAGCAGGGACATGTTAGAAATGAGATTTAAACATTTTTATTTCATTTTTAATCAGCGTCGGAAACCTCGTCCCGCCCGTGGTTGAGGTTTCTTCAAAAACCCAAAGGCCGCTTGGCCTTTTCGCCCGCCCGCCAACCATAATTGTCAGAGGGCGCACTGCCGACTCTTGCGCGCGACCTCTGACCGAAATATCTTACGGGTGCACGATGACATTGGGACACTCGCCTGACGCCATCGTGCACTATTTTATGCTCATGCGTATCGGGCATGCGCCCACATGCCGGACGAAAAACTCAGCCCCGAGTATATAAAAAGATGCGTTGTCCAGCGTAGTGGAATAAGATAGTTTGATCAGATGTTAAGTAGGCTATCTTCAAGAAATACATTTGACTTAACACTGAGAAATCTTGGTGAGGAGTCATAGCCTATGATGCACGATGCCACCAAGGTTACGAGAATAGGAGAGAAGGGAAGTTTGGTCAAGGGATGGTGACAAGGTTAGTGGAAAGCTTCTACATTATAAGAGGGAAAGAAGATTGAGGAAAGTAAGGAGTTCCATACTTCAGAGATTCTGGGGCAAACTAAATAATAGAATTCGAAAGCAATGCAGTTGGATCAAGCAAGCTTACCAGCTTTGCTCCTTAAGGAAGAGAAAATTAGCCAAATTGAAATGAAGAGGTACACAAAGTGCTGTCTTCCAGTTTGAAATAATCACCCTTTTGGATTCAAAATGTTGTTGCTTCATTGGATGTATTTCTTGCTACTCTCCATGTGACTGGTGGACTAATACATTGTTGCCTGGCACCTGACTGCAGTGCAGCAGTATAATGTGGTACCCCTGGGTATACATCCACATAACAATTAGTTCTTAGCTCTTTATGAATAATATAACATTCCCCTTTGTTTAAAAACTGTGGGGCCAAATTTTCACTCCAGAGTCAGGAGTGCAGAGTTGAACAAGTTCCTAAATCTGCAAACCCCACTCGGGAGAAAATGCCTCAGACAGTTACAGATAGGTTTATGTCTGTACACGCCTAGTGAAATTATAAACACATTTTTTTTCAATTGTAGAGCGTTTGTTTTTAATTTAAAGAGTTTTGGGGATTTAAATGCGTTGACATTTCCATTGAGTCCATTTTAACGCACATTAATGTCTACATTCAACAATCCCAAAGGACACCTGACCTTTCACAAAGGGCATTTTGCCTATCACAAAGGGGTCCCTGGACCTCTCTAAAAGGGTATGCTACCTCTCCAAATAACTCCTTCAGCTTTAGACCTTTTGGTCAAATGTCTAAAGACCATGAGCTGTGTTTTGAAGGTCTGGATGATCTGTCTGAAGGCAGCTACACTTTACATATGTAGCTATCTCTGTGAACCCCAGATGTGTAAACTACAACCAGTCCCCATTTCCTACCCCCACCCCCCCACCAACCACCTGACTCCCCAAAGCCTGTCCACCATCTACAAGGCACAAGTCAGGAATGTGATGGAATATTCTCCACTTGACTGGATGAGTGCAGCTCCAACAACACTCAAGAAGCTGGACACCATCCAGGACAAAGCAGCCCGCTTGATTGGCACCCCATCCACAAATATTCACTCCCTCCACCACTGACACACAATAGCAACAGTGTGTACCATCTACAAGATGCACTGCAGAAATTCACCAAGGATCCTTCGACAGCACCTCCAAACCCATGACCACAACCATCTAGAAGGACAAGGGCAGCAGATAGATGGGAACGCCACCAGCTGGAAGTTTTCCCCTCCAAGTCGCCGTTCCTTCCACTGTCAGTGGGTCAAAATCCTGGAACTCCCTTCCTAACAGCACTGTGGGTGTACCTACACCACATGGATTGCAGCAGTTCAAGAAGGCAGCTCACCATCACCTTCTCAAGGGCAGCTAGGGATGGGTAATACATGCTGGCCCAGCCAGCGAAGCTCACATCCCATGAATAAATATATAAAATAAAATAAATCACTCTGCAAAATGAACTTTCTGAAATAGAGACAGGTATGAAATTTCTCATATCTGTATATGACTGCCAAAATCTCTCTTTCTGTGTTGGCATATTAGGTCTGAGTGACGTTAGAGCGTTGGATGCAGATGTTATCGGTTTTCCCTCTCCAGCTTGCAGCTTACCCCCAAGACCCTGCAACTCGAAGCTGCTCTCAGTTCCATATGTTGCTTCCTGCCTCTCGTCACTCATTTCCCGAGCCCTTGCTCACAGAAAAGGTTCATGAGAGGGAAGTGGTGAGCGGGAGGTTTGCCCAGCAGGAGAGTCAGTCAGTGGGTGTGCTGGGAGCGTGAGGTTCGGGAGCAGAAGGGTCGGTCAGCGGGAGTGGGAGGTTTGCCCAGCGGGAGGTTCCGCCTGCGGGAAGGTTGCTGAATGGGAGGTTGGGGAGTGGGAGTGGCATTGAGGAGGAGATAGAGGCGAGTGTGAGAGATGGGGAGTGGGAGGTAAGTAGAAAGAGTTAGCATCTTTATTTTATATTTTTATTTAATAATTAATATGTTTTGATTTAAAAGCTATTTCATTTATGAATAATTTAGCAATGTGCACTATTTAAATTTGCAAGGTCTAGTATTTTTTTCTGATGGGAACGATCGTACAGGACATAACTAAAGCTTTGACGTTGGCTGTAATGGGAAAATCTGATTTGCTTAAAGATACATTTAAAATTGTTCAGGAATGTGACTACAACATTGAGTGAGGACTTTATTATTATTTCTTATACTGATGCGGATCCCTCCCTTTAAATCTGACTCAATCTAATCCACAAATGATAAAGATATCCCATTAAGAACATTTATCACCAGTTACTACAGAAATACTATATGCAAAACCCACAAGATATGAAATTAGTGAGGATTAGTCTAGATTTTTATGTATTCAGATGTATTAATTTCCCTTATCTGAGAAGTATGTATGACACAAATTACTGCTCTTATTGAGTCCAACAAATCAGATCCAGATAAATGCAATACTGTTCCAATTACTTAGATTGTAAGTATAAACACCTTCAACTCTTTCGAGTACAAACCCGTTTCCATCTGTTTCAGATGAAGTTACATTGTTTCATGGTTTGCCATTGTGAGATTTGAACTCTTGATCTTGGGGTTACAAACCCAGTACCATAACCACTTGGCTATTTAGGCCAAGCCTTATAAACGCCTTCAAGCTGAATATATTAGCAAGAGATAATTATCCTTTCCAGCTGTTAGCCCCTCAGCTCTGCTATCCTCCTTCAGAGACTAAGTCAATCAATATTTCATTCTGTTGGGAAACATCAAAGATCTGACAGGCATTCAACAGGGAGGTAACAGGAGCTCGTGACTTTGAAAAGTGTTTTTGGGCTACAGATTCAATTGCTTCGATCACTCAGTTTCTTAAACCTCATCAAAGTGACTTTATAGCCTTAGAAGAACAGGCATGCAGGAGAGCTCCGGGAAAGCACAAGGAAATAGGATTAGACTGGCCAGCTCCCTCGAGAGAACTATGGAATCCTAGATTGGATACCGGACAGAAGGAGGCCATTCTGCCCATCAAGCCTGTGCCGGCTCTCTTCAAGAGCAATTTAGCTGGTACCACTGCACCTGCCTTTTCCTCATGGCCCTGCATTTTTTTTCTCTTCAGGTGCTTACCTGATTCCCTTGTAGAAGCTATGATTGAGTCTGCCTACACTGGCTGTTTAATGGGACTAAGCCTGTGTTGCGCACGGAGCTGCTGCATAACGGTTTTGTTGTGCATGCAAGAGACTGAAGATGGGAGTCCGTGTGCTGGAGAACCAGAGAGATTTTGAAATGCTGCTGAAGGAAGCGGGATGCAAACTGGTGGTCATTGACTTCTCTGCAACATGGTGTGGGCCTTGTCAAACTATCAAGCCACGATTACATGAACTGGCAGAGAAAAACCCAAGTGTAATTTTCTTGTGAGGTAGATGTGGATGATACACCACATCTTGCTGAGCAGTGTCAAATAAGTTGCAAGCCAACATTCCATTTCTTCAAGAATGGAGAAAGGGTGTTTGACTTTGCTGGAGCCAATTGAACAACACTGGAAGACAAAATACGAGAGCTGCAGTAATGGCCTTTAATCTTAATGAAACCTGTGTTTCAAACCAAAAATAAATCCACTGCCTTTTCAGGCAGTGAATTCCAGATTGTATCTACTTGCTGGATAAAAATGTTTCTCCTCCTTTTGCCTTTGGTTCTTTTGCCAATCACCTTAAATCTATGTCCTGTAGTTTTTGACCCTTCTGCCAATCGAACATTTCTCCATCTACTCTGTCTAGACACCTCTAACAAATCTTCTCTCAACCTTCTCTTAGGAGAACAATCCCCGCTTTTCCAATCTATCCTCATAACTCAAGTCCTTCATCTCTGGAATCATTCTTGTAATCCTTGGAAAAAAGAGAACTGGCACCAGTGTGGACAGTGGTGTGATCCTGTTAGGAACCATTAACATTTTAAAGGAAACCTGAACACCCAGCAATCAACCAATGGAACTATGCCGCAAGATTGCAAAGTGTTTTACCTTTTAAACAAAAACAAACTTTATTGTATATAAGAATTAAACAAAGCAAGCATTATTAACTTAACACTATAGTTTATAATTAATTATGCTATGAACTCGTTTCTACTTTACTTTCCCCACAGAATTCCCTTATACGTTACAAAAATCTTAACAGTTCTTTCACTTCTTTAGGGACCAATGCAAAAGTTATGCCACAGCCCTCTGGAATTCACTTTAACTCTTCTCAGTGTTCTAGCTACCCTCCAAGGTAAGTTCTATGGGGGTCCTTCCATTAGTGTTTTGGCTACACAACCCATCACCTTCTCTTCACAAACCTCATGACTGTGGATGCCTCAGTTCCTTCTTCAGATTGTCGACAGATACCCAACTGCCTTCTCAAATCTTCCAAGCTAATTTACTCAACACAGACAAATTTAGACTGAAGAGGCGGATACAATTACAAGACAGATATAAATGTAGAGACCCTTTCTCCCCTTTAGTTGACAGAATGAGACTGCCTGTCAAGCATTTTCAGTACATGATCATAGCCATACCATCAACAAAGCCTCATCATCTCTAATGTAGGAGGTTCTCCACATCTTCTTGCCTCTTCGGTCTTTCCCCATTGCCATGAATCTTAAAAATGCTCCTTGTACAATGGTTTTTAAACATTTGCAATTGCTCCTAGTGTGTTTAAGAACCAGTAAGGGGTCTGTGCCATACAGACCACCAATGAAACTTCCAATTTCCTTTTCCACCATCAGGCCTGCAGGAATGAAAGAAAAAAATTCAACAACAAAAACTTGTATTTATATAGCACCTTAACATCCTAAGGTACATTTCAGGAGCATTATCACACAAATATTGACACCAGATCAAGGAAACAAATATTAAGCCACGCAGCCAACAGCTCTGCAATATAGGTGATGTTTAAGGAGCATCCTTAATCATGAGAGGGAAGTAAAGAGGATTAGGGATGGAATTCCAAAGATTAGGGCCTAAACTGCTGGAAGCATGGCTGCCTATGGTGGATTGACGAAAGTTGGGCTTGGACAAGGCTTCATTATGTCATTTAAGTGTTTTACTCAGTATAAAAGCTTATTAAGCAAATGGAAATATTCAGGTGTGGTTTATTTGAAAGAAAAATGCCACACCTCTTGGACAAGCAGTAAACAACAACAGGAATAACAAACTTCTCTGTGCTTATCGACATGAACGTGCAGTGTATATCTTGGGTTTTATGATGAAACACAAAAATAAAGCTAATGTCCGGAACAAGAGCCACTGAAGCCTGTCATGATGCAGTAGCACAGCAGAATTAACTATAAAGTATGTGTCACCTGTACAGGATTGACAAATGGGTTCTACTCCGAACCCAATCGCAATCAACAAAAAGGAAAAACTGAAGGCAGAGACTGAAAGCAACTTTAGATATCAAAGAGCTCTCCCACAATCCAATTATACATTATTGATGCTGACATTTAAAGCATTGGGATAATGCTTGATTGCGATCACAGAATTCCATGTTATTGGCATTGAAGCTTAGACCATATTCTTCAAATCATTTGCAATCTCACCCCATCTCCTCGACATGGAGAGCAATAGCCATAGCATGCTACACCTGGTCAACATTGCTATATGGATGCACAGGTTGGAATACAGGCAAGACAATAGAAGATAAATTAAAGGCAGCAGAGATGTGGTTTCTGAGACATATGATGAGGATTATTTGGATAATACACAAAACCAGTGAGGAAATTTTGAGAAAAGCAGGCACCCAAGAAGGAGTTTTGCAGACAGTCACCAAGAGACAACTACAATTCTTTGGGCACGCACTTTGGGAGAGAGAAATTGGAACATCTGATAGTGATGGGCAAAATTGAGGGTAGCAGAGCAAGAGGGAGACAAAGGAGGAAATAGACTGACAGCTTAAGAAGCTGAACAGGTACAAGATTTGAGAACAGCACTAAGATGCTGGCTGCTATCAAAGACTGTGAAAGTTGGAGAGCCATGATCCCTGATGTTGTAAAACATGACACCTGTAAAAGAAGGAGCCATAGTAATGAGTTCTTGATGGTCTTATAATATTAACTGTATCTCTGAAAATCAGGACCTTTGGATAGTCACTTAAATATAGAATATAGGATTGAGTGAACAGCAAAGACACCAATATCAATATTTCTCAAATCAAGTTCAACTCCCCAAAATGTAATCATTTTTTGACAAGACAGCTAAGATTGGAGTCTTAGGATGGGATTTTCCAGCCCTGACATCGGCAGGCAGCATTCAGGCAGCGAACGGGAATTTCCCACTCCGCCTATGATGATACCAGCTGGTGTTAGTGCTGGAAAACCCCGCCCTACTGACTGAAGACAATTTTTTTTTCATTATTCTGACTCTCATAGCAAAAAAGATGCTTTCAGTTAGAGAAATGAGAGAACAGTTTAATTGTTTGTCATCATTATTAAAGTCAGATGTCCGAGTGTGTTTCATTGCAAAGATCAAAGACCAAATTAGCAGTTCGCAAGAAGACCACTTGTTTTCAAATCCCTGATGCCCTTGTCGCTCTCTATCCACAACCCTCCAAGATCTCTGCTTTCTTCCAAATTTGGCTTCTTGTCCATCCGCAAATTTAATCTCACTGACATTAACGATTGGTGCCTTCAGCTGCCTAGCCCAAAGTTCCGGAACTCCCTCCACTCTGCTTCTCCATCTATCTTTCCTTTCTTTAAGACTCTCCTTTAAAACCACCTTTACCTGTCCCAATATCTCCTTATGTGGCTCGGTGCCAAATTTCACGTAACAACAGTCCTGTGAAGCGCCTTGGAACATTTTGCTATGCGAAAGGCGCTATATAAATGCAAGCTGTTGTGTAAACATTCCCATTAATACGTCAGCTTTTGAGCAAGGTTTTAAGAAAAAAAATCTTCCGTGATCCAAGCCTGTCTAAAAACTCTCTACCATAGCTTTATACAGATCAATAAAAGCTCTTTGTCTCTCCAATGAGAGCCATTCATCAGCCAGTCAAGGGAGATCTAATTGGTTACACGTTCGGCTTTAAGTTTGCCAGCCTTGAGTTGCTCTGAAGCCAGATTGAAATTAGTTTCCCTGTGATTAATGGAACAAACATGTTTCTGAAACTTTTAAATGGGGTCAATAAGTTTTAGATGGGTTTGTGCTCTGTGTGGGATGTTATCCCTTTCAAACATAGATGACACTTCCAACCAAGGAGAGTTCTGAGGTAGGTCGAGGTGTCCTGATACTACTGGATGACAAACTGACCCAGGCTTGCATTATAACTGGACTAAAAATATCAGTACTGTTTGTGTGATAGGAAAGGATTTCCTGTTAGTGACCTAGAGTGCGTTCACACAATGGAACTGCCCAGGCTGATGAGTTACCACCCCCAATTGCTTGTTAGACGATGACAATTACCCATCAAAACTAACACCTGCACTAACATACAAGAACATCTCACGTAGAGGGTGGTGGGTACCAAGATGCAAATAAGGAATTACGATTCCTTATTATTTAAGTTAAAATTAAATTACTAGCACTAGGGGACACAGTTTAAAAATAAGGGATCTCCCATTTAACACAGAGGTGAGATTTTTTTTCTCTCAGATGGTTGTGAATCTTTGGAACTCTCTTCTTTGGAGAGCAGCAGAGGCAGGGTCAATTGATACCTTTAAGGCAGAGATAGTTAGATTCTTGACTAGCAAGGGAGTCAAAGGTTATCAGGTGTAGGTGGAATGTGGAGTTGAGGCCACAATCAGATCAGCCAGGGAGAATGCCTCTGCTCTTCTTCACAATAGTGCCGTGAGATCTTCTACATCCACCGAAGAGGGCTGACAATGGCCTCAATTTACAGTCTATCCGAAAGACAGTAAGCCAACAGTACAGTGCTCTCTCAGTATTGTACCAGAGTGTCAACCTAGATTTTTCAGCTCAAGTCCTGGGGTGGGACTTGAATCCACAACCTGTGACTCAAAGAGAGTATTACCAGCTGAGCCATGGCTGACACCAGACCGAGCCACTGCTGATACTAAGGGGAGTTGGTGGATGGACAGACAATGTGGTTGACGAGATTGCTTCTCCAGTGATTGTTAGGGACAGAATGGTTCAACATGCTCTCCATGGTCAAAAAGATGACTTCTGCCATTGACCCCACAGAAAAATTAGTTCCATTAGGAATTATGCAAGAGTGATTTTAATTTACAAAAGATAAACCATTACCTTGAATTGTTTGAATTATATATATTAGCTTGAATCCCCCAGTATAACTAAACAAATCCAGAGTAATGGTGGCTGCACAGATTGATCTAATTTAGGGCTTTGGGCAGTGCTTCCCAGTGCTGCTTCAAATGATTAATACAATGGATCCAGACATATTTTGTTTCTTCCTGAAATAGATCACCAATATTTTGAAAACACCCATTTCTTTGGCCCTGATATAAAGCAAGTTTAGAAGGCTCATAGCAATGAGTTAGTACACAGCTCTACAGCTATTAATTGTGTTATAGCTTTTACAGTTAACTGATACTGTCCTCAGGAGATAGTCCCAGTTGCTAGCTCCCATTGCTGTGAATGGGAGATTGCTTTTGAATCATTCATGTCTATAAAATGTCAGTTAATCAGAACTCAAGGAATATCAAGGTAGTGAACATATTGCCTTATGCCAGAGGAGCATGCAGAATCACAATTTCTTCCTAAATTAACCCTTCCCTTTCTTTTCATTCTTTGTTCAAATAGTGACACTGAAATGTGTAACATATGAATTCTATTTTAAAATTTCCTTGCTTAATGTGGAGAGTTCTGTTGAGCAAAAGGGTATGGGGCAGAAATTCCAAGTGAGAGGTTTTGCATTACTGGCGCAAACTGTGGGACAATGCACTGCCTGTCACAACCACTTGAATAAATGCACAGTTGCAAGGGCAGTTTTTACTCTCATGCAGGGACCAAGCCTAAGAGGACAAGCGGAATGCCTGGCCAGTGTGGTTAATTAAAGGTCTGAATTAAGGTGCAATGTAAAATAAAACTGCTATTTAAGAAACAAATGGAAGCCTTTGCAAATGGCAGAAGACGTCGCTGTCAAAGGTGGGACAAAGAGAAGGGACGGTGCATAGAAGGCCCAAATCAGAGAAATGAAGGGTTCAGCAAGCCTGGAGGAGTTTACAAAGATGCTCTGCTTACCTGTGCATGATATGGTGTTCATAGAACCACTGAATAAGGACGACACAGGAGACCTTTTGGCACATCTAATCCGCATTGGCTCTTTCGAAGAGCAGCCCAGTTACATCAGAGCATAAGAAATTGGAGCAGTAGGCCTCATTGCCCGTCGAGCCTGCTCTACCATTCACTACAATCTAGTCCCACTCATCCGTTCTTTTCCCATGTACCAGTGATTTTTTTTTTCTCCTTCAAATATTTTTTCCAATTCCTTTTTGAAGACTACAGTTGATTCTGTTTCCACGTCGGCAGTGCATTCCAAAGCCTAACTATTTGTTGTGGAAAAGAAGTATTTCCTCTCGTTGCCTCTGATTCTTTGCCAATCACCTTAAATCTGTACCTTCCGGTTATCGACCCTTAGCCTTCTCTGCTGTAACGAGAACAACCCCAACTTCTCCAGGCTGTCCCGGTAAGTATAGTCTCTCATCTCTGGGAGCATGGGCGGGATCATCCCAGATTTGCACCAAGTGCTGTAGCGGGCGGGAAAAAGGACGTTTTACCCGCTGGTCGCAATGGCGGGTTTTTGCACCGTATCGTTCCAAACCCACCTCATTAATCATGTATTCCAGGGAAACACGCCGTTTCACTGGCGGGCATCCTCCGATTCGCCCGCCACGCCGTCACCTCACTGTTTCCTCACGCCAGGTGCCATATTAATAGTACAGCCACGCACAGAGTGCAGCCCCCAATTCAGTGAGACATCCCTGGGATGCCTTCTGGACACTGTGGAGGCCCGCCATGATGTCCTCTACCCCTGGCTTAGGCCCATCTGTGTCACCACTCTGGCTTGGGAGGCGGTGGCAGAGGTGGTCAGTGCCAACGCTGCACAGAAGAAGTTTGCCATCCAGTGCAGATGGAGGATGAATGATCTCATCTGTGCTGCCAGGGTAAGGCAACCATCTCCATCCCTCTAAACTCACACACTCAAGCCCATCATAAATTCACTGGCATCTCACTCACTGCCAGCTCAAGGGACATCACTACTCACTCTCACACACACCTCACATCTCCATCTGACCTCTTCTCCTCTGGAGACTGCCTCATCAGCCCTCACCCTCTTGAGGCCACTTGCACGTGTGTCCCCACACACACCCTGGGATACCCCCATTCCGCAGTACAGCCCGAGCCTTGTAGCCCCTTCCCTTGCCTGAGGCCACTTCTCCCCCTTCCCCAAGCAAGCCCTAGTTCTGCAGCCATTGAAAAGTCACCCCCACCTTACGCCTTGTCTTGTAAGTAGAAACCTGCCCGTGAGTCCCCTAAAACTGATGTGCTGCTGCCTGTGAAGCCTGGCGCTGATGACTTTGAGTGCTGCCCGAAGCAAGGTAGGCAAACATGTCTCAAAGTCCTGAGCAAAGTGCAGCTTGCCAGGTGCATGTCATGGGGGGATGATTCCGGGGAGCTGGGCTTATAAAGATATGCAGATGTATCATGATGAAGTCCCTGATGTCTGACAGTGGGAAAGGCAGTTGATGGGCAGAGCGGACGATTGCAAACTGGTTTTGCGGCATCGCCATATTATCCTCCCACGCCGCCAAATGCGCCCAGTGCAAGTGGGCATGGAGAATTCTGCCCCATTCTGGTAAATCGTTTCTGTATCCTTTCCACTGTCTTCATGTCCTTTAGAAGTGTGGTGCTCAAGTTTACTTCAAAGGAAAGAGCTGGATTGAGGACGGTTTAGGAATGAGTTTGAAGGATATAGGGATAGTATGGATATACGTGACCAAATATCCCATAGAAAACGGTGGTTCCTGTCTTACTGGGACCACCTCTGAAAACCTCTTAGTGCCATCGCTAAGTACCTTGAGGTGTGAGCACATCAAGAGGAAATGTTTGCAAAACCTTCCCTTCTGGAGCACATGTCAATCGTCAATGGAAGCTTTATCTCAATGGATCATTAATAGTTTTCCTTTTGTTGCTTTCTTAGGTCCTATATCTATACTTGCAGGAAAGTCTTCAAAACCATTTTCCTGTTGGTACAGCCTTGCACACAGCACTTGACTCTATTTGTTGCAGTAAAGCCACTGTTTTTTCCCCCCTTACACAATGCCCTGTTTTTAGGATCTTTTTTTAATTGCTGCTGTTAAGTGAGTTAATTTGTATCTTTTTCCCAGCTGGTACATTTCCTTTGTTATAAAACTTACACGAATTGAAATTGCTAAAAAAAAAACAATCAGAATGGATTAAAGAAAATATCCTAGACATGCAGACTTGGTGCTAATAGTTTATCGTATCACACTGACTGTCCCAGTCCTGAGCTACATGTGTGCACACTCTCACATGGCAAAAGCCTTTCACTCCTCATGAACTCAGTGTCAAACAGGAATGCTAAATATAGCCCACTTTAAGACCCCCTTCAAACCCACCCTTCTAAATATTCTTTTGTTTCTCAAGTGTCCATTTTTGTCTGATTACAGTGGATTGGGACATTTTTCCACACTAAAGGTGTCATATAAATGTTCTGAAGAGTCATATAGACTCGAAACACCAACCCTGTTTCTCTCTCCTCAGATGCTGTCAGACCTGCTGAGTTTTTCCAGCATTTTCTGTTTTTGTTTCATCTAAATGCACAGTTGTTTTGTTACTCCCCTGCATCATAGTGACAAAGACAAGCAGTGATTATCATGTGACCATGTTAGAACAGTACAGCTGTGTGGCATGCTATTAGAGAGCACAGAGCAAGCAGCACTGACAGTGAGTAGCACTGTTGCCTCTGAGTCAAATAATTGTGGGTTCAAATCCCCCTCTAGGACTTGGGTAAAAAGTTTGAGGCTGACACTCAGGGGATGCTGCACTGGTAGGGGTTCTGTCTTATGGATAAACCAAGGCCTCTCTTGGGCTGTTGTAAAAATTTCTGGGTGCCATTTCAAGGAAGAGCAGGAGAGTTCTCCTGAGGTCCTGGCCAATGTTTATCCCTCTGCCTATATCACTAAATCAGATTATTGGATCATGATCTCATTTGTGGGATCTTGCTGAGAATAAATTGGCTGCTGTACTTTCTACTGTGCAACACTTTAAAAAGTGCTTCATTGGGACCTAAAGCACTTGAGGGTGTCCTGAGCTTGTCAAAGATGTTAAACAAATGCCAAGTTCTTTACCAAACTTACACTGCTTACCCAAAAGGGATGGTATAGCCCTCACATGCAATGGTATTTGATGGTTTGCCAGAAATGCACCATTGTAATTGTGGGGTGGGGGTGGGGGTGCGGGTGGACAATTACAGACTGAATGTTGAAGCCTTCATTACATGTTTAGCTCCTGGCAAATCACAACATTCGGGTGGACTGAGGAAAGCATTGGATCAGCCACTTGCATCTGTGGCCCATTCACCATTCCCTCTGAAACCTAATTCCCAGTCAGAACACTTGTGCACAGAAATCGCAAATGCCACAAAATGGAAAAAATCCCTCAGAAGTAATTATTACTGTGAGAGCAACACTTTGTTTTATGTGAATGGTGTAGAAATTCACACCACTGAGCAGGCAGAGCCAATTTTCGATGAAGGTTTGATCCTCTTTGTTGCGTCATTGTTATTCAAAGGACAGAAGGCATTTATGATTCATAAAATGTAAGCCGGTTGAATTTTGCGGCTTGCTGTAATCAGTTTGCATTCAGTGAAAATGGAAAGTGCTAGCACTTATTTCTCATTGAGGAACGGTGGGCAGTGTTGGGTTGGAATTTGGCCTTTTCAGGCCCAGGCTCAATGTGTAATCAGTGTGCACCTGAACGAGGATTGCCCACTCTGTTCGGACCTGTTCCTGGAGGGTTAATCACATGACCTTTCACTCTCAACCACCACATCCACTGACCAGCAACTGAACTGAACCCCAGCCACAGAACAACTGTGGCTACAAGAGCAGGTCAGAGGCTGGGAATTCTGCCACCTCCTGACTCTCCGAAGCCTGTCCACAATCTACAAGGCAAAGTCAGGAGTGTGAGCGACTACTCTCCATTTGCCTGGATGAGTGCAGCTCCAACAACCTTGAGAAGCTTGACACCATCCAAGACAAAGCAGCCCACTTGATTGGCACCACATCCACCACCTTCAACATTCACTCCCTTCACTATTGATGCACAGTGGCAACAATGTGTACCATCGACAAGATGTACTGCAGGAACTAACCAAGGCTCCTTCAACAGCACCTTCCAAACCTGTGACCTTACCACCTAGAAGGACAAGGGCAGCAGGTAAATGGGAACACCACCACCTAAAGTTCCCCTCCAAGTCACTCACTGACTTGGAAGTATGAGCGGAATTTAATTCCCTTCCCTGAGGCAGCTTTGGAAGTGAGAGGGCACTTTAATCGGGCGGGTGGGGATCCCGCTGCCCTCCTGCCTCTGCCTCGATGAAGTTGGGGCGGGAAGGCTTCTGGACAGTCTTCCCACCCTGCCGCCAAATGAGGCCCTGAAATGGGCAATTAATGCCAACTTAAGGGCCTCATCCCCTGCTGCTGCTATTCAACTGCTATTATGGGGCAGTCACCATGCTGGGAGACCGAAAAGCAAACCTTGGCATGTTTGATCGCAGGCTCCTGGGGTGGGGGCAATAAATGTTGGCCTTGCCAGCGACACCCACATTCCATGAATGAATAAAGAAAAAGACTAGAACTGTGCTCTGGCGTTATAGGCACTGGTATCGGGGGATGATAGTAGCAGAGAAAAACAACACAGGATGATTAAGTTAGGCAGCTTCATTGTGGTTCTTCAAATGGTTTTTGATGAGATTTTCTTGGAAATTCTGTTAAAGAAAGAGCATCCAGAAAGCCAGTTCTCATTGTCTAGTTGCTGAGTTATCAACCAATGAGTGCAGCCATTCACTAGCAAAGAGAGTAACATGAAAATATTAGTCACTAACTTTCACTGACTTCTCCGACTGATATAAGACATAAAGATTACTGCTAAACCAAAGCGACTAGAGGAAAATAAACCAGGCAGAAAGCTTGTGTTAGCTTCCTATAAACACGATGGATCACCTCTTGATGTCACAAGGCTGCCCAGGTCTGTTGTTCCTCAGCACAGCTGCCAGGGATTTATCAAAACACATGTTTGCCTGTGGCAGCCATGCTCAGCAAACAATAGCACAGTCTAATTGAAAATAGACATATCAGCAGATCGAATAATTAATTCCTGTGCTGCAAGCTCTGTCTGAGTAACCAGGTGCTTTGAAAGCTTTCAGTCTGATTTAGGGCTCTGCACCGAATTATAGCACCAATTGCAATGCTTCTTTTAATCATTTTCCTCAATGTACCTAATCTGAATTTATCTCCTCCTCCTTCAGACGCCATTGTCACTTCTCGACTGAGAAAACAGCAATTCTACATTCCTGTGGTGTCCCTTACAAACGCAGGATGATTTTTCAGATTGTCATTGGACGGGGGGTGGGGAGTAAGTCACAAAAGCAACGGGTGAGCACGCATTCAAAAGCATGGCTGAAGAGGAAGGTTTTTTATTTGGGAAGATGGAGGTTCTCTGGAATCCCCTCCCTAAACCTTGCTACCTCTCTTCCCTCCTTTAAGATGCTACTTAAAACCTACTTCTCTGACCAAGCACCTATCTTAATATCTTCTTATGTGAATTGGTGCTAAATTTTGTTTGATAACAGACCCGTGAACGGCCTCGGACATTTTATTATGTTAAAAACACTAGGTAAATTTGGTGGTGTCATATTTGACTCCAAGGTGAGTTAACAACCTCATATCTGTGCCATCACCAAATCCGTCTGTTTTTACCATAATATGCCTGACTCCATCCCAGTCTCAGCTCATCTGCTGCTGATACCCTACTTTATACTTTGTTACCTCTAGACTTGACTACTCCAGCACTCCTGGCTGGTCTCCCACATTCCACCCTCTGTATACTTGAGGTCACCCAAAACTCTGCTGCCCGTGTCTTAGCTGTAGCCAAGCCGTGTTCCCCTGTCGCCCTTGTGCTCACTGACCCACATTGGCTCCTGGTCAAGCAATGTCCTGATTTTAAAATTCTCATCCTCGTTTTCACAGTCCCCCGTGGTCTCGCCCCCTCCCTATATCTGTAATCTCCTGCAGTCCCATAATCCTCTGAGATACCTGCATTCATCTAATTCTGCCCCCTTGAGTATGCCCAATTTTAATCACTTCACCATTGGTGGCCGTGCCTTCAGTTGCCTAGCCTCTCTCTGAAAATCCCCCCTGCATCTCTCAGCCGTTCTACCTCACTTCCCTCCTTTAAGACTCTGTATTGAGTTGATTTTCCAGGCAACTTTTCTTGGTGAACACATTTAACTCTACTTACAAGACAGCAGCAGTAGCTACATGTGTGCATCAAACTTTATAACTAAAGAAGAACTCTCTACTGGAGGTTCCCTGCGCTGCTAACTCATTGATTTACACAGATCATGTGATCTTACAACACAGGATTATTCTTAAAGCTACAGTCCCAACATTTATCAAAACTATAATTACAACATTCCTCCCCCTTTAACTTTTCTGTACTTTCTGTATTTACAAGGATCTTTATCTCATGGCATTACAATATTTACACAGGCCATGAAATTACATGTTCAGTCATTCAGCTGGCTTCCTGATCTGTGTGGAACGTCACAGCTCCACAACTTCTGGTTCCTTGACAGGAACCCCATTTGCTGGAACTGCATTAACATCAGGTAGCTCATTAGGCGCAAACAGTTTAGTGTCGTCCACTCCAACAGAGACATCGGGCATGACTATCCTTGGCTGAGCAACTTCAATAGGAACCACAGGTTCAACAATGGTTACAGGTGGAACATCATTTTGTTGGGGTATCCCCTTCCTTCTTAAATGATCCATGAGGGTGATCTGGCCCTCCACTTCTAGGTGGTACGACAATGGTTCAGTCACAGGGCTTACTTTACCAGGTAATCACTTCGGTCCTCCCCCAAAATTCTTCACAAATACTGCTTCTCCAATAGTAAATTGTTGCTCATGACTATGCAAATCATGAGTCACTTTTTGGTTCCCTTGACCTTTCTCCACCTTCCCCTCCAAACTGGGAAGTATCAGGCTTAGATTTGTTCGAAGACGACATCTCATCAGTAACTTTGCAGGTGTTGTTCCTGTCGTGGTGTGGGGGGGTTTTGTAGTGAAATAGGAAATGAGCAAGTCTATTTTCCAACGGTTCACCTGTTAACTTTTTCATTCCCGCCTTAATAGTTTGTACTGCTCATTCCAGCAGTCCGTTAGATAACAGATGGAACGGTGCATCCTTCACATGGTTGATACCATTGAGGCTGACAAATTGTTGAAACTCAGCGCTCATAAAACGTGGCACCATTATCTGAGACGATTACCTCCGGCAATCCGTGGATGGCGAAGCTTTGGCTTAGTTTCTCTATAGTAGCGCCTGACGTTGGCGACTTTCCCTTAGAAACGTCTAACCGCTTGGAATAAGCATCGATAATCAGCAGAAATATGGGGCAGAATTTTTCCCTCATCGGGCGGGCGTGTGCTCGACCTGAATGGGAAAATAATAGTGCGTGATGACGTCGGGAAAGTGTCCTGATGCCATCGCGCACTCTTGCAATATATCACCCAGCGGGCACACGCAAGAGGCAGCCACGCGCCCACCAACAATTAAGAGGCCTATTAAGGCCCTTAATCAATTAATTAAATGGAATTTTTTTGCTGCCCGTCCAACTGTTCGGTTGGCAGGCGGGCGAATAGGCCAAGCAGCCTTTGTATCTCTTGCAAAACCTCATCCACGGGTGGGGTGAGGTTTCAATCAGTGGTTAAAAAACATAAAAACTTCTAAAATCATTTTTACCATGTCCCTGCTCACGTGACAGATTCATGTTTTCCTTATTTTTCAATTGTTTGATTTTAATGTTAAAAATCCTTAGCTCTGTGCCTCCTGGGAGCTTTCACTGAGCGCACCTGCACGTTTGCCCTGACTTCCAAGCTCGGCCTCCACCCCCTACCCCCACCCAGGCAGCGATTCAGACTGGCTGGCCGTTAATTGGCCAGCCAGCGTGTAATTGTGGGTGGGATCCGATTGCGGGTGACGGGTGGTTTTGTGACCACTCCCAGGCCCGCCCACCGCGCCTGCCCGACGAGATAAAAATCCTGCTCATGGTTCCAAGAAAAGGACCGACGTAATCTATGTGCGATCTCCCCCAGGTTCTACCAGGCCACTCCCATGGGTGTATTGGGGATGGCATCGGCAACTTTTGTAGCTGTTGACATTGCACACAACATTTTAGCACCTTTTCAATATCGCCGCCCATTCCCGGCCACGTCTATTGCTTTCATTCGTGAGATTCCTGGATGGGCACTGCGTAGCTCTACTAAGAGAGGTTCCCTTCCTTGTGAAGGAACTACTACTCGTATACCCCATAATAGAAAACTTGACTGCTCATCTTATGTCTTCAGTTGAAAAATGGCTTCAATTTATCAGAGACTGGATCCTGGGACCAACCACGTAACACTTGGTCTCTCACTCGAGACAAGACTGGATCACGATTTGTCCACTTTCTTATCTGCCTGGCACAGACTGGTGAGGAATCCGGGAAGCTCATCACTAATATGAGCTCTTGGGGAATTGGGACATGGTCATTGTTCTCTTGCGAAGGAAGGCGACTTAGGGCATCGGCATTTGTTATATGAATCCCTGGTCTATGCACAAAGGTGTATTCATATGCTGCTAAAATTAGAGCCCATCTTTGAATTTGTGCAGAAGCTATGGGAGGAATAGCCTTTTCCTCGCTAAACAGACCCAAAAGTGGCTTATGGTCTGATATTATTGTGAAATGTCACCCATTCACGTATTGGTGAAATTTTTTTTACACCAAAAATAATTGACCTTCCTTTTCGATCTGAGAATATCCTTTCCAGCTGTGATAAGTGTCCTGGATACATAGCCTATCGGCCTCTCTCTACTGTCGTCCGTCTTGTGAGATAGTACCGCTCCCATTCCATAAGGGGATGCATCACAGGTTAGCACCAATTCTTTTGTCGGGTCATAGTGCACTAGCAAATTTGAAGAGTGTGAGAGCTGTTTTACTTTCATGAAGGCCTCTTCTTGGAGTGGCTCCCAAACCCAATGCTGGTTTCTCTTTAGCAGTGAATGTAGAGGGGCCAGAACCATTGATAAATTTGGTAGAAATCGGCCATAATAATTTAGCATCCCTAAAAATGATTTAAGTTGAGATGTTCTTAGGTGCAGGTGCCACTCTGATTGCTTTAACCTTCTCTTCAACAGGGTGTAACCCCTGGACATCTACCAGGTGACCCAAATAAATGATTTATTTGCCTGAAAAGTGCATTTTTCCTTCTTTAGACTCACTCCTGCTTTTAAAAATTGTTTCATGACTTCCTCTAGATTAGCCAAATGATCCTTTCCGTGAATCCAGTTATTAGTACATGGACCAGATAGACCACAACCTGAGGTAGTCCCTGTAGTAAGCTCTCCATCATCCTCTGAAAAATGGCACAAGCCGCAGAGACACCGAAGGGCAGGCGTGTATATTGATATAATCCTCTGTAGGTATTTATGGTCACAAACTCACGGGAGCTATCATCCAACACCAGTTGCTGATTTGTGTGACTGATGTCAAGCTTTGATAACGTTGTCCTTCCAATTAGTTTGGCATAGAGGTCTTCAGTCTTGGGAATAGGGTACCTGTCCAGTTTGGCTGCTTTGTTGACCGTTAGTTATGGTCCCCATAGATCCGAATAGTCTGATCAGGTTTTAGGACAGGGACTATGGATGCTTCCCACTCTTAGACCTGAACCGCTTTTATGACACCCAACCTCCCTAGCCAGTTCAACTCAGGGTCAACGAATGGCACCAGTCTTGCTTTCAAGAAGCGAGGAGTTACTTCTGGGTCCAGGTAAATCTTGGCCTGTAGGTCTTGGATTTTTCTCAGCTCATCCTTGAAGATGATGTCTCTTTTTTTTAGCAGCTCTGGCAGTCCCCCTGCTTGCAACTGGCAGATTTCGGAGCAGTTTAATTTAATCCCTTTCAACCAATCACAACCTAGAAGGCTTGGCCCTTGACTTTCCACATCCATCACTGGTAGCTGTGCTGTTTGGTGTCAAGAATGGACAGTCGCTCTGGTGATACCTTTTACATGGATTTCTTCGCCTGTGGACATTTTCAACTTGGTAGATGTTTGTTCCAAATTTAATTGTTGAGCACCATTGTTTAAATATCTGAAAGTGTGTTTTCCTGTTACAGTGGTAGAAGCACCCGTGTCTAGTTCATTTTTAATGGTTTACCATTCACTTGCAATGTGACAATAATTGGCTCTGTCTTCCCAACTTGCATGCTGAATAATGAATAAATGTCAGAATTGGTTGTTTCTGGATCTTCTGCACTACAGTGTTAATTGAACTTTGTTTGTTGCCTGGAAGCCTGTTTAGATCTCGCTTTGCAATGTTTCAATATGGGCCCACTTCTGTGACAAAAATAACACTACCTTTTTAAATCGCCAATCGTTAGGAGTATGACTTTTTCCACGTTGATAAAAATTAGTTTTCGAATTTGCTGCTAAGCTGTTTCCTCTAACTTTTCAGTTAGTGGGGTGTAGTTTCCCACTTTGCGGCAGAGTCCCGGCTTTTCACGCCGCTTTCGGCTGACTATTCCTGCCAAACTAGGAAAACGGCGCCATTTTGGGCTCCTTTATTCGCTTGTGAATCCCTTACAGCGCTTTCCATCGCAAGTGCTATTTCTAACACTTTCTTAAAGTTAAGATTCACTTCAGCCAGCAATCTTCACAGAATAACATTCCCCTGCACGCCACATCCCAAACAATCCCTGAGCATGTCATTCAGGGTTTCACCAAAAGCACAGTATTCTGTTAGTTGTTTTAATTTTGCCATGTAGGTAGCAATGGTCTCCCCCAAGGCTCTATTCCGTGAATTGAAACGGAACCTCTGCATTGTGACTGAGGGCTTGGGTTGAATATGTCCCTTTACGAGGTCTACTAATTCACTGAAGGTCTTCGAACCTGGGGCTCTGGGGGTTGTCAAGCTTCGGCTTAAACTGTAAGTCTTGCTCCCACAAGCACTCAGGAGAATCGCTCTCCCCTTTTTCTTCCCTGTGAGTTTGTTGGCTTGAAAGTAGAATGCAAGACGTTCTATATATTGAGACCAGTCATCTGTGGCTGGTTCAAAGGGGGCGATTCTAAATTGTGGCACCCTGGATGAGTATATCTTCCTTTCTTTTTAATTATCTTAGATACTCACAATATCCGGGTGAGGAACAGTACTGGATCTGATTTATCCTCATCGCCAGTTTGTTATAGAGTTGATTTTCCAGGCAACTTTTCTTGGTGGACACATTTAACTTTATCTACAAGACAACAGCAGCAACTACATGTGTGCATCAAACTTTATAACTAAAGAACTCTCTCCTAGAGGTTCCCCATGCTGTTAACGCATTGGTTTACCCAGATCATGTGATCTTACAAAACAGGATTATTCTTAAAGCTACAGTCCTAACGTTTATCAAAACTATAACTACTACACTCTCCTTAAAGCCTACCTCTTTTATCAAGCTTTTGGACAAATGCCTGAATATCTCCTTAAATGTCTTGGTATCAAATTCTGGTTGATAGTTCCCTGAGAAACACCTTAGAAATTTTAAAGATGCTGTGTAAGTACAAGTAGTTGGTGCTGGTGGTAAGAGTTCCAAAGGGTGAAGGAACAACCGTCAATAGTGGAGCAGAGATTGAGAAAACAAAGAGTGAAAAATAAGCAGAGAAACGGCCCAGGAGAGTGGAGGCTAATTGCAGCAATTCAAATGCCTCCTGGCTGGGATTAGTGAACTCAACACATACCAGGAGTCCAGTGCTTTCACCAGCTGGGGAAACCCCTGTTTCTTTGACAATTTACTCTATCTTGCGACTCCCTTAAGCTTGTCCACCACCTACACAAGCAGGAGTGTGATGGAATACTTGCCTGGATGAGTGCAACTCCAACACCACTCAAGAAGCTCCTCACAATCGAAGACAAAGGAGTCCGTCTGATCAGCAATCCATCCACCACCTTAAACATTCTCTTCCTCCACCACAGACGCACAATAGCAGCAGTGTGTACCATCTATAAGATGCACTGCAGAAACTCACCAAAGCTCCTTTGACACCACCTTCCAAACTCATGATCGCTGCTACCTAGAAGGATAAGGGCAGCAGACGCATGAGAACACCACCACCTGCAAGTTCCCTTTCAAGCCACACACCATTCTGACTTGGAATTCTATCACCGTCCCTTCACTGTCACTGGATCAAAGTCCTGGAACTCCCTCCCCTAACAGCACCATGGGCTAACCTACACCACATGGTCTGCAGCGGTTCAAGAGGGCAGCTCACAACCACCTTCTCAAGGGCAATTCGGGATGGGCAATAAATGCTGACCTAGCCAGCGACGCTTACCTTCCAAGAGCAAATAATAAAAATTGTGTTCAGGACTTCTGTTGGCAGTGACTGCCAAGTATTGAAAGTTTTGACATTGTGATGTACTTTGTCACGTGCAGCAGCAACATAAGAAGAGTGAGCTTGACAATTCTGGTTTGATCTATTGCTGGAAGTTTCATGACATGATTTCTTACCTAAAACCTTCCCTGACCAATAAAACAGCTTTAATTCCATCACCCATATTTTTATAACCGATAAACTAAAGTATTCAAAGAAAAATGAAAACACTATTTTTGAAATACCACTGTGATATTTCTTCCTGGTTACATGGAGCTGGTGTTCTGGAGGTCAATCTTTAATTCCTGGAGCCTCCAGGGCAATCCTGGAGGGTTGGCAACCCTAAGAGTCAACACGTCAAAATGTTTTGTATCCTGTTTTGTTCAGCCGTAGCTGGAACTAATGAAGTCCAACAATGCATGTAATTTCTGAATTTCTTTCACTTAAATGATGGCAGAATCTTGAATATCGAAACATAGTAAACCAGCTCTTGACTCTCACTTAAAGATTTACTGTTTTCTATAATCTATTGCTCTCTGCAAGCAGACTCTAACTTGATTTTGTTCTGCTTCAGTGCATTTGCACTGCAAGTGATTTGTTCCTTTTTTCAATTGGTTTTTGTTAGAGTTGCGCTCTTGGTAAAATCTTCCAATGTAGGGCTTAATGACCAAGAGAATCCTTCAGGCAGTTTATTTGAAACTGGATACGTATAAGATATATTTTAAGAGCTCCTTGTTGCTTGTGGCAAAAGCTTTTTCTGCCACAATTTCTAATCCAAAAGATGGAACCTCTGACAGCGCAGTATTCCCTCAGTCCAACCTTATGCCTCAGAGGCGAGAGTGCTACCACTGAACCACAAATGGCAATTGCTTTATGTCTTACTGATTATTGTCTTACTGATTGCACTAATTAGTTGTAAAATCAGTTTGTAAAATGTAATTCCTAGGCTTACAAGGCCCATTTCCATCCATTTACCTGATAACCACCTCACTTGTGGCAGAACCTGCCTCTCACAGATTAGTCTCCTATCCCATTGCCAATGAATCTACTGCATGTCCATCATCTCATCCAGATGGGAGGATACTGACAGCAACTCCTTCCATGAGTTTTGAGTTGGAATTAGCTCTTTCTGTGGTTACAAAGACCTTCATTGAATTTTGACAAGTAACTTCAGAACTCAAGCCTCAATTTCTTCCTTCCTCCCTGTCTTATCCAGTTCCCGCATCCTGTCTGTAATAAAATTAAATTTAAGAGAAATTTCAGTGGGCAGAACCTTGTAGAGCTGACGGAGGCCTGAGCCTCTGGCTGGAGAGCTGCTGAAAGCCTTGCAATCTCTTTTCAAGAAGGCCCGCCATATCTTGTGCCACTCAGGTGCTTCGCAGGTCACTGGTGGGCCTTCTGCCAGATTCAAAGTCCCTGAAGGTTGAAGTCCTGCCCGCCTTCAGCTTCTGGCCAATCCGAGACTGGCAGCTCCTTTGTGCTCAGCAGCACCTCTGGGGAGGCAGTGGCTGCTGCTGGTACTACATTAATTACCCACAAGGGCCTATATTGGCGGTGGGGTGGAAAGGCTGTCCATGTGCCTTCCTGCCACAGACTTAGTCGTGGTGGGGGCAGTACGGTGGCAGGGTCCCTCCCTGTCACTCTCCAGCCTGATTAAGTGCCCCCCCACCACCAAATTCACCATGTGGGAGGGCACAAGATTCTGTTCATTATATCAGAAGTCCTTTGAATAATAACTATTGCATTGGGATTGTCAAAAAATGTTTTATTATAAATGAACTTGAAAGGGACATGTTTCTTTATAATAAATAAATACAGGCTGTGTATTTATATGGCTCACCGTCAGTTTTATTTCTCATACTGTATCCATGACAACAGTCTATTGGAAGATGTACATGGTGCATTTAAAACTTGCTGATCACTCTCAAGCAATTTATGGCATTGTAGGAGAGTAGTGCTTATGGGTAGAATGTCAGATTACCTGCCCTCTGGGAGGTAGTTTACCTGTTGCAAAGGGCTATTGGATGATCACTGGCCCACGCTAAGCGATTTCCCTAAATGTATCGCTCCCTTCAATGCTGTTATAGAATCAGGAGGAGGCCATTCGGCCCATCGTGTCTGTGCCAGCCAACAAGGAGCCATCCAGTCTAATCCCACTTTCCAGCTCTTGGTCCATAGTCTTATGTAGGTTGTGGCACTTCAAGCGCATATCCAAGTATTTTTTAAATGTTTCTGCCCTTCAGGCAGTGAATTCCAGATCCCCACAAGCCTCTGGTTGAAAGGATTTCTCCTTGAATTCCCTCTAAACCTTCCATCACTTAACTGAAACCATTGGTCCCTGAAGCAAGCACAAATGTGATTATTTTCGAGCTGTACCAGAGATAGTCATTAGTAACAGGCCAGGTGCAGCTGGGGCTTGAGGTCAAGTGCCACTTGTCAGAGTCATTCAGAGCCTTATTTTAGTTCAAGAGCTGCAGGCGCCCTGCAGTAGACACTGTCAGATATACTAATGGTCTGGTTTGCACCAGATTGTTGCAGCTTTTTAGAAATTCGTTCACAGATGTGGGTGTCGCTGGCAAGGCCAGTATTTATTGCCCATCCTTAATTGCTCTAGTTGCCTTGTCACACTAAACAAATGTGTTCAGGAATAGTCCCCTAAATATCATTAAAAACAGGATGCTGCTGGTGATGGGTTTGGATCTCGTGCTGAGGTACGGCTGTGTTTGATGACATATGGACACCATTTGACCAGTAGGGGAGCATATGTTCCCAAGGCAACGTCATGAGCATTCTCACTCATCTTCTGCCAAACCTTGGTCTCAATTTCTGTCTCTGTGCAAATTTATTGTAATTTATGTTTGAGAATGGCTTTCAATATCCAGAATCATACAGCACAGAAGGAGGCCGTTTGGCCCAACATGCTTATACCAGCTCTTTGAAATAGTTGTCCAATTAGTCTCGTGGCTTCCTCATAGCCCTGCAAATCGATTACATTTTTGGTTGCCAAATCTGGTTAGAGGAATTCTTGAAGGTTTGATGACGGGTCACTCTGTCCATGTAATATTCAAGCCGGTGATGCTAGATCACATGATATCTGATCACATGACTTTTATGAATGTTATTGCATTTACTTTTATAAAGGTTGGGCCAAAGCTTGTTTAGTATTTTCCTCATGATTTTGCGCTGGATGCTGTTGTGTGAGAACTTCCAAGAACCAGGAGGCAACCCATGGGTGAGTGAAGAGGGTAGAATTGAGAGAGGGGAAGAGGGGACATCGAGGGAGGGGAAGGGGGGAAATCAAAGGAGGGGAAAGGGGGAGATTGAGTGAGGGGATGAGGGAAAATTGAGGGAGGAGAAAGGGAAATTGAGGAGGGGGGAATCAAAGAAGGGGAAAGGGGGAGATCGGGTGAGGGGAAGAGGGGAAATTGAGGGAGGGGAAAGGGGAAATTGATTGCAGGGGTGAGGGAAATCAAGGGAGGGGGCAAGGGAGAACCGATGGTGGGGAAACAGAGTGAGGGAAAACAGAGGGTGAGGGAGAGGGGAAAATGAGAGAGGGAAAAGTGATGTGCTTGGTAACTGGGGGCATGGAAGAGGGTAGCCAAGGAGCCTTCCAATTTCAGACCCAGGCCCTTTTCAAGAATTTTAGTTGACACCACATCTAAATAGGTTTCTGCTGTTGGGACATAATCGGGACATCACTGCATGAGGTGGCTGTGTTGGTGTCTCATTTACATATATAATACCAAGCAGTGCTCATAAAAAGCAGAATATCCAGTCCAACAGGTGATGGATGCGGACGATCCAATTGGAGAACAGAGCTTGAAGAGTGAGTTTTACGGGGGGGGGGACAAATTACTTGCACATGCTCACCTGCAACTTCCCCTCCAAGTCACTCACCATCCTGACTTGGAAATATATCGCCGTTCCTTCACTGTCGCTGGGTCAAAATCCTGGAACTCCCCCCAAACAGCACCGTGGGTGTACCTACACCACATGGACTGCAGCGGTCCAAGAAGGTGACTTACCACCACCTTCTCAGGGACAATTAAGGATGGGCAATAAATACTGGCCCAGACAGCGACACCCACACACTGTACACGAATAAATTAAAACAATGCCGGAAGACACTGATGGGACCTCAGGCAGTCCTCAGGAAGGAAGAAAACATGTCTCACAGATTTAAATATAAGTCCAGGCATTTTGGTTGGACAATCATTGGACACCCCGGTAAGAAAAGTGGAGTGTCAGGTTTTAGAGGCCGGTGGGGAGGCAAAAAGGTACCATCTTGGTGGTTGTGCCCCCGATGGACACAGGGGACCCCCAAAGGAGATAACCCCCATTTGTTCCCAACAGCAGACCCCACTGTCAAAGCTGCTGGGTTGCTCGTCATTCCCATGAAGGGTGGAATGAACCATTTAAATGACAGTTTATTGTCCATTTAATGGCCTCAGTAGGCGTAAGGGCGGGCAGGCTGCCTGACGTCTTTCTTGTCCCCCATAATATGGCGGATTGGTGGTAGCAGGTGGGAAGGCAGCTGTCTGGCCACCCATTTTACTTTAAGTGCCCTCCTGCCTTCAACTATGCTGGAGGGTGGGGTGGGCTGTAAATACACCCCTAAATCCCAGTAACTAAACTAAGGGCAGAATTTTCAGTGCCCACTGGAGTCAGGTGGCAATTGCCTGCTCTGCCAGTCAATGGCAGGCCACGGTTCCTGCTGTTGGATGTCGGGAACTTCATCGTAATACATCTGCATATCGTTATAAGTCCAGCACACCGGAATCATCCCCCCACGCTAGACCTTCCGGGCACATCAGCATGATTGCACGCCGGTGTGTTTCACAACATGCACCTGGTGGGCTGCACTTCACTTGGGACTTCGAGGTTTGTTTGCCTACCTTGCTTCGGGCAGCACTCACAGTCATCAGCGCCAGGCTTCACAGGCAGCACCACATCACTTTTAGGGGGGCCACATGGGCAGGTCTCTACCTACCAGGCCAGCCATACTGCAGGATGGCTTTTCAACAGCTGCAGGGCTAGGGTTTGCTTGGGGAAGGGGGAGAAGCGGCCTCAGGCAAGGGGAGAAGCTGCAGGGCAAAGGCTGTATTGGGGAAGTGGGGTATCCCAGGGTGTGTGTGTATGGGGGTGGGGGGACACATATTGATCTGTGCAAGTGACCTCAAGATGGCGAGAGCTGAGGAGGTAGTCTCCAGAGGAGATGAGGCCAAATGGACATGTGAGTGTATGTGGGTGAGAGAGTGAGTGGTGATGTCCCTTGAGCTGGCAGTGAGTGAGATGCCAGTGAATGTGTGATGGGCACAAGTGATGAGCTGTTTTCCTTACCCTGGTGGCATGGATGAGATCATTCATTCCTCTATCTGTATTGGATGGCCAACCTCTTCTGTGCAGCATTGGCACTGATCACTGCTGCCATCGCCTACCAAGCCAAGTGATAATGTTGCTGCACTTCCTGCTGCTAGAGCGGGGGTAGAGGACATCACGGTGGGCGTCCAAAAGGCACACGAGAGGTGCGTGGGGGGGGCTGCAGTCTCCTTGCCTTTCATGGCATGCCTTCTGTGCAGCAGTTCTGGGCTGGAAGCACTGAGACATGTGCGTGCAACTGTACTTTAAATTTGGCGCCTGGAGTGAGGAAGAGGTGAAGGCGTGGCGAGCGAATCGGAGCCCACCCACCATCGAAGTGGCGTATTTCCTGGGAATGCATGATGAATGAGGCGGGATTGGCACGATACGGCGTGAAAAGCTGCCATCGCGGCCAACGGGTAAAACGTCCTTTTTCCTGCCCACTACCGCACCTCGTGCAAATTTGGCACAATTCTGCCCTAAATCTCAGCCAGCAGCTTGGCTCTTGCCCTTGTCTCTAATCACAGTTCGATAATAATGATGCTTCAGTCCGAGTTGCTGTACAAGCCCCATAAACACAACGACCCCCAAATTGACCCCTGTGAGTTACGCCAAGACTCCCCAACTGGCAAGACAGGTTTGGTAATCAAATCCACTGAGAAGCACATCCCTGGTTCGAATTGTGTGTGGAAAGATGCCCAAATTAATCTGAAATTTATGAAGTAATGGGGAAGATTAATGGACTCTGGCTTGGCTCAGTACGCGGCCCACACCAGGATTTGTGCTCATAGTCCAGCTCATTACCCCACTGCAGCACTGAAGAAAAGTCACATTATTGGAGGTGGTGTTCTTCGAATGAGGTATGAAGCTAAGCTCCACAGCAAGCTAAAGTTTTCGTTTCACTGTCTGGAGAAAAACAGGGAATTCTCGCACCGTAGTGGAAACAACAGATTCATTTTGGGGAGCGTTCCTGGTGTGAAATGAATGCCAGGTTTAATTAAATAACAATGATGTGTGAAATGCTTCGAGACCCAGGAGGCAAGGTTGTTTCAACAACTGATTATAGGCAGAATTTTGCCATGGGCGTGCGGGGGGCGGGACCGGCATGCCGACACATGGTGATGTCAGGCGTGTATCCCGACGTCACAACGCGTCATTCAGAGTTCCAGTTCGGCAGGCGCGCACCCGAGTCGGCTGCACGCCCGCCAAACTGTCAAAGGCCTTTTAAGACCATTTAACTCTCAATTAAAATAATTAACGGAGCTGCCCGTCCAACCTTGAGGTTGGTTGGGGTGGGGGGGGTGGGGGGGCGGCGGAAGGCGAAGATCCCAGGCGGCCTTCGCATTTTTCATGGAACCTCACCCACAATGAGATTCCATGAATGATTTTAAATTTTGACAAAAATTTTTAATGAACTTAATACACGTGACCCAGCTCATGTGACAATTTCACACGAGGGGACATGTCATGAAAATTTTCTCACCACTTTATTAAACTTTATGGACTTAAAGCTAATCTCCCTGAGGCACGGCTGTGAAAGAGCACACTCCCGACTCAGGCAATCCTCTCCGCCCGCACAGGGAGCCCACAGCACTTGCAGGCTTTAATTGGCCCACCCATGTAAAATGGTGGCGCAGACCCAAACGGGGGTGCCGATCAGGTCCGTGTCCACTCCCACCTAGCCTGCCCGACAGGCAGAAAATTCTGCCCTATGTGTTTGCTGAAAATGGCTTAGTTGCATATTAAAATGGCAAAATTTTGGCTAAACAGGTAGGCTTTTTTAAAACAAAAACAGAAACAGAATTACCTGGAAAAACTCAGCAGGTCTGGCAGCATCGGCGGAGAAGAAAAGAGTTGACGTTTCGAGTCCTCATGACCCTTCGACAGAACTTGAGTTCGAGTCCAAGAAAGAGTTGAAATATAAGCTGGTTTAAGGTGTGTGTGTGGGGGGCGGAGAGAGAGAGAGAGAGAGAGAGGTGGAGGGGGGGTGTGGTTGTAGGGACAAACAAGCAGTGATAGAAGCAGATCATCAAAAGATGTCAACAACAATAGAACAAAAGAACACCTAGGTGTTAAAGTTAAAGTTGGTGATATTATCTAAACGAATGTGCTAATTAAGAATGGATGGTAGGGCACTCAAGGTATAGCTCTAGTGGGGGTGGGGAGAGCATAAAAGATTTTTAAAAAAATTTTTTAAAAATAATGGAAATAGGTGGGAAAAGGAAAATCTATATAATTTATTGGAAAAAAAAGGACGGGGGAAACAGAAAGGGGGTGGGATGGGGGAAGGAGCTCACGACCTAAAAGTTGTTGAATTCAATATTCAGTCCGGAAGGCTGTAAAGTGCCTAGTCGGAAGATGAGGTGTTGTTCCTCCAGTTTGCGTTGGGCTTCACTGGTACAATGCAGCAAGCCAAGGACAGACATGTGGGCAAGAGAGCAGGGTGGAGTGTTAAAATGGCAAGCGACAGGGAGGTTTGGGTCGTTCTTGCGGACAGACCGCAGGTGTTCTGCAAAGCGGTCGCCCAGTTTACGTTTGGTCTCTCCAATGTAGAGGAGACCACACCTTGAGTGCCCTACCATCCATTCTTAATTAGCACATTCGTTTAGATAATATCACCAACTTTAACTTTAACACCTAGGTGTTCTTTTGTTCTATTGTTGTTGACATCTTTTGATGATCTGCTTCTATCACTGCTTGTTTCTCCCTACAACCACACCCCCACTCCACTTCTCTCTCTCTCTCTCTCCGCCCCCCACACACACACCTTAAACCAGCTTATATTTCAACTCTTTCCTGGGCTCGAACTCATGTTCTGTCAAAGGGTCATGTGGACTCGAAACATCAACTCTTTTCTTCTCCGCCGATGCTGCCAGACCTGCTGGGTTTTTCCAGGTAATTCTGTTTTTGTTTTTGTTTTGGATTTCCAGCGTCTGCAGTTTTTTTGTTTTTATCTTAGGCTTTTTTAAAAAATTGAAATGGACCTGAATCAGTTAAAGGAGCAACATGCCGTTTTTTACTATTAACGTATACTTTTACCTCTGGGAATCTGTATTTTTTCATCTATTGAACTAGCCTACTTCCACCCTCCTCTCTGACAGAGAGGAGTGAAAGAGGGGCTTATTTTATCTGTCACGCTGCCACAACACTAGAAAATGTGAATAAGAAGCACTTGGCTGAAAATGTGCAGCAGCAACTTATGCAGCCAGTGTTTCTGATCTGGTAGAAATGTAACTGCTTATAATTTACATTTAAATGTTTAAAAATAATTTTCCATCATGCAACTGCAGCATTTGTTTTACATTTAACAGATAAATTAATCATACGCCACCTTGAATGCCAGTGTTATCTTGGCTGCTGATAAAGGAATAATTGTTTCATCCTGAGTTGCTAGATCTGTTCGAAATCTATCCCATGTAGCATGGTGATCGTTTTGTGTGGCACTACCACCGTGCTAAATGGAATAGATTTGGAACAGATCTAGCAACTCAAGACTGGGCAGCCATGAGGCTCTGTGGGCCATCAGCAGCAGCAGAACTGTACTCGAACACAATCTGGAACCTCATGGCCCAGTGTATCCCCCACTCTACCATTACCATCAAGCCAGGGGATCAACACTGTTTCAATGAAGAGTGCAGGAGGACATGCCAGGAGCAGCAGCAAGCATACCTAAAAATGAGGTTTCAACCTGGTGAAGCTACAACACAGGACTGCTTGCATGCCAAACAGCATAAGCAGCAAGTTATAGACAGAGCTAAGTGATTCCACAACCAACTGATCAGATCTAAGCTCTGCAGTCCTGCCACATCCAGTCGTGAATCGTAGTGGACAATTAAACAACTCACTGGAGGAGGAGGCTCCACAAGTATCCCCATCCTCAATAATGGGGGAGCCCAGCACATCAGTGCAAAAGATAAGGCTGAAGCATTTGCTACAATCTGCAGCCAGAAGTGCCAAGTGGATGATCCATTTCGGTCTCCTCTGGAGGTCCCAGCGTCACAGATGCCAGTCTTCAGCCAATTCGATTCACTCCACATGATATGAAGAAACATCTGAAGGCACTGGAACACTGGCCTCTACCCGGCTATGTGGAAAATTGCCCAGGTATGTCCTGTACACAAAAAGTGGGACAAATCCAACCTGGATAATTACCGCCCCATCAGTCCACTCTCAATGATCAGTAAAGTAATGGAAGGGGTCATCAACAGTGCTATCAAGCGGCATTTGCTTAGCAATAACCTGCTCACTGACACCCAGTTTGGGTTCCACCCGGGGCACTCAGCTCCTGACCTCATTACAGCCTTGGCTCAAACATGGATAAAAGAGCTGAACTCCCAAGGTGAGGTGAGACTGACTGCCCTTGACATCAAGGCCGCATTTAACTGAGTGTAGCATCAAGAAGCCCTAACAAAACAGGAGTCAATGGGAATCAGGGAGAAAACTTTCCACTGGTTGGAGACATACCTAGCACAAAGGAAGATGGTTGTGGTTGTTGGAAGTCAATCATCTCAGCTCCAGGACATCACTTCAGGAGTTCCTCAGGGTATTGTCCACGGCCCAGCCATCTTCAGCTGCTTCATCAATGACTTTCCTTCCATCAGAAGGTCAGAAATGGGGATGTTCGCTAATGATTGCACAATGTTCAGCATGATTCGCAACTCCGCAGATACTGAAGTAGCCCATGTCCAAATGCAGCAAGACCTGGACAATATCCAGGCTTGGGCTGACAAGTGGCAAGTAACATGCCAAACAAGTGTCAGGCAATGATTATCTCCAACAAGAGAGAATCTAACCATCACCCTTTGATGTTCAATGGCATTACCATTACTGAATCCCCTACTATCAACATCCTGAGGGTTGCCGTTGACCAGAAACCGAACTGAACTATCCATATTAATACTGTAGCTACGAGATCAGGTCAGAGGCTAGAAATCGTGCGACGAGTAACTCACCTCCTGACTCCCCAAACCCTGACCACCATCTACAAGGCACAAGTCAGGAATGTGCTGGAATACTCCCTGCTTGCCTGGATGAATGCAGCTCCCACAACACTAAGGAAGCTTGACACTGTCCAGGACAAAGCAGCCCATGATTGGCACTACATCCACAAATATTCATTCCCTCCACCGCCAACACACAGTAACAGCAGTGTGTACCATCTACAAGATGCACCGCAGGATTTCACCAAGGCTCCTTAGACAGCACCTTCCAAACCCACGACCATCACCACCTGGAAGGACAAAGGCAGCAGACACATGGGAACACCACCGCCTGGAAGTTCTCCAAGTCACTCACCATCCTGACTTGGAAATATATCGCCGTTCCTTCACTGCTGCTGGGTCAAAATCCTGGAACTCCCTCCCTAACAGCACTGTGGGTGTACCTACAGCACATGAACTGCAGCGGTTCAAGGAGGCAGCTTACCACCACCACCTTCTCTAGGGCAACTAAGGATAGACAATAAATGCTGGCCCAGCCAGCAAAGCCCATATCCCGTGAATGAATAAAAAAAATGTGATGGCACGACAATGTGCTTTGTAAATGCACATATTCTTATTAAAGTGTCCAAATGCAAACAGATTTATTTGCTGCGCAGTTTCTGAATTTTCAATGGCGGTAGTCACTGCATGAATAGAGATATATGGCTACTCTCCAATTTTCCCGTCCCGCTCGCAACAGTACCTGCCACTGGCTGGGCCGGAAAATCTTGGCCATTAATAACTATTTAAAACATTTTTAAAATTTACTTCACCCAGAATGTGGTGGAGGCCTGGAACTTAACTGCCTGTAAGGCTGAGGCAGAAACCCTAATTGCATAAAAAAAAAATTTGAATGTGCACTTGAAATGCTGTAACCTACAGGACTACAGACCAGCAACAGGAACGTGGGATTAGGCAGGATTGATCTTCCTTGGCCGGTGTGGATATGATGGGCTGAATGGCCTCCTTCTGTGCTGTATGTTTTCTATGTTTCTTGTTAGAGATTGATGTATGTGAGATATAAGTGTATGTGACTACAGATAAATTCTAACAGTTACGAGGATACTGGGGGTAAGGCAGGAAAGCGGAGTTGAGGCCACATCATATCAGCCATCAACTTATTGACTGATGGAACAAGCTCGAAGGGCTGAATGGCCTACTGCTGCTCCTAGTTCTTATATTATTATGTTCTTTTGATAAAAATAAGACATAATGAGCTAAGCACACAAATTCACAGCTGGCTTAATGGTTCAGCCTACAACTTGGACTCTGTTCTGTCTTTAGGGATAGACCAGAATAGGTAGGGTTTCGTCAAGCAAATATGCAGAAAAAAGCTTTGGCATCAATTCCTCGAGTGGTGCTTCATACCCAAAGCAATTTCTTTCTCTGTGACTCACTTAATAATTAGGAAGTTAAACCAGCGATGGGTAGCATTACACAACAATAGTGATTTTTGGACCTTATCCTGTAGGATTCATTTTAAGCATCTTCATGTGTTAATCATATTTATTTACGATCTCCCCAGTCTTCTCTGGCAAAATTCAGTGAGGGATGAGGCAATAAGTTGTGGGTTGAAGTGCCGAACGATGCAGTTAGGTCTTGTCAAGATTAGAGATAAGCAATAGCTCACACTCCCTCGTGAGTATCAAGTTCTTGCCCATCCAAGAGTCTGTCCAACAAGACAGAGCACAGGGGCCAAAATGCAGGCAGAAACCACCTGGGGACTGTGATGATAACTTACTTCAAGAAAAAAGGTGACAGAAGCAAATTCAGCAAAATGGATAGCACCTGGTAGTCTAGGCAAACACTATTAAATCAGGTGTGATACTTTAAGGCGGTGTTTGAACTATTCCCAATGTAGACTGCTCACTTTCATAATCTTTGTGTTTCAGGATTTTTAATAGGTTCATGGAGTCATTATGACACAGAAGGAGATAGATCGACCCATCAAAACTATGCTGGCTCTCTGTACAGGAATCCAATCAGTCCCATTCCCATGCTCTATCCCCATAGTCCTGCAAGTTTATTTCCCTCTGTCCATCCAATTTCCTTTCGAAATCATTGATAATCTCTATGCATTATCCTTGCATAATGTCACAAAGTTCCAATTTTTTGTATATAAATTCTAACTACATGGAACAGTGTTCTTGAGAATCAAGTCTCTACTTTCTTTACTCCTTTCATATAAGATGACATTATTTAGAGAAGATAGCTTTTTTTGAAAGGAATTGATGAGAGTAACTGGAGAGAACCTTTTTCCACCTATAGGTCAACCTTAAACTCATAACAAGGCTTTTCAGGAGAGAAGTCAGCAGACACTTCACACAAGGGGTAATAGAAGCAATAGGTGCTAGCTGCATACACTGCAGTAGTTCAAGAAGGCAGCTCACTACTACCTTCTCCAGGGCAATTGGGGATGGGCAATAAAAGCTGGCCTAGCCAGTGATGCCCACATCCCATGAATGAATAAAAAGAAGCTCAATTAATAATTTTAATTCTGAAATTGATAGTTTTTTTTACCAGCCAAGAGTATAAGGGATATGTTGCTAAGATACAAACGGGGTTAGGGTACAGAGGGGCCATAATCACACTGAATGGTGGAACAGGTTCGAGGGTGTGGATGACTTCCTTCTGTTCCTGTGTCCTGTGACTTCAAAATTCAAAGGAGTTTGCTTCAGTTTTTAACACTACTATAGACCAGTTAACTAACAGCACAAGTTTCTCCCGTATTTTGATGCCAAGGAGTAAATCTCTGCACGATGTAAAAGTGAGATAATAGAAAAAAGGAAAGATTTGCATTTCTATATCACTTTTTCCAAACGCCGGATGTCTCAAAGCACCTACAGCTGGTCAAGTACTCTTTTGAAGCGTAGTCATTGTTCTAAAGTAGGAAATGTGGCAGCACATTTGCACACAGCAAGCTCCCATAAACAGCAATTTGATAGTGGCCAGATAACATGTTTATGTGATGTTGATTGAAGAATAAATATTGGCCAGGATATCAGGGATAACACCCCTGCTCTTCTTCAAAATAGTGCCATTGGATCCTTTACATCCACCCAAGTAAGCAGATAGGGCCTCAGTTTAACACCTGATCTGAAGGATGGCACCTTCAACAGTGTAGTGCTCCCTCAGCACTGCACTGGAGTGTCAGCTTTGCTTTTTGTGCTCAAGCACTGGGCTGGAATTTGAACCCAGAACCTTGTGACTCTAAGACATCCATGCTACCAACTGAGCATGACTCAGTAGAACTTTAGCTGTTAATTAAGTGCTTCCCTTAAGATGTAAAGAGGCAGTGTAACTGTTCAAGTTAAGGGCAACCAACTGGTATGGAACCAGGTTGGCAAAAGTTGGTTGTCTTTTTTATGGGCAACATCTACCTAACCCTCCAACACAATTGTTAAATTTTCATGTGACTTATCTTTGGGGAAGAAAGTTTTCTGATGAAGCCGTTTTTAAGTAAACAAGGAGCTGTTTAATGATAAGCAGTCAGGTTGGGCTTTTTTTTAATGAATGTAAATCTAGTCTGCAGTTTTCTTATCTGCCTGATGGTATGTGGCTGTAACTGAGATTGCAAAGATATTGGCTTTGAGCACAAATTGGTGAACCACAGTATATTTTGTTGGTGTCTCGTTGATGGCAAGCTCCCAGCATTGGCATCATTATGTTTTGATGGGAGCTTCAGCCTGTTTTGATTGACACTTTAGTTAAACAGATATCAAAGAGTTGGACAGAAACAGCTGCACTACATCTGGCTCCAGTCAACGCCGTGATTTAGTCAGCAGACTATAGCTTGAGAAATTGCATCTGTTCTACAATTGTGAGCCTTAATTACAACCCGTTGTAAAATGAATGGCCCGATATTGTTTATTATGATTAATTGACCTGGCGTCATTATCTATTGGTCTAGCACTAATGAAACATTCCAAGTGCAATGATTAATTTATCCATTAAGATGTCTACCTTAGCTCAGTCAATAACACTCCCGCCTTTGAGTCAGAAGATTCGTGTCCCACTCCAGAGATTGAGCATATAATCTTAGCTGAATGTCCCGGTGCAGTACCGAGGGAGTGTTGCATGGTCAGAGGTGCTGTCTTTTGGATGAGACATTAAGCTGAAGCCAATTTTCTGCTCTCTCGGATGGGTGCAAAAGATCTCACAGCCGCTATTTTAAAAAAGAGCAGGGGAGTCCTGACCAGTATTTATCCCACAACCAAAATCACTAAAATAGATTATCTGGTCATTATCATGTTGCTGTTTGTGGAATCTTGCTGTGCATCAATTGGCTGCTGCCCTAAATTAATAACTTTCCCAAATTACAACAGGAACCATATTTCAAAAATAATTCATTGGCTGTAAAGAACTTTGAACTGCCCTGAGGTTGTGAAAGGCACATTGGAAATGCAAATTCTTTCTTCTAGTTGCCAACATTAATTCAGACAGAGAACAAAACCCTGAATCATTCAACAGCCAACGTGGGTGACAGCCCACAACCAGATTGGCAGTAGTTTCTAACCTGGATTATAGTTAACTGCATCACCGTTCTTGTAGAATGATCCTTCAGAGCGTTGTGTAGTGGATCTTACGCCTCCATTCCTCACAGTCCTCCTCTGCTTTGTGGTTGAGAAGATCCCTGCATGCTGACACCTAAGGTCAGATTACATCAGTTTACATTGAATTTATAGCACAAAACAGACTGACAAGCCCAGAGGTGGAACAGTATCAGGAAGCCAGCCCACCCAATGGGGTTTTCCGATTATTTCGGGGCTCCCCACTTCCAAACTGAGTCCGCGAAGATTCTGGCCATCTTCTCTATGTCTGCTCTATCACACTTTTCCATAGATTTAAAGGCCTCTGTCAGGTTTCTATTTTTTTTTTAGAGAAAATGTCTCCAGCCTGTTTAGTCTTTCCTGTTAGAACCTCATGCCTTTCATGACCACAGGACATCCCAAAGTGCTTTACAGCCAATTGTGTACTTTAGAAGTATTGTCACTGTTGAAACATAGGAAGCACAGTAGACAATTTGCACACAGCAAGCTCCCACAAACAGCAACGTGATAATGACCAAATAGTCTGTTTTTGTGGTGTTTATTGAGGGATAAATATTGGCTAGGACAACAGGGATAACTTCCCCGCTCTTCTTTGAAATAGGGCTGTGGGACCTTTTACATCCACCTGACCGGGCAGACAGAGCCTGAGTTTAACATCTCACCTGAGAGACATTAGCTCCAACAGTGCAATTCTCCCCTCAGTATTGGCATGGGGTGCCAGCTTTGACATTTGTGCTCAACTCCTAGAGTGAAACTTGAACCCACAACCCCCTAACTCAGAGATAAGGATGCTACCAACTGAAACACAGCTAACACTTAGGTGGGTTGGGGGGGGAGGGGGAATGTAAAATACAAAGGAAGGAGGGAAGAGAAGGACATAAGAAAGGGACTTGTGGTGGTGGTGGGGGGGCGGGGGGCGTGGGAGGAAGAGGTGACAAGGGTGATGAGGAGAGAAGAAGGGGGAGAGGAAAAAGAAGAGGGAAAGAGGAAATGGATGTGCGAGCAGGAGAGAGCAGCCAGGAATCAGGCAGGTTCTTTACCGGGTAAGCAGTTGCTCTGTTGGATTACCACCCATGTGATGAAAACAAACTAGTCCTTCCACCTTTCCAATCTTTTCTGGTATTTGCAACTATGACAGCATAGAACTGTCCATTTTCAAAGTAATTTCTTAAATGTTCACCCACACAAAAGCAGAAAGGTGGTATAAAATAAACATCCATTTTGTGACAGAAAGCTCACCTCAATCGTAAGTCATAACGTTTGTAGGCGAGGGGGAAAAGGGAGGGGCGTGAGACTGAGTTGTTCTTGCAGGGAGATGGCATGGAAATGGCAGGCTAAATGGCTTCATTCTCTGCTGTCACCATCCTAAGATTCTGTAGTGTGAATGCTAACAGAAAATCACAGCAATACAGAATAGATTAGCCATTAATAAGTGTTCTTTATCAGTTCTGGGTCTGTACTGGGTTTTATATTGCCCAGGAGAGCCTGACATTTCCTTCTTTATTTTTATCAAGAGGCTTATTAGAAGTGTGGTGCTTTGATGTTGAAACCAATAGTTAAAAATACATAATGCTAAAAGGAGCAAGGTTAATTAACATTTTACATTTTTCCCACTCTGCAGCTGCTTTTCTGGTTTTAATATTAAGGCATCTTTAGAAGTAAGACTTTGTGCCAACTTTAAGAGTTTCACAGTTTTAAATAGGATCCCGAGGGCCCTTCACTGGTTATAAACAAATACTACAGACCTGCTTTCTTGGCGATGATAGCCCAATTTTTATGAATAATCAGGAACTATCTTTCCATTCTTAATCTTTAACTCTCCTTTTAGCAGTTCCAGTAGCATTTTTGTGTACAGTTTCTTAAGGACACAGTTACATTTTCTCTAATTGTGTTAAGCTCTGAATCCATTCAACAATTTCTGTACCTTTTACATACCTCTTTATAATTATTCAGCATTGCAACCTGTAAAAAAAAATCAGTTTATAGAATTGTTAAAAGATAAAAAGCTGAACAAACAATTCTGTGTTCAAGAATTAAAATCTAGCAATTAACCTTGGTTTACTAAGATTTGTAAACTTATCATTAAATAGGCCACAGTCATTTCATTGTATCTGGTGGTTGGTATGTCTAGTCTATCATTATATCACACTGTTATACTATCGTTTTATTATACACTCATCTTTCAGTCAGAAATTTATGGGTTCAAGTCCCCATTCACGTGACTTCAGCCCATAATCTGACACCCCAGTGCAGTACTGAGAGAAGGCTGCATTGTCAGAGGTGCCATCTCTCGGATTAGACATTAGTGTGGGGTACCCTCTGCTCTCTTGAGTGGATGTTCAAAGAAGAACACAGGACATCCGCATGTCCTGATCAATATTGATCCTCCAGCCAGCACTGCTAAAGATTATCCGGTTATTATCTGACTCTTGTTTGTGGGAGCTTGCTGTGTGCAAATTGGCTGAGTTATTTCCTACATTACAACAGGAAGTTCAACTCAAACATAACTTACTTGACTTCCTCTCTTATAACTGAACTGACAATTGACTAATTATTGTTCAACATGGTCCCCCTCTATAAGAGCTGTCTTGTAAATCTTTGACTTTATAAATATTGGCCAACACTCAGAGTATTCTGAACATTTATGGAACACTCATGGCACAGATATGGAGGATAACCCTTCTCCCTTCACTGGTATGGGAAATTTGAGTCTAACCTAGCCTGAGTGTCAGCTGTAAGTTTCACTAAGTTTAGCAGTCTCATTGCAACTTTTTGTGGTCACAGCTGCAAAACTACCCATTTAAAGCAGCAAATGGATTGTGTTGGTGGTTTCTCAGAGAAGGCATGAAGGCAGGCTGATTTCCGCAGGGCAGAATTTTACACTTCCTCCCGCGGGTGGGATCTTCTGGTCCCGCCGAAGCCAATGGACTTTTGAATGGCTTGCCTCATTTTCCAACCCCCTCCCCGGTGAAGGGGTTGTAAAATTCCATCGTCCATGCTGGTACATCGGGGTGTACTCTTCCGAATTTTGGATTAAAAATTTGTAGTAAAGGGAGGTTTAATTTTACTTAACCCCTGCATCATCTGACCTGGGAGCACTTAGGGGGAGGTGATGGCATAGTGGTATTGTCACTGGACCACTATCCCAGGGTAATGCCATGGGGACCTGTGTCCTTTGGCAGATGGTGAAATTTGAATTCAATAAAAGCCTGGAATTAAAAGTCCGATGATGACCAGAAAACCATTGTCATAAAAATCCATCTGGCTCACTTATGTCCTTTAGGGAAGGAAAGCTGCATCCTTACCTGGCCTGGCCAGGTAAATGAACAAGGGCAATTAGGGATGGGTAATAAATGCTGTCCTAGCCAGTGATGTCCACATCCCATGAACAAATTAAAAGAAATACTCACACACTAAGGGAGCTGTTTCTCCTCAGTTTATATAGAACTTGTGCCAAAGTTAGGGTGATCTTTAGATTCCCCCATCATGCATCTGTCAGCCTGATGCATGATGGAAAAGCCAGGCAATGGAAATATTCTACAAATGGAATGCATTTTCCACATTATATAATTTTTTTCTTTATTCTTTCATGGGATGTGGGCATCACTGGCAAGGCCACCATTTGTTGCCCCATCCCTCCGTGCTCTTGAACGAAGTGGCTTGTTTGGCCATATCAGAGGGCAGTTGAGAGTCAGCCACATGGCTGTGTTGGCCAGACCATGTAAGGATGGCAGATTTGCTTCCCTGAAGGGCATTAAGTCAACCAGATGGGGTTTTTTACAACAGTCAGTGATAATTGTCATGGTCACCATCACTGAGACTAGCTTTATATTCCAGATTTATTAATTGAATTTAAATTCCACCAACTGCTGTGGTGGGATTTGAATGTATGTCCCCAGACTACTAATCCAGTACATTACCACTGCATCACCGTTTCCCCCATTGGAGTGTGATTGGTCTTGGGGCATGGAAAGCTAAACAAAGGTGATTGTGAATCAATATTCCTTTTTACAGCCCATCTCCTTTTCGTTTCCAAGAGGAGTTTCACCTCCAAAGCTCATAAAGGTGCCTTGATGTTATGGGAGTGCTGCAGAAAGAAGGGAGTCCAAAACAAAACCCTTCAAAGTGAGCTGGCAGCTACTATACTGAGCAGAGTTCCAACGCGAGGTTAAGCGTGCACGCTGTTATTAGCAAATCTGCTGGATTCCTCCAATGGTGTTCTTGAAGTCTGAAGTCAGGGGGTCCAGTTCCGCTGTCATACACACCAGTACACACCATTATGTGTTGGTAGCATGTGGTGCAGAACAGCCTGGCTTTTTCTTTTTAATGTTGTGCCCATAATGCTGACAGGAGCAGAACTATGCAGTGTTTCCGCTACTGTTAATGACTAAATCCTCTATAGCTCACTTCTCACAACCCTCTCAAACTCTTAATATTAATGATTTGTACATTAGCTGCCAGGCCCTAACACCAAATAAAGCCCAGATTAAACCAACTGAGGCCATAGCAAATCAAATAGATGGTTCTCGATTGGTATGTCAAACCTCCACACATGACGAAAGTTCCCAAAGTGGAGATAAGGAGCTCAGTACATGGAATTATGGTGGGTTTAAAATCTATTCTTTTTCTGATTGGCAGGGTGTGACGAGTGGAGTCCCACTTTTTACGATTTACATCAATGATTTAGATGCGGGGAGTGAACATGGTAACTAAATTTGCAAATGACACAAAGATAGGTAGGAAAGTATATTGTGAAGAGGACATGAGGAGGTTGCAGGTGGATATAGATAGGTTGAGTGAGTGGGCAAAGATCTGGCAAATGGAGTTTAATGTGGTAAAATGTGAAGTTGTTCACTTTGGCAGGAAGAACAAAAAAGCAGAGTATTACTTAAATGGAGAACGGCTGCATAATTCTGAGGTGCAGAGGGATCTAGGTGTTCTAGTACATGAGTCACAAAAAGTTAGTATGCAGGTACAGCAAGTAATTAAGAAGGCTAATGGAATGCTACCCTTTATTATGAGAGGGATTGAACATAAAAGTAAGGATGTTATGCTTCAGTTATACAGGGCACTGGTGAGACCCACACCTCGAATACTGTGTGCAGCTTTGGTCTCTTCATTTAAGGAAGGATGTAAATGCATTGGAGGTGGTTCAAAGGAGGTTTTCTAGATTGAAACCTGGAATGTGGTTTGTCTTATGAGGAAAGGTTGGACAGACTGGGCTTGTCCCCACTGAAGTTTAGAAGTGTGAGATGTGATTTGTTTGAAGTATACAAGATCCTGGACGGCCTTGACAAAGTGGACTTAGAAAGGATGTTTCCTCTTGTGGGTGAGTCCAGAACTAGGGGGCACTGTTTTAAAATTAGGGGTTGCCCTTTTAGGACAGAGAGGAGACTTTTTTTTTCTCAGAGGGTTGAGCGACTTTGGAATTCTCTGCCTTAGAAGGTGGTGGGGGGTGGGGGGGCCTTGAATATTTTTAAGGCAGAGGTAGATAGATTCTTGTTAGGCAAGGGCATCAAAGGTTATCAGGGTTAAATGGGAATATGGAAATTGAAACACAAGAAGATTATCTATGATCTTATTGAATGGCAGAGCAGGCTTGAGGGCTGAATGGTCTATTCCTGTTCCTATTTCTTATGTTCTATTCACTGCTGTTCTGCGGTGAAGTTTTCAGATCCCTAATACAGTCTGCCAGACCATGTCCCTGATTTGTTTCGATAAAGCAGTGAATGAGAGCAGGATCGTTTTGTGTTCAAAATTATGAGAGGTTTGAATAAGAGGCTTATAGCTACTGTGTGAGGAAGACTTTGATTCTATTAATCTGAGCTAGAGTCAAACCTCCCCAAGGTAAATAGGGAGAAACTGTTTCCACTGGCAGGAGGACTGTTAACCAGAGGACAGAGATTGAAGATCATTGGAGGCAGAACTTCAGGGAGATGAGGGGAGTTTCTTTTACGCAGTGAGTTTTTGTGATCTGGAAATGCCTGAAAGGATGGCGGAAACAGATTCAATAGAAACTTTCAAAATGATTTGGATATATACTTAAAAAGGAAGAAAAAAAGCAGGGCTCTGGGCACTTAGCAGGGGATTGGGACCAATTGTAGAGCTCGTTCACTGGCATGAGGGGCCAAGTGGCCTCCTTCTGTGCTGTGTGACTCTGTGTGTCTTTCCAGCTCATTTCTTAAGCTCAGATTTAGCAATGAACAAGCGTTGTAAATAGTGGCAGGTGAAGGTTAATGGCTGCGTGGCTTGGTTTGGTTTTGAGGTAGCAAATTCAGCACCAAACCAAAGCTTCTCTGTAATTAACTTTTTGCACAAGTAATTCTTACTTTTGATCTCCTCACTCAGCTGCAGAAGAACAACCAAGTAAGTATATATTTAGAAATTGAATTAAGCAAATTAAGCCCAATATACTCTGTCCTCCAGTTTTTCTGGGATGAAGTTAAGAGTGATTTATTTTTGGCAATCAAATTACAGTGTAGGTGAGATGAGTAATCCTTAGTTTTTAATGATACTGACTTTGATATTTGGAGCTATAACCATGGTAACGCTTCATAGGCCATGGTCCAACAGCTGTGAGTACCGAATCATATAACTGTTCACAAAGGAGTCTAAACAGTCTATGCTTTCAGGTTCTTGGAACACGGTGTCACTGCAACCAATTCAGTCCATGTCCTCAACCTTATCTATGAGCAAGGTTAGAGAATAGAAAAAACTGTTTATTTCCATTGGATGGATGGGTGCGTAGACCAAACTCCCAGAGAAGAAAGTTGATTTAGGGTGGCACTTGTGAGGAAGAGGAGGAAAGCCTCCTGAAGTCTTATCCAATGTTCTTCCCTTGTTAGCTGCAAAAATGGCTGCTGCATTTGTCGAAGCAGCAACGCTAACTGTGGGTTGAATTTTCATCCGCTCTTGGGAAAACCCGTCCTGTGCACTTTCATGGCTTGGAAAACACACCTATGTGACTTTACAAGGGACTTTCATCTTTTTACACAGGGGTTAGGTTCACAGTGCATTTTGCCTGCCACAGTGGATTGTGTGAGGAGTGTGGGCGCAGAGGCAGCCAGGCCTTGGCTCTCCAACGCAGCAGCCGAGCTCCCAACATCATTGAAAGGCCCTTATGCCTCAGCCCCTGCCCACCCCCATGCCACCTCACATTCCCCATGCCACCACTATGCCTCCCATGCCACCTCTGTTCCCCATATGTAAACTGCATGCCACTCACCCAAAATGCACCACATACAGTTCTTAGGAGGCATACAATAGGGGTTATTTTAAAATTATTGGAAAACTATTAATTCTCAAGCAATCTAAGAAATCCTTAAATCTAAACCCACTATCATTGATACTGGACCAAAAATCCAAGGGAAAGAATTGTAATCCTTTTAAGTGCCTATTAGGTTTGGAAACAAACAAGGAACCACATCAAAGATATATCTTGTTATTATAGGATCGCCAAAGTTTCAATAGATCGTGGAAGAATAAGACCACCTGCTGAGCTGAAGCTTCTGAAACCCAGCCAAGCATTCATTATGAAACAGCTGTCTTTCAAAAAGCTTCCAGCTCCACTGGATATTCATTTCAATTTCAAAGCAGCGTGCCTGTCAATCAATGGAGGGGGCACAGATGCAGACCATTTTTTCCACATTCAGAAGCAGAGTTTTTTAAAAAAAACACAGCAGACCTGCCAGTCCAATTAAATCAGAGCACAAAAACATGACAGCAGAGGACATTTTATTTTTACATTTTTTAATTCATTATGGTACTTTCTCAGTGAAGTACTTCAAAGCTCTTTTTGAGAAGTAAGACAGATTCATGATTATCTTTCCTATTGTCCCATGAATGTGCAACTAGTGTAGAACTTCCAGCAGATTCCAGAAATTCCAGGGCTCTGCACACACGTCATTCATTGTTGGCCTATCTTATGCGCTATGTTTTTTCAGCATGGAGTAGCCATTTGCACTGCTGTTTTATTGAGGGGAGACCTTGGTTACAGAAGCTTAATGCTTATCAATCCAAAATGGAGATCATTATTCCCAATCTGTTGCTCAAGAGTAATATTATTCCTCATTGCTGAGTCCAATTTTTACTAACATTCCATTTTAAGTCATACATGACCAGTTCAGACCAGTATTCTTATTTCCCAGTTTTTACAGTTTTTTCCTTCTGGGTTGTTTAGGAGAAAATAAAAGATGCATTTAGAGGGATGTTAGATAAATATTTAAGGAGAAAGGAATAGATGGTTATTCTGATAGGGTGAGATTCTGTATGGTGGGAAGTGACATGAGTGGAGCATAAACACCAGCATGGTCCAGTTGGGCTGAATGGCCTGCTTTTGTACTGTGAATTCTGAGTAATCCTATGGGCTGTTAAGGTCTCGAATGAGGACAGTCATATTGTCCAGGGCAATCCAAAGGGAGCCTTTCTTTAAGCAGTGAGTCTTGCAGTCATTGTAGCTCTTGATAATTCTGGCTCCTGTCTTCAGTACAGAGTGCATTGCCACAGCTGATGGGACACAGATGGACAATGCAGTTTGTTGTGCACCTGCAATGAAGAAATAGAGCCAATAGTGTGTGTCCAATCAGCACTCATGTCAACCTAACACCAAGCTCTGCACAAGGCTGATTAGCACTCCACCTAGTGGCATTGAAATATTTTCAATAGTCAAAACTACATTGATATGACTCCATGGGTAGAATTTTCTGCCTGTTGGGCGGACTGGGTGGGAGTGGGCGCAGGCGGGCACGGACCCAATCAGCGCAAAAGAGCGCAGAAAGGGAGATTAATTTTAAGTCCAAAAAGTTTAATAAAGTGGCGAGAAAATTTTTATGACCTGTCCCCTCCTGCGAAACTGTCACATGAGCTGGGACATGTGCATTAACTTCAATAAAAATTTTTGTCAAAATTTAAAATCATTCATGAAACCTCATCCCGCCCGTGGATGAGGCTCCATGAAAAATGTGAAGGCCGCCTGGGCTCTTCGCCTACCCCTCTGCCAACCTTAAGGTTGGACGGGCAGCTCCGTTAATTACTTTAATTGAGAGTTAAATGGCCATAATAGGCCTTTGACAGTTTGGCGGGCATGCAGCTGACTTGGGTGCGCGCCTGCCAAACTGAAACTCTGAATGTTGCACACAGTAGGAGCTCAAACCCTAAGGAAAATATAAGAACATAAGAAACAGGAATGGGCAGTCCGGCTCCTTCCTCCAGCCTGCTCCGCCATTCAAAAACATCTTCTACCTCAGCTCCACTCCCCCACCTGATCCCCATATCCTTTGATTCCCTTAGTGTAAAAAAAAAATAGCATGGTTAAAAGATCCAAATAATGACAGAAAATGCTGGAAACACTCAGCAGTTTTGGCAGCATCAGGGGCGGGCGGGTGGAGAGAGAAACAGTTAATGTGTCTGATGTTAACTCTGTGTAAGTGAATGTGTTTTGAGTGCTGCTTGAAAAGGGACATGGTGCCGAATCTTTTCACCATGCACTCATCAGGACAAAGGCAAGAATGCCAATCAAACACTCACAACAATTAATACTGCAGGAAAAAAAGATGTTGATTGATTGGCAAGTCACTGCCAACCAAGCAGCACCCACTCTGTCTTTCTCTCCATAGATACTGTTAGACCTGCTGAGTTTTCCAGCATTTTCTGTTTTTGTTTCAGATTTCCAGCATCTGCGGTATTTTGCTTTTACAAGAGGAGGGAATTGTGGGGGGAAAGCAAAAAAAGGAAAGTCTGTGATTGGGTGGAGGGCTGGAGAGGTTAGTTACCAAAATGATGATGGTGCAAGACAAAAGGAAGCGATAATAGATGACTGAAAAAACAAGAGATTGAGGAGATGCAAATGATTATGACCCGTAATGACAACCCACCTGTGCAAATTAACCTCCTCACTCTAACTCCTTCACAGAGATATTTTTAATGGAAAATTGCAGCCACGAGGTGCAAAAGAACATCTGCAGTAATTTTGAAAATAATTTCTGGGGCATTGTAAAGATTTTCAAACCTTAAAGATGGCATAGGACGACTGACAGAAAATATCTGATCCACGTGCGATATTTAATTATTCCCCAGAAATGAAAGCAAAAGTAAGAATGAGCAGAGCTCTCAGAGGGTTGGAATTCAAACAGGAAAGCTTCAGTCTTTCTGTCCGCTGTGGTTTAAATATTGCTGGGGGACCTTTTGTAGTGCTAACAACTGTCTGCTCCTGCTTGAGTTTATTTATAGCTTGTGTAACCTGTGCACAATAAGAAGCTCTCTCAAGTTTGGCATTCAAGGTTGGACATTTTAAACTCAGATGACAGTGACAGATTCAACCTGATGCCTCTCTTGGAAGGTTTATATCTGCATTAAACCTATCCCTCACTAGAAGGGCAGGTCAGTAAATACCAGCAATCAGAACACAGCAATAGGACTGTTTCTTCATAACTTTCCCCACCCCCCACCTCCCTCTGTTCATTGGTTTTCCCCAAAGCTCAGAAGCATACCCAATCCATTAGATTACACAAGATTTCAGATTGTTTTGGAAAATATCATTTTTCCTTCCACTTTAAAATCTCCGCCGCCCCCCCCCCACCCAACCTCATTGTAGGATTATACAACACAGCAGGAGGCCATTTGACCCATCATGCCTGTGTTGGCTCTTTGAAAGGGCTATCCAACTAGACCCACTCCCCCAGCTCTTACCACGCAGTCCTGCAAATTGCTGAAACCTGCAAATTTATGATTTCACTAGTGGTTTTGTAAATCTCAGTGGATCTCAATCTTCTTTTGGTTGAAAAGCACTCCTGTTCAAATGGAATTGTTATCACTGACACCTCCACCCATCTAAATTATAATACTATATCATACTTATAATATGAAAGTGCTGCATGTAAATCGTGTTTTAATAATGCTTTTAAAGACTTGCTTACAAGTATTAGCGAGATGGGTGTGACTGCAGAGTCTGTCTATCCGTGACGTGATGCTTGACAATGACACTCATAAATCATTCCATAGAAAAACCAATGTTTCATGGTTTTCAGGGAAAAGTGGGTGGAATTGCAGAATGTGGTCCCAAAAACACTCATAAAAATCCCTTGTAATTATTCTCAGAATTTGACTTAGTCTGGTAAAGCAGTAGCCCTGGGAGACTTGATGACACTAGCTCATCAGTGTTGTGCATCTCCCTGAGTGACAGCGCACCAATGCAAAAGGCTGCAGACTCCATTAGAGTTTGCTACATTACTCCACACGAGACATTTAACCAGAAGCAGCAGTAGATGGTTCTGATTAGCTATATGTTAACATGAATGCCCTAACCACAGTATCCTGGACGATTGCCTGCAACACCCACCTTAAGGCCAGCCCTGATCTATTAGTGCTTTCACATTATTTCACAGACCCCTGGAAAAATGGCTGTGTTGGACACAACTTGACACTGAGCTACATTCAGAGATATTAAGACAGTGGTAGGTTCAAAGGAGCAACTTAAAGGAGAGGAGAGAGCAGTGGAGAGAGGCGGAGATGTTTCTGGAGTTAATTCCAGAGCTTACAAATCTGCTCTACTGCAAGGGCTGTTTAATCAAATTGGACAAAATACAGATTGTCATGCATTCTCTTACCGTTTGAACTGAAAATAAGAACATTTATATGCAAATGAAGAGGGCACTCTTAGAGTACATACCTCTGCCATGCTGTGCTAACTCAAAGTTATTACAATTATATAGCTCTTCCTTAAGGCTTTTCTCTGCCTGGTTGATTCTCTGTTACTACAAAGCTGCAAAAAAGAAATCTTTTTATTCAGAGCTTCCATCTCACTGTGGGAGCCAATCCACTTCCAACAACCTGCTCTGAAAACCCTGCTCACATTTTGACAGCTGTGACAAATTGCACCACAGCAGCTGGGACAATCCACAACATTCTAAAACAATCGACAACATTCTAAATAAAACAACCCACCACATTCTGAAGAAAGGTCAATTCGCCCTATCTCACAATGTTAACGGATCCTTCAAAAAATTCCAGGGTCCGGATCCACATCTTCGCCAAAACCTAATCAGTTCTTCCATGGGCCATACTCTACCTGTGTACCAAGTTTCATTGAAACCTGTCCTCCAGTTTTTGAGATATATTGGGACCCAACATGGCGGGGCTTGAAAATGACAGCCATTGTTTCTAGACAAACATACTACCAAACAGATGAAAACCTTACCACAGCCCGCCTTCCGTGGCAGAGGTAAAAAGTAAGATTCCGGCAGAGTTTCCAAGATTGTTGATAAGCGAGTTAAAGTTTGCTACTGTAGGGAGCAACTGCCATTCAAACTGACCATTGAGTAATTCTCAGTATGTTTGACGTGAATTGGGCCTCTGATGTAAATTAGTTACACTCTGCACGTTCCATCAGATTTCTCAGAAGATTTTCTTTCACATTATCCATGTCTTATTCAGTCCCTGACATGAAAAGCACAGCAGCTCAATCAATTTCAGCACTGTCTTCAAATTAGCTTTTGTCTGGAGGGTGAATGTAATGTATTTTGCCTTCCTTCTTTTTCTGCTTTAGCGATTGCCAAATTAGAAAATAAATCACCTAAATTTCCCACCTGCGCTTTACTTACCACCCCAGGCACTAAATAAACCTCAGGAGAACACTGCTATTGTTATTCTTTAAACTGGACAGTAGAACATCACATTTAACAACAACAACTTGCATTTATGTAATGCCTGTTGCATAGTAAAGCATCGTAAGTTGTTGCACTAGAGGAATTATCCACCAAATTTGACACCGAGCCATGTTAGGAGATATGAGGGCAGGTGATTAAAGGCTTGGTCAAAAGGGTAGGTTTTGAGGAGCGTCTGAAAGAATGGGAGAGAGGCAGAGAGGTTTAGGGAGGGAATTGCAGGGTTTAGGGACCAGGAAGCTGGATGCATGGTTGCCAATTGTGGAGCAACTAAAATCAGGGATGCTCAAGTGGCTAAAATTAGAGGAACGCAGAAATCTCGGAGGGTTGTGGGGCTATAAGAGGTGACACAGATAGGGAGGGGCGAGGTCATGGGCGGATTTTAAAACGAGTGTAGATTTTAAAACAGAGGCCTCACTGGACTGGAAGCTAATCAAATTCAGCGAGCGCAGGGATGATGGATAAACAGGATGCAGTGCAAGTTAGGACACAAGCAGCAGAATTTTGGATGGAGGGTGCAAGATGGGAGGCTGGCCATTTGAGTTTTGGGAATTGTCAAGTCTTGAGGTAACAAAGGCATGATTGAGGACTTCATTAGCAAACTTGGCAGGATATGTGTCAAAATGTAAATGTTGTCTTAATATTATACTTAAATTGTTGCAATTTAACAGGTAATCTTCTTAATTTCTACACGATGACAGTCTGAATTAACGGTTGAAATTTGCAATCTGGCTAAGAAAGTCATCATTATGTTGGTGTTCACTGATAAGTGATGAGTTAGCACAAGGGAGCACAGAGAATGCAGAAGGAACAATTTCTTTAAATATTATTTACTTTGCAGAAACAGGAGGAGGATTTTTAGCCCTTCAAGCCTGTTCTGTCATTGAGTTAGATCATACCTGATCTGGATCTTAATCCATCTACCTGCTGTGGTTCTGTAATTCTTGACGCCGTTGCCTAACAAAAATCTATCAATCTTAGTTCAGCTGCTGCCCCACAACATCAACAGCAGTTTGGGTCATTGGGGCGGGGGGGCGGTGTGGGTGGATTCCAGATCTTGTGTGAAGAAATGTTCCTTGACCTCACCCATGAATGGCCCTGCTCTAATTTTAAGGTTATGCTCCCTTGTTCTCAACTCCCCTCCCCACAAGAGGAAAATATTTTCTGTTAACCCTGTCGACTTCATTAACCACCTTAAATATTCCAATTAGGTCACTCCTCAATCTCCTATAATCAAGGGAACACAAGCCTAGTCTATCCAACCTGTCCTCGTAACTTAACCATTCAGCACCTGCAATTGTCAAGTATAAATAGGGCAAATGATTGATTATGCCTTGCCTTTGCCTTGAAACTGCCTCCAGATTTTTTTTCAACAAAATGACTACTTGGCTAGCAAATGGCACTACATTTGGTAAGTGTGGGAAGTTGTCAGATTTCTCACAGTATATTGCCCTATGACAGATTGCTCAACCTAACTGTCAGGTATTACTCGAGTGAGCTAAAAGTAAACCAGTTAATTTTCCTTCCATATTTAACCTGCTACCAGAAGGAGCAGTTGAGGCGAATTGTATAGATAAAGCGAAGCTGGATAATCTCAGTAGGGGAAAAGGAATAAAAAGATCTGTTGATGGGATCAGTTGAAGTCGGGAGGGAGGAAGCTTGTGGGGAGCATAGTTGGGCCGAACGATCGCTTTCTGCGCTGTAAATGCTTTGTAATTCTATATAAGCCTCATGTTACGGCCATGCTAACTTTTCTGGAACACAGCTCTCATCTTTGACAATCATTTAAACATTCACAGTTTTATGCATCCTGAATATATGCCAACCATCTGCTCTTCTGGTGGACAGTCACGATTTTCAGGCCAATACAAATTTCCCACTCTGCCTCCTCAGTGCCACCCTTCAATGCCACCTCCTGCGGCCGGCTTCTCCAAGGGATTGAGGCAGCTGTATTTCGTCAGCAAAGACCTCCTGTACCAGCAGCTGGTTCACTTTCTGCCGAGTAGTGTGCACGCACT